>NC_133328.1:279413701-279772455 GCF_042186555.1 Aquarana catesbeiana
TAGAATGGGGATCTGTCAATGTAAACAGACAGATCCCCTTTCTGTCAGGGAAGAAGAGCGAGATCTGCTGTCCTTGTGATCAGGAACAGCAATCTCTCCCTACTTCCTGTCAGTACACTGCCCCCACAGTTAGAAACACCTCCCTAGGACACACTTAACCCCTTGATCGCCCCCTAGTGTTAACTCCTTCCCTGCCAGTGACATACAGTAATCAGTGGTTATTTTTAGCTCTGATCACTGTATAAATGTCAATGGTCCCAAAAAAGTGTCAAAAGTGTCCAATCTGTCCACCGCAATGTTGCAGTCCCACTAAAAATTGCTAATCACCACCATTACCAGTAAAAAAAAAGATAATAAAATTGCCATAAACATATATTATAGATGCTATAACTTTTGCGCAAACCAATCAATATACTCTTATTGCAATTTTTTTTAACCAAAATATGTAGAAGACTACATATTGGCCTAAACTGATGAAGATTTTTTTTTTGGATATTTATTATAGCAAAAAGTAAAAAATATTGTTTTTTTTTTTCAAATTTTGTAGCTTTTTTTTTGTTTATAGCACAAAAAATAAAGACCACAGAGGTGATCAAATACCACCAGAAGAAAGCTCTATTTGTGGGGAAAAAAAGATGTCAATTTTGTTTGGGTAAAGCGTCACACAACCGCACAGTGCCGTATCGCAAAAAATGGCCTGGTCATTAAGGGGGCAAATCTTCTGGTCCTTAAATGGTTAAAGGAACAGGATTTTTTTTTTTTAACGTTACAAATACTTTAAGTCATCACCTAGTTACTCCTCTTTCACTCAGTGGTTTAAACAGTTAATATGGTGCTTAACCACTTAAAGGGGTTGTAAAGGTAAAAATTTTTTCACCTTAATGCATTCTATGCATTAAGGTGAAAAAACTTCTGACAGAACCGCCGCCCCCAGGCCCCCCGTTTTACTTACCTGACGCCTCGAAAGTCAGCTTCGCGTTCCCGACATCTGTTCCTCCGCTCACCCTGGCCGCTGATTGGCTGCAGTGGATGGATTGAAAGCAGCGCAGCCATTGGCTCGCGCTGCTGTCAATCACATCCGATGACGCGGCGCGCCGGGGGGCGGGGCCGAGTGATACAGCGAGCGGCTATAGCCGCCGGCTGTATCACGGGAGCGCGCCCGCAAGCACTCACCACCGTGCGAGGGAGCTCGCATTAAGGTGGTGAATGCTTGCTGGGAGGAGCTGAAACAGCCGCCGAGGGACCCCAGAAGACGAGGTTCGGGGCCACTCTGTGCAGAACGAGCTGCACAGTGAAGGTAAGTATAACATGTTTGTTATTTTTAAAAAAAAAAAAAAACACCTTTACAAACGCTTTAAGGACCAGCCTCGTTTTGGATTTTAGGTGTTTACATGTTTAAAACAGGTTTTTTTGCTAGAAAATTACTTAGAACGCCCAAACATTATATATGTTTTTTTTTTTAACACCCTAGAGAATAAAATGGCGGTTGTTGCAATACTTTTTTTTTGCACCGTATTTGCGCAGCGGTCTTATATGCGCACTTTTTTTGGAAAAAATTCACTTTTTTGAAAAAAAAAATAAGACAACTGTAAAGTTAGCCCAATTTTTTTTTTATATTGTGAAATATAATGTTACGCCAAGTAAATTGATATGCAACATGTCGTACTTCAAAATTGCGCCGCTCGTGGAATGGCGTCAAACTTTTAACCTCAAAAATCTCCATAGGCGACGTTTAAAAAATTCTGCAGGTTGCATGTTTTGCATTACAGAGGAGGTCTAGGGCTAGAATTATTGCTCTCGCTCTACCGGTCATGGCGATACCTCACATGTTTGACCACCGTTTTCATATGCGGGCACTACTCGCGTATGCGTTCGCTTCTGCGCGCGAGCTCGTCAGGGGGGGTTTTAAAACTTTTTTTTATTTTTATTATTTATTTTACATTATTTTATTTTTTTTACACTGTTTTTAAAAAAAAAAAAATGTGTCACTTTTATTCCTATTACAAGGAATGTAAACATCCCTTGTAATAGAAAAAAGCATGACAGGACCTCTTAAATATGAGATCTGGGGTCAAAAAGACCTCAGATCTCATATTTACACTAAAATGCAATAAAAAAAAGTCATTTAAAAAAATGACATTGAAAAAAATATGTCTTTAAGAGGCATGGGCGGAAGTAACGTTTTGACGTCGCTTCCACCCAGCAGTGTCATGGAGACGAGTGGGCGCCATCTTAGCCTCACTCGTCTCCAGGCACAGGAACGGAGACAGATGCGATCGCCTCTGCCGCTACCGATGGCTCCGGTAAGCGGTGGAGGGCACCGGATCGTGGCGGGGGGGCCCTCTCCCGCCACTGATAAAAGTGATCTTGTGGCGAATCTGCCGCAGGGACCACTTTTATCAGAAAACCGTCCGCCGCACGAAAACGGGGATACCGGGGTTATGGCAGCTAGCTTGGTGTACACCAAGGCTCCATACCATTGCAGGGCTGAATTGATGTCAAAATGTCACTTCCGCCCATAGCTCTTAAAGGGGCTTTTTTTTTTCAAACTACATTTTTTTTTATTGCATTTTAGTGTAAATATGAGATCTGGGGTCTTTCTGACCCCAGATCTCATATTTAAGAGGTCCTGTCATGCTCTTTTTCTAGTACAAGGGATGTTTACTTTTCTTGTAATAGGAATACAAGTGACACATTTTTTTTTTAAAAGAACAGTGTAAAAATAAAAAGTAAAATAAATAAGAAAAAAAAAAATGTTAAAGCTCCCCGTTCTGTCGAGCTTGCGTGCAGAAGCGAACGCATATGTGAGTAGCATCCGCATATGAAAACGATTTTCAAACCACACATGTGAGATATCACCACGATCGTTCAGATGAGAGCAATAATTCTAGCCCTAGCCCTAGACCTCCTCTGTAACTAAAAACATGCAACTTGTAAAAAAAGTAAACGTTGCCTATGGAGATTTTTAAGGGTAAAAGTTTGTCGCCATTCCACGAGCGGGTGCGATTTTGAAGCGTGACATATTGGGTATCAATTTACTTGGCGTAAGATCATCTTTCACTATATAAAAAAAATTGGCCTAACTTTACTAATATCTTATTTTTTAATTAAAAAAGTGTATTTTTTCCCAAAAAAGTGCGCTTGTAAAACCGCTGCGCAAATATGGTGTGACATAAAGTATTAAAACAACCTCTATTTTATTCTCTAGGGTGTTAGAAAAAAAATATATATACAGTTGTGCTCAAAAATTTACACACCCTAGCAGAATTTATGATTTCTTGACCTTTTTTCAGAGAATATGAATAACACAAAAAAATTCTTTCACTCATGGTTAGTGTTTGACTGAAGCCATTTATTATCAATCAACTATATTTGGTCTTTTTAAATCATAATCACAACAGAAATTACCCAAATGACCCTGATCAAAAATTTACATACCCCAGTTCTTAACCACTTCAGATCCGGGCCATTGCCAAATGACGGCAACAGCGCGGATCTAAAATAACGGGACTACGTCTATTGACGTTGTCACCTTTCCTCGTTCCCAGCGCGCTCTCATGAGCGTGCCTTTGGGAAAATCTGTGTTGGCCATGTCCCTTGGACACAGCCAATCACAGATCACTGTAAATGGCCAATCACAGTGGCCGTTTACAGCACGATCGCCGCCTCCAATGGGAGATGATCTGAAATGTAAAAAATTGAGATCATCTCTCATTGCCGGCTCTCTCTCCTCACACAGAGACAGCGTGTGAGGAGAGAGAGAGCTTCTGTGAGTAAATTTGTGACAGTAAAGTAAAAGTGTGCCCAAAAAGTGCCCAAGAGTGCCCACAGTGACATCATCTGTGCCACCAGTGCCCATCTGTGCCCATCAGTGCCTGTCTGTGCCCATCAGTGCCAGTCTGTGCCCATCAGTGCCCATCTGCAATCAGTGCACATCTGTGCAATCAGTGCACATCTGTGCAATCAGTGCGCATCTGTGCCACCTCATCAGTGCCCATCTGTGCCATCTCATCAGTGCCCATCTGTACCAATCAGTGCCCATTTGTGCCGCCTCAGTGCACGTCTGTGCAATCAGTGCCCATCTGTGCCGCCTCATCAGTGCCCATCTGTGCCGCCTCATCAGTGCATATCTGTGCCCACCTGTGCCGCCTCAGTGTAAATCTGTGCAGTCAATCAGTGCACATCTGTGCTGCTTCCTCAGTGCCCACCTGTGCCACCTCATCAGTGCCCATTTGTGCCGCCTCATCAGTGCCCATCTGTGTGATCAGTGCCCATCTGTGCCGCCTCATCAGTGCACATCTGTGCCATCAATCAGTGCCACCTCATCAGTGCAGGCTTAGCACACACCTGTGCAATCTCATAACCACCAGCAGCCATGTCCAAAAAAAGCTTTTCCGCCGAGGAGGCATACCAAATTCTTTCCACGGCCGACGAGAGCAACGGGGAGCTCTCTTTTTTCGGATTCCCTTTCCAATTCGGATTCCGGCGTAAATTACGAGACAGTCCTCAGTAGTGGAACACTAACAGACTCAGAGGAGGAAGAAACTCGGCCCGCCAAACGAAGGCGTTCTAGTGAGGAGGCAGTGGCATCCACCAGCACCGCAGTGGCATCCACCAGCACCGCAGTGGCATCCACCAGCACTGCAATACCTCGGCAAGAAAGGCCAAGTACCAGTAGGGTGTCACCTCAGCCCCAAAGGGTTAGGTCCCATGCCAGCCTTCTCTATGCCCTCCAGAACCCCTTGTGGCTTCCTCCTAATTCAGGAGAAGCTAGCGTTCCCCCTTTCACTGCCCAGCCAGGAGTCCAGGTGGATACAGAGAACTTTACCCCAATTAATTTTTTTAATTTAATTTTTACGGAGGACATGTTGGCGTCAATTGTTACCCAGTGCAACCTGTATGCACAGCAATTTATTTTGCAAAATCCCACATCATATTATGCCCATCCCTATGAGTGGAGAGACCTGACAGTGGAGGAGTTCAAGGTTTTTTTGGGCCTCACATTTAATATGGGGCTCACCAAAAAAAATGAATTCCGTTCCTATTGGTCAACCCACCCCCTCCACCACATGCCGCTCTTCTCCGCGGTAATGCCCAGAACCTGGTATCTGATGATAATGAGGTTCCTACATTTCAGTGACAATACCCAGTGCCCTCCCCGAAATGATTCAAATTATGACAGGCTTTACAAAATTCGGCCAATATTAAATTATTTTTCTGAAGTATTCCCCCAGCTGTTCACCCCCGGCCAACACATATGTGTGGATGAGTCCCTTGTGAAATTTAGCGGCAGGCTTAAAATTATCCGCAGCAAAAGGGCCCGCTATGGGGTAAAGGTGTACAAACTATGTGACCAAGCCACAGGGTACACATATTCCTTCATAGTGTATGAAGGGAAGGACACCCAGCTGCAGCCCCCTAATTGCCTGGACTACTTGGGAATCAGCGAGAAAGTTGTTTGGGACCTCATATACCCCCTACTCGACAAATGATACCACCTGTATGTAGACAACTTCTACACTTCTCTGCCCCTGTTCCACAACCTTCATCGGAAGAAGACACCAGCATGTGGCACCGTAAAAAAGAATCGGAAGGGCTTTCCTCAAAGTCTTGTTAATAAGAAGTTGAGAAAAGGAGAAACGGCAAGTCTGCGTAACAAAGAGATTCTGGCAGTGAAGTGGAGGGACAGAAGGGATGTGTACGTGTTGTCTTCCATCCACAATAACACCTATGTGGAAATCCCCAGAAGGAATGGCCCCATCCAGAAACCCACATGCATCCATGAATACGATTCGTTTATGGGGGGAGTCGACTTCAACGATCAAATGTTGGGACCATACCTTGCCACAAGACTGACATACCATTGGTACAAAAAAGTAGCAATTTATTTTTTTCAATTGGCCATATACAACTCCTATATCATTTACCGCAACTCCACCCAAAACCCCCAAACCTTCCTTGGCTACCAGGAGGAAATTTACACTGCCCTTATATTCCTGAACGGACCACCAGAAAACATCCGATCAGATGTTGTTAGTCGACTCTCCGAGCGCCACTTTCCAGATAAACTCCCTCCCAAACCAACAGGCCAAAGACATCAAAAAAGATGTAAGGTGTGTACCAGAGCAGGAGTCAGAAGAGACACATCTTATTATTGTGCACAATGTCCTTCCCAACCAGGCCTCTGCATAGGTGAATGTTTCCGCTGTTACCATGTTACCATACTTCACTAAATTATTAGTGAAGTATGGTAAACGTAATCCTCAGTTCCTGCCTTCACACTCCTTATGCCACTGCCTGCTCTGTAACTGACCCTGGCTTGTTATTCGACCACGCTTCTGCCTGCCGATTTTGTACATACCGCTGGCTGATCTGGAACTGACCCTGGACTGTTATTCGATCATGCTTCTGCCTAACGATTCTGTACATACCTCTGCCTGATATGGAACTGACCCTGGACAAGGGCCGGATTAACATAGGGGCTGATGGAGCTGCAGCTCCAGGCCCCTGCCTTAAAATCGGCCCTCACAGCCAACAATATAAGCCCGACTTTCTCCTGCCCATAAACGTCTATGGGACAGGAGAAGCTGTGTGTAAATGGAGGGGTGTCTGGCTGCATCTGTGTTGGCTCACTGTGTTTAGTACAGTGTCACAGTGCACAGTTCCCCCCTACACAAATGGCTCTGCCTTCCCCCTCCCCTCTCTCTCCTCTCTCTGTGTGCAGTGAAGGAGCCGTGTGGGCTGGGAAATTGTGAACAGAGCAGCCGGCAGATAGAAGGTGAACTGAACACATATCTGAGTGATGAGCTTCCAACCATCCAAGTGTGAGCTCAGTGACTGGACTCTTATCTCCCTTCTCTCCCCTCTTTTACCTTTATCTTCAGCAATGGCTGTTATAACTGCAGTCAATATGTAGATTTGGCTCCTTGTGCTTTTAGGTATGTTCACACTCATTTGCTGTGTTTTGGCCATTGCTGGTGTATCCGCAGTTTTCCTGCGTTTTACCCACAGTCCTATTGATTTCTATTAGGTTGCATGTTTGTTCTGAAAGCGCACCAAAATCAATAGGACTGCAAGCTAAAACTGCAGATACACAAGCAGTGCGGCCAAACTGCAGCAAACCAGTGTGAGCCCAAAGGCTGTACACACAACCCTCTATAGAACTTGGTCTGATCAATACTGCTGTCATTCATTTTACACACAGCCATACCATCCCAGATCAGGAGGGGTGGGGGCTTCAGGGATTTGTTTGACTATGCAGGCCCTGTCCCTTCTACCCATCCTGGAAGAGTCCTGGAGGGAGTGGCAGGCTGCTGGTGGCAAGTGACACGCTGTATCTGGTGACAGGCTGTCAGTGGCAAGTGGCACACTGTATCTGGTGGCAGGCTGCTAGTGGCAAGTGGCACACTGTATCTGGTGGCAGGCTGCTGGTGGCAAGTGGCACACTGTATCTGGTGGCAGGCTGCTAGTGGCAAGTGGCACACTGTATCTGGTGACAGGCTGCTGGTGGCAAGTGACACACTGTATCTGGTGGCAGGCTGCTGGTGGCAAGTAGCACACTGTATCTGGTGGCAAGTGGCACAATGTATCTGGTGGCAAGTGGCACACTGTATCTAGTGGCAGGCTGCTGGTGGCAAGTGGCACACTGTATCTGGTGACAGGCTGTCGGTAGCAAGTGGCACACTGTATCTGGTGAAAGGCTGCTGTTGGCAAGTGGCACACTGTATCTGGTGGCAATTGGCACATTGTATCTGGTGGCAGGCTGCTGGTGGCAAGTGACACGCTGTATCTGGTGACAGGCTGTCAGTGGCAAGTGGCACACTGTATCTGGTGACAGGCTGCAGGTGACAAGTGGCACACTGTATCTGGTGGCAGGCTGCTAGTGGCAAGTGGCACACTGTATCTGGTGGTAGGCTGTGGTTGGCAAGTGGCACACTGTATCTGGTGGCAGGCTGCTGGTGGCAAGTGGCACACTGTATCTGGTGGCAGGCTGCTGGTGGCAAGTGGCACACTGTATCTGGTGGCAGGCTGCTGGTGGCAAGTGACACACTGTATCTGGTGACAGGCTGTCAGTGGCAAGTGGCACACTGTATCTGGTGGCAGGCTGCTAGTGGCAAGTGGCACACTGTATCTGGTGACAGGCTGCTAGTGGCAAGTGGCACACTGTATCTGGTGACAGGCTGCAGGTGACAAGTGGCACACTGTATCTGGTGACAGGCTGCAGGTGACAAGTGGCACACGGTATCTGGTGGCAGGCTACTAGTGGCAAGTGGCACACTGTATCTGATGGTAGGCTGTGGTTGGCAAGTGGCACACTGTATCTGGTGGCAGGCTGCTGGTGGCAAGTGGCACACTGTATCTGGTGGCAGGCTGCCGGTGGCAAGTGGCACACTGTATCTGGTGGTAGGCTGTGGTTGGCAAGTGGCACACTGTATCTGGTGGCAGGCTGCTGGTGGCAAGTGGCACACTGTATCTGGTGGCAAGCTGCTGGTGGCAAGTGGCACACTATCTGGTGAAAGGCTGCTGGTGGTAAGTGACACACTGTATCTGGTGGTAGGCTGTGGTTGGCAAGTGGCACACTGTATCTGGTGGCAGGCTGCTGGTGGCAAGTGGCACACTGTATCTGGTGGTAGGCTGTGGTTGGCAAGTGGCACAATGTATCTGGTGGTAGGCTGCTGGTGGCAAGTGACACACTGTATCTGATGGCAGGCTGCTGGTGGCAAGTGGCACACTATCTGGTGGAAGGCTGCTGGTGGTAAGTGACACACTGTATCTGGTGGTAGGCTGTGGTTGGCAAGTGGCACACTGTATCTGATGGAAGGCTGCTGGTGGCAAGTGGCACACTGTATCTGGTGGCAGGGAGCTGGTGGCAAGTGGCACACTGTATCTGGTGGCAAGTGGCACAATGTATCTGGTGGCAGGCTGCTGGTGGCAAGTGGCACACTGTATCTGGTGGCAAGTGGCACAATGTATCTGGTGACAGGCTGCTGGTGGCAAGTGACACACTGTATCTGGTGGCAGGCTGCTGGTGGCAAGTGGCACACTGTATCTGGTGGCAAGTGGCACAATGTATCTGGTGGCAAGTGGCACACTGTATCTAGTGGCAGGCTGCTGGTGGCAAGTGGCACACTGTATCTGGTGACAGGCTGTCGGTAGCAAGTGGCACACTGTATCTGGTGAAAGGCTGCTGTTGGCAAGTGGCACACTGTATCTGGTGGCAATTGGCACATTGTATCTGGTGGCAGGCTGTGGGTAGCAAGTGGCACACTGTATCTGGTTGCAAGTGGCACACTGTATCTGGTGGCAGGCTGCTGGTGGCAAGTGACATGCTGCATCTAGCGGCAGGCAACTGTGGAAAGTGATACGCTACATTTTGTGGCAGGCTATGGGTGGCAAGTGACAAGCTGCATCTGGTGGCAAGTGACAAGCTCAGGTCCCACTGATTCTGCACGATGGTGAGTTGAACTATTTCACTATATATTACAATGTAGTAACTGAAATAATGGAATTTGATCATCCTGACACCATATCAAGCATGGTGTCAGGATGATTGATTTTAAGTACTAACACCAGCCATTTGCCTGACAAATCACCTCCACCACCGATTTCCCTGCCAACCCCGAGACTACATCCCCCACCCTCATCTTTTTTTGGGAAGAGGGGGTTGTCTCTGAATGACAGTTTGGAAATGTGGTCTCCCTATGTTGCTTCTGGTGAGAGACTGCATAGCAGGTGGTATTGGTGGTGTTGCTGCTGTTCAGAGGCTGCACAGCTGGTATTACTGGTGAGAGTATATTTAATTCGTTTTAGCGAAAAATTGTTTGCATTTTAATTTTGTTTCCATAAAAAGGCCCACCAAAATCCTCAGCACCAGGTCCATGATGCTCTTAATCTGGCCCTGCCCTGGACAGTTATTCGACCATGCTTCTGCCTAACGATTCTTTACATACCTCTGCCTGATCTGGAACTGACCTTGGACTGTTTGACCATGCCTCTTGCCTGCCTCTTGGACTGATCTTGTACCCTGCAACTGGACTAGTGGGATTCAACACAGGGGTCTCACATATGTGAGGGGCTCCAGAATAGTTTTTCTGGATGAAGAAAACAATTTTCTTTGCTTTCTCATTCCTAGATTAGGGTCTGGAGACTCAGAGGCTTCAAAGAGATTTGGGTGGGAGAAGCCTCTACCCCTGTCCCCATTCTGTCCTGAACGAGGCCCTACTTCTGCCTGCTGCCTGTAGGACTTACTGCCATCATGCCTCTATTTGTCGCACTGACCAGAGCACATGGACCATTTTCCTGCCTACTACCAAGACCAATGTTTTGGCACTGCTGACAATCTCTGCCCGCACTGACCCTGCACTGCACTGACCTATGGACAGTATCCCTGCCTGTACTGACTATGGACAGTATTTCTGCCTGCTGCCTGAAAAATTGTGTTCGCTGTTGCTGACCGAGTCCCTGCCTGCTGCCTGGACCAGTGCTATCCTCCTGTGGACAACTGTACTACTAAAACCACAGGTAATCTTTTGTTTCTCTTTGCTCAGCATAATGTATTTTGGGGTGTAATTCTTGGTATGTGCATGCTATGTGTCCCTGGAACACCTGATGGTGTTCCTTGCATGTTGGATCTCTGTATGTGGCCAGGCTGTGTAAAGGTCTCACACATGTGGTATCGTTTTACTCAGGAGGAGTAGCAGAATGTATTTAGGGGTGTTATTTTTTCTATGTAAATGCTATGTGTTGGAAATATCTTATAAACGGACAACTTTATGTAAAAAAAATGTGTTTTCATTTTTTTCCACATTTTCCAAAAACTTCTGGAAAAAATGAACCTTTCAAAAGACTCATTATGCCTCATAGATTATAGTAAAAAAGTTAGTTAGTTAGTGAAGTTAGTAAAAAAGTCCCTCACATGTGGTATTGTAATAGTCAGGAGGAGTAGCCGAATGTATTTTGGGGTGTCATTTGTGGTATGCACATTCCATGTGAGAGAAATAAGCTATTACAATGACAATTTTCTGAAAAAAATATAAAAAATTAAAAAAAAAACCTTAATTTGCAAAGAATTGTGGGAAAAAATGACAACTTCAAATAACTCACCATGCCTCTTACTAAATACCCTGGAATGTCTACTTTCCAAAAAGGGGTCATTTGGGGGGCATTTGTACTTTCCTGGCTTGTTAGGGTCTCAGGAAATGAGATGGGCCTCAGTACATCAGGTGTGGTCAGATGTGATCCTTTTTTTACGATTTGCACCATAGCTTGTAGACTCTATAAATTTCACACAGACCACATAATATCCACTAATGTGGGTTATTTTTATCAAAGATATGTAGCAGTATAAATTGTGACCAACATTTATGAAGAAAAATTGTTAATTTGCAAAATTTTATCACAGAAACAAAGAAAAAAACATTTTTTTCAAAATTTTCGGTCTTTTTTCATTTATAGCGCAAAAATTAAAAAACCCAGAGGTGATCAAATACCACCAAATGAAAGCTCTATTTGTATGAAAAAAAGGACAAAAAAAAGGAAAAAAAATCATTTGGGTACAGTGTTGCATGACTGAGTAATTGTCATTCAAAGTGTGAGAGCACTGAAAGCTGAAAATTGGTCTGGGCAGGAGGGGGGTTTAAGTGCTCAGTAAGCAAATGGTTAATACCGTGAATTGCCCCCTTTAACATCAATGACAGCTTGAAGACTTTTGTGGTATTTGTGGATGAGGCTCTTTATCTTTTCAGATGGTAAAGCTGCCCATTCCTCTTGGCAAAAAGCCTCCAGTTCCTGTAAATTCTTGGGCTGTCTTGCATGAACTGCATGTTTTAGATCTCCCCAGAGTGGCTCAATGATATTGAGGTCAGGAGACTGAGATGGCCACTCCAGAGCCTTCATTTTATTCTGCTGTAGCCAATGACAGGTCGACTTGGCCTTGTGTTTTGTATCATTGTCATGTTGGAATGTCCAAGTACGTCCCATGTGCAACTTCCTGGCTGATGAATGCAAATGTTCTTTCAGTATTTTTTGATAACATACTGCATTCATCTTGCCAACAATTTTGACCAAATTTCCCGTGAGTTTGTAGCTCACACATCCCCAAAACATCAGCAATCCACCTCTGTGTTTCACAGTAGGGATTGTGTACCTTTCATCATAGGCCTTGTTGACTCCTCTCCAAATGTAGCATTTATGGTATGGTTGTGGCCAAAAAGCTCAATTTTGGTCTCAACACTCCAAATGAATTTGTGCCAGAAGGTTTGAGGCTTGTCTCCGTGCTGTTTGGCATATTGTAAGTGGGATACTTTGTGGCATTTGTGTAGTAATGGCTTTTTTCTGGCGACTCGACCCTGCAGCCCATCTTTCTTCAAGTGCCTCCTTATTGTGCATCTTGAAACAGCCACACACATGTTTTAAGAGAGTCCTGTATTTCACCTGAAGTTATTTGTGGGTTTTTCTTTGCATCCCGAACAATTTTCCTGGAAGTTGTGGCTGAAATTTTAGTTGGTCTAACTCAGTGTTTCTCAACTCCAGTCCTCAAGGCGCCCCAACAGGTCATGTTTTCAGGCTTTCCATTATTTTGCACAGGTGATTTGATCAGTTTACCACAGCTGTTTCATCTGAGGGAATGACCTGTTGGGGCGCCTTGAGGACTGGAGTTAAGAAACACTGGTCTAACTGACCGTGGTTTGGTTTCAACAGAACCCCTCGTTTTCCACTTCTTGATTAGAGTTTGAACACTGCCGATTGGCATTCTCAATTCCTTGGATATATTTTTATATCCCTTTCTTGTTTTATACAGTTCAACTACCTTTTCCTGCAGATCCTTTGACAATTCTTTTTGCTTTCCCAATGACTCAGAATCCAGAAACGTCAGTGCAGCACTGGATGAAAGATGCAAGGGTCTGTCAGGAGTCCAGAAACTCACTGACCTTTTATATACACACACTAATTACAAGCAAACAGATCACAGGTGAGGATGGTTACCTTTAATATCCATTCAAACCCCTTTGTGTCAACTTGTGTTCATGTTATCAGGCCAAAATCACCAGGGTATGTAAACATTTGATCAGGGTCATTTGGGTAGTTTTTGTTGTCATTATGATTTAAAAAGAGTAAACACATTTGATAGATAATAAATGGCTTCAGCCAAACACTAACCATGAGTGAAAGAAAAGTTTTTGTGTTATCATTCATATTCTCTGAAAATGGTCAAGAAATTATAAATACTACCAGGATAAGTAAACTTGTGAGCACAACTGTATATATAATGTTTGGGGGCACTAAGTCATTTTCTAGCAAAAAAAAATGATTTTAACTTGTAAACAACAAGTTTGGAAAATAGGCCTGGTCCTTAACCCTTTGCCGGTCAGCCGCCGCAGTTTTACTGCTGCAGAATGGCACGGCTGGGCAAAACAACGTTATGTCGCTACGCCTTTTGCCCACTAGGTGCGCCCTTGTGCCTGCGCCATGTACACAAAACCGATGCGAGTGCCTGGCGGGCACGATGACCGCTGGGCTCCCGCAATCGCTTGTGACAGGGAGAGAACCGGAATCTGTGTATATGCACACAGATCCCGGTTCTTTCAGGAGAGAGGAGATAGATTGTGTGTTCATACTATGTATGAAAACTGATCTCTCTCTCCTCCTAAACAGTCCCACCCCCCACAGTTAGAAACACACATAGGGAACACAGTTAAGCCCTTGATAGCCCCTAGTGTTAGCCCCTTCCCTGCCAGTGATATTTATACAGTAATCAGTGCATTTTTATAGCACTGATCGCTGTATAATTGTCAATGGTTTCAAAAATGTGTCAAATGTGTCCACCATAATGTCGCAGATCACCGCCATTACTAGTAAAAAAAAAAATTATAATAATAAAAATGCCATAAATCTATCCTCTATTTTGTAGACTCTATAAGTTTTGCGCAAACCAATCAATATATGCTTATTGCAATTTTTTTTTTTACCAAAAATATGTAGAAGAATACATATCAGCCTAAACTGAGGAAAAAATGTTTTTTTTTTGACAAAAAATGTCGGATATTTATTATAGCAAAAAGTAAAAAAAAGTGCTTTTTTTCCAAATTGTTGCTCTTCTTTAGTTTATAGTGCAAAAAAAAAAAACCACAGAGGTGATCAAATACCACTAAAAGAAAGCTCCATTTGTGGGACAAAAGGGACATCAATTTTGTTGCACGACCGCGCAATTGTCAGTTAAAGTGACGCAGTGCCGAATTGCAAAAAAGGACCCGCTCATTGAGCAGCCAAATCTTCCGGGGGCTGATGTGGCTAAGTGGTTAAAGGGTAAGGGATAATACAAGGGGTTATAGTGCCTAGACCTGATATAGTCTGGCTTTTCTGAAAAAGTTAAAAAGTAGAGGAAGGGCAATTTGAAAAGTAGTAAGAAGGTGAAAAAGCTAGTAAGAAGACAGGCTATAAGAAAGATGGGAGAATCTGTGTAGAAAAGAAAACTGAAGGGGAAAGGCAGAAATAAGAAGGTGAAAAAGCTGGAAAGAAGACGGGCTATAAGAAAGATGGGAGAATCTGCGTAGAAAAGAAAACTGAAGGGGAAAGGCAGAAGTATGGAGGAAAAGGAAGGTAGGGGCTAAAGAGGGGCCAGGTGCATTGGATAGTGTTGCTCCTATAAGTGTTGTGTTATTTTCAAGGGAAATGGTTAGATCGTCCATCTGTCAAAGGTCTTCTACTTTGTCTATCCATCTGGATGGAGGGGATGCTTCCCTTCAACATACAGTAAAGGGATGAAGGATTTAGCTGTGTTTAGGAGCTGTTTGAGGACTGATTTTGGTATGTTTTTGTTGGTATGGAGTTGATAGATCTAGAGGAATAGGGAAATCTGTAAAATGAGATTCCTCAGATGCCAATCCAGAAATCTGACAGTTTCCGACAGGACCAAAAATGTGTACAATATGGGTTCTGTCCTGTCTCACATCTTTAACACTGATCAGAGACCAATGGATTAAGTTTGTTGACTCTAAAAGAGGTTTTGTACCAATGTGTAGGAATCTTGTATAAGAATTACTGATTTGTGGAGCACATTGAAGATTTCACAGACAAGAGGTATATTCTCTGTCCCTGTTGTTTCATCTACAGGGTGGACAGCATAGAGCATACTAGAGAGAGCAAATATCTAAGTGGGTCTGTGTATTAATAATCTGTTGAAAGATGAGATGGAAGATAAGGAGAAAAGTTAGTGGTTCAGCTGGAGGATGCTGCATAAGGTATAAATGATAGAGTCCACTCAAGGATGTTAGGGCACAACAAGAGGATCAAGTAGGTCCTCTGAGAGAATGGCAAGCCTGGAATATACCTATTCATACCAAGTTTTAAGAAATTGCTGTCTTATAGCCTGTATGAAAACCAGGATTTCACACTATTAGGTATAATGGCGATGGAGAAGGTAAGCATTTGTTTCAGGAAAAGTTTCTGCCAAATGGTTAATGTTGCAACAATGGTCACATAAGTAGTTATATGGAAAGAGACTGAGGTCAGGCACCACAGTAGGAATTTCAGAGATAGGGCAGAATTCAGTTGTTTCAAGTTAACCCATAGCTTGGTGTCACCATGCCTGTTCTGTATGGCAGTGAGTAATTATTCATATGTGATAGGATCATCCAAAGATTTGGTTTGCAGCCAATTTAGGGATGTTAGAAGAGGCAATTTTTGAAGACATTCTGCATCTGACTCTTGTAATTTGTGCAGGGCCAGGTGCAAAAGGTTATATAAGGAAGTGACTCAAAGGTGTCAGCAATATTTTTGAGAGCATGGATCTTCAGGCTCTGTGTGGAAGTGATGCTCAGGATATAAGATTGGATGCACTGTTCCTTAGAGCATTAGCCAAGAGATGCCAACACTTCTCCCCATGTTCAGAAAGGGCCAATCAACAGTGAAGAAGGTTGAATTTGGTCAATTTGAATTTGGTAAATAAAAGTTGAATATTTTAGTTGAATTTTGATAGTGGTTGATTCTGGACATGTAGTTGG
The DNA here is from genome assembly GCF_042186555.1 of Aquarana catesbeiana. Taxonomy (NCBI): domain Eukaryota; kingdom Metazoa; phylum Chordata; class Amphibia; order Anura; family Ranidae; genus Aquarana; species Aquarana catesbeiana. The sequence goes on from NC_133328.1 coordinate 279,429,703, forward strand.
ATGTGGTTGGGATTTATGTAAGATCTCAAGTCTGTGTACACCTTTAAAGAGCTGAGAAGTTTTAGCTTCCTATTCTTTTTTAGACCCCAAGCTATATTTAATGGAAACCCAACAAATGAAAGGCTTGTGTGTTTCCCATTGAAGCATAGAGGTATAGTGTTTAGAGAAGTTTAGGTCAAGCTCTTTAGTAGCATTTTCATGGAAATATGGATGTTGAAGGAGGATTTCATTCAAGCACCGGTACCCTACATTGTTCCAAGAGTTTTGATTGAGGGACAAAGTAATGGAATTTGAGATGTGGTCCAACCATGTAACACTTCTTATATCAACATTCTAAAGCATGGATATATAATTTACTACTCTGGGTGCCATATATATATCTATATCTATAGATATCTATATCTATATTTAGAGAGAGAGAGAGAGAGTGTATATATATATATATATATATATACTTGTTGAAGGGAATATTGGGATAATCTGAAATATGTAAAGTATCTTAGGCAAAATGTCCATTTTTATAATACTTATCCTACCCATCCAAGAAAATATTCCTTTATTATATTGTTGAAGTGTTTTTATAATTTTTTTCATTAACAGGGAGTAGTTATATTCCTGGATCTTGCCCATATCCCTAGGGATGTATGTTCCGAGGTATTTAAGCGCATTTGCTTGCCATTTAAAAGAAACTTTTTTTTTAAGTAATTCCACAGTATTACTTGGTAAAGTAATACTGAGCACTTCTGACTTATCAAAGTTCACTTTAAAGTTACTCATCTCACCAAAGCGCTTGAATTCCCATATTAGGTTTGGTAAAGTCACCAATGGGTTTGTGATATAAAGTAGCAGATCGTCAGCATAAACTGACATTTTGTATTCGATATCCCCTATTTTTATACCTTGTATATCCCTATTATTCTGAATGGCTATTGCTAAATGCTCCATTGTTAATACATATGGCAAAGGGGACAGCAGGCATCCCTGTCAGGTTCCATTGTATCAGATACATCACCATTCATACGTAGTTTAGCGGTTGGGTTATGATATAACACCATTATTTTTTCCAAAAGCACTGGGCCCAATCCCCACTGCCTTAAAATCTCCCAGAGAAAACACCATCCCACCCTATCAAACGCCTTCTCGGCATCTATTTCCAGGAGGCAGGATGGTATAGTGTGTCCCCGGACATATTCCACCAGTGTCAAAGTTTTTAGGGTGTTATCTCTTGCCTCTCGTCCTTTTATAAATCCCACTTGATCTAAGTGTATGCACGTTGGTATTATCTGAGTAATTCTATTAGCAATGATTTTTGAGTATATTCTGAGATCGATATTTGTCAACAAAATAGGTTGATAATTGCCACATAAAGTATGATCCTTTTCGGGCTTAGGTATCAATGAGATAAAGCCCTGCATACCCTAAGGGACAAAGGGCTGCAAGGCAGATACTGAATTAAATGTCCCCTTCATAATAAGGACTAATAAGTCTTTAAAAATTTTATAGAATCGCGAGGTAAAGCCATCGGGTCCGGGACTTTTGCCTGGCACCAATGAATCTATTACACTCTGTCTTTCAGTCTCAGAGAACTCCTGTTCTAGCTATTCTACTTCTGTTGCCGATAGAGTTGGTAAAGCCGTATCCTTTATATATTGATATATTCTCTGCTGGAATTTTTCCGGGTCCTGCTCTGCTAATTGATTTGGGATACTATATAATCTAGTGTAAAAGGTATGGAATGCTTTCAGGATCCCGTTTGGGTCATGCGCTACTTCGCCTGTTTCTGTTTTAATCTTTACAATAGATGATGTATTAACGCATTGGCGCAGTGCCCTAGCTAATAATTTGCACGGTTTATTACCCTGTTGATAATACAGCGTCCGGTTTTTATCTCTAACCCGCAATGCTTGTTCATTTAACAAGGTTCGCAGCTCTGTTTTTTTTTTTCCTCAAGTTTTCCCGCTACTGGTATTCGCTTATGCAGTGACTCCAATTTTGAAATTTCCTTAAGGAGTTTGGCTGTTCTATTCCTTTTAACTTTTTTTAATCTAGATCCGTGTTTTATAAATAGACCCCGCACTACACATTTCAGAGCCTCCCACTGAATAGGTGAGGTAGTATCCCTTGTATGATCTTTTGGGAAATTCATTATTGCTTCTTTGATCTCTACTACACAGGCCTCGTCAAATAATAAGTTATCATTTAACTTCCAGAAACCTCTGCTCCTATTCCCATTAGATTCTGCTATCATCAAAAATATAGGCATGTGATCCGACCAAATCGCACTTTCTATGATAAGTTTCATGGACTTTTGAGTGGAACGTATATTCCCGCTCTAGTGGGTGAAAAGCCCTCCATATATCAACTGATGCTTCTCTATCATGTCCTTAAATTTCTTTTTATCCCTACTCCTCTGAGACCTTAAAGGTGTAGTAGTATCCATATCCTGATCAAAAACAAAATTAAAATCTCCACCTATTATTGTTACCCCTTCTGCTCTCTCCATAAGATCTGTTAGCAGGTGTATTCCTATTTTAATTTGTTCATAATTAGGAAGGTATACGTTAACCAGAGCATTTTTTGAGATTCGGCACTGCGTCGCTTTAACTGACAATTGCGCAGTCGTGCGACGTGGCTCCCAAACAACATTGATGTCCTTTTTTTCCCCCACAAATAGAGCTTTCTTTTGGTGGTATTTGATCACCTCTGTGGTTTTTTTTTGGTTTATTTTTTGTGCTATAAACAAAAAAAGAACGACAATTTTGAAAAAAATGCAATATTTTTTACTTTTTGCTATAATAAATATCCCAAAAAATATATAAAAAAACTGTTTTTTCCTTAGTTTAGGCAAATATGTATTCTTCTACATTTTTTTGATTAAAAAAATCGCAATAAGCGTTTATTGATTGGTTTGCGCAAAAGTTATAGCGTCTACAAAATAGGGGATAGTTTTATGGCATTTTTATTAATATTTTTTTTTTTTTACTAGTAATGATGGCGATCAATGATTTTTATGATGACTGCAACATTATGGCGGACAGATCGGACACTTTTGGCGCTATTTTGGGACCATTCACATTTATACAGAGATCAGTGCGATTAAAAATGCATTGATTACTGTGTAAATGTGACTGGCAGTGAAGAGGTTAATCACTAGGGGGCGCTGCAGGGGTTAAGTGTGTCCTAGGGAGTGATCCTAACTGTGGGGGAGCTCACAGGGAGCTGTGATCAGTGTCAGTGTCACTAGGCAGAACGGGGAAATGCTTGTTTACATCAGCATTTCCCCATTCTTCTTCTTCTCCATGAGATGATCGCGGGTATCCCCTTGGACATTGAGTCCACGGGATCAGCGATCACACTCATGGAGCTTGCGGCAAATTTAAAGGGACGTACCTGTACGCCCATTTGCCTGTTCGTGCCATTCTGCCGACGTAAATGTTTGTGCGGCGGTCGGCAAGCGTTTGAAGGAATTTGTAATTTTTATTGTTTCACTTTAAGCTTCATTAAAAACACTACTCGCTTAAAAAACAGATGTTTTTAAAAACAATTTTTGCATTGATACATTTCCCTGAGGGCAGTACCCAGACCCTCATACCCGTTATATGACCAATTACTTACATATAAGCCTTCAAAATGGGGACGTTTAATTTTTCGTGTTCGGCTCCCTTAGACTTCAATGGAGTTTGCGGTTCGGGGCCAAACTTTTCCCCTGTTCGGGAGTTCTACTGCAAACCAAACAGGGGGGTGTTCAGCCCGTCTCTAATAACAATCATGTTCAGCACGGAAAAACAAAATGTAGGGAAGAAATGCTCCTATTATTACCCACTCATCATGATATACTACAACCCCTGGTAAAAATGATTGAATCACCAGTCCCTCAGGATGTTCCTTCAGTTGTTTATTGTTGTAGAAAAAAAGCAGATCACAGACATGGCCAAAAACTAAAGGCATTTCAAATGGCAGCTTTCTGGCTTTAAGAAACACTAAAAGAAATCAAGAAAAATAATTGTGGTGGCCAGTAACAGTTATGCCCTGTACACACGGTCAGACTTTGTTCGGACATTCCGACAACAAAATCCTAGGATTTTTTCCGACGGATGTTGGCTAAAACTTGTCTTGCATACACACGGTCACACAAAGTTGTCGGAAAATCCGATTGTTCTAAACGCGGTGACGTAAAACACGTACATCGGGACTATAAACGGGGCAGTGACCAATAGCTTTCATCTCTTTATTTATTCTGAGCATGCGTGGCACTTTGTCCGTCGGATTTGTGTACACACGATCGGAATTTCTGACAACGGATTTTGTTGTCGGAAAATGTTATATCCTGCTCTCAAACTTTGTGTGTTGGAAAATCCGATGGAAAATGTGTGATGGAGCCTACACACGGTCGGAATTTCCGACAAGGTCCTATCACACATTTTCCGTCGGAAAATCCGACCGTGTGTACGGGGCATTAGATTTATAGAACAAGCACAGGTAATAAATTATGGAATCACTCAATTCTGAGGAAAAAATTATGGAATCACCCTGTAAATTTTCATTACAAACACTAATGCCGCGTACACACGAGCGGACTTTCCGTCATACTTGGTCCAGCGGACCAGAGTCCACCGGACAATCCGATCGTGTGTAGGCTTCGGCGGGCTTTTTTTCCCCAAAAGTCCGCCGGACCTAGATATGAAACATGTTTTAAATCTTTCCATCGGACTCAGTTCCTGACGGAAAGTCCGGTCGTCTGTATGCTGGTCCGACGGAAAGCCCGTTCGTCTATATGCTGGTCCGACGGACCAGATGCGACGCAAGGGCAGGGTATTGCATCTCGCGCTCGCTGCAATAGGAAAAACAAATTTTCCTATTGCGACGAGCGCGGGGCATACCAGGCCCTTAGGTCTGGTATGGATTTTAAAGGGAACCCCCTACGCCCTAAAGTCCATACCAGACCCCGATCCGAGCATGCAGCCTGGCCGGTCAGGAAAGGGGGTGGGGACGAGCGAGCGCCCCCCCTCCTGAACCGTACCAGGCCGCATGCCCTCAACATGGGGGGGTGGGTGCTTTGGGGAGGGGGGCACCCTACGGGGCCCCCCCACCCCAAAGCACCTTGTCCCCATGTTGATGAGGACAAGGGCCTCTTCCTGACAACCCTGGCCGTTGGTTGTTGGGGCCTGTGGGTGGGGGGCTTATCGGAATCCGGGAGCCCCCTTTAATAAGAGGACCCCCAGATCCCGGCCCCCCACCCTATATGAATGAGTATGGGGTACATGGTACCCCTACCCATTCACCTAGGGAAAAAGTGTCAAGAATAAAACACACTACACAGGTTTTTAAAATAATTTATTAGACAGCTCCGGGGGGTCTTCCTCCGGCTTCGGGGGTCTTCTTCCAACTTCGGGGGTCCCTCCAGTTCCTCTTCTCCTGACGTCCAGTTGGTTCTTCTCCGCTCTCTCTGGCCTCTTCTCCCAGTGTTCCAGTTCTTCTGCCGGCTCCTCCGCTGTCTTCATGCCGCTCTTTTGCCAGCGGAGGCCCGGACTTCTGGGCTTCTTGTCTTCTAGTCTTCTTGGCTTCTTCCCTCTTCTCTCCAGATGTTGACACGACGGTCTCTCCGGCTGCTCTCTGAGCGCTCCGCTGTGACTTATATAGGCGGAGACCCCGCCCCCTTATGCTGTCACAGTCCCTAGGCACCTGAAAGCCACACAAAAGGGATGCAATTCTGCTCCTCCTCACCTTTCAGGTCTACCCCCGCTATATCTCATGGCCTCCCAGCAGCCAGCACTGACAGGGTTAATGGTATAGCGAAGGGTGTCATAGGTCCTTGCATCACATCTATTAGCAGCATACCATGGGTACTGAACTTATTCTCTGAAGAGCACTGAAGAGACGCTCGAGAGGGGATAGGATTTCAATTCATAAATACCGTACTGGTGACCCCACAATAGAGATAAAACTTTTTCGCAGAAGGGAGTTTAACAAGACACGTGACCACTCATTAAAATTAGAAGAAAAGAGGTTTAACCTTAAACTACATAGAGGCTTCTTCACTGTAAGAGCAGCAAAGATGTGGAATTCCCTTCCACAGGCGATGGTCTCAGTGGGGAGCATCAATAGTTTCAAAAAACTATTAGATAAGCACCTGAACGACCGCAACATACAGGGATATACAATGTAATACTGACATATAATCACACACATAGGTTGGACTTGATGGACTTGTGTCTTTCTTCAATCTCACCTACAATTTAACTATGTAACCACCAACTGTAGACTATAACAGGCAAATTTCACTGCCCCAGCTGTTGCAGTGAACAAAAAAAAATACAGTCACTGACACCCACATGCCCAGCGTCCAAATTCAAGCTTGTCAAAGCTACTGGCTTTACATCTCCTTCCTTTCTGTCTGGTGGATTTTTCTCCCTTCCATGACTTTGCAGAATGTGCTTTACCACAATGGCTGGCTCCCAGGCACTATTTATTTGCACGTAAGGCCATTCCAGCTCTGTATCATCTTGCAAAAGGCAATGTTGTGGCATCGTTGGGCAAGGCAGTCAGCCGCAAGGTCCATGTTACCGCTGACAAGTGGTGCAGCAAGCATGGTCAGGGATGCTATATTTTGTTCACAGCACACTGGGTAACTATGCTTGCAACAGGATGCAGGACAGGGCTCAGTGCTGCAGCTTGTTTTGCCACAATGGCTCCATACAACTGGTGATGATGTTGCAAGATTTGTCAGCTCCACACCCCCTCCTCCTCCATGCCCTCCTCTGCTGAATTGTCCTAGTACCCCCTAAGCATTCAAGGGGCTATTCAATGAGTCAGGCTAAAAGATGCCATGCAGTGCTTTAGCTGGTCTGTCTAGGGGACAGGAGCCACACCGCAGTAAAGATTCTTAAGCTCTGCAGGGGCAGGCCCAGAGGTGGTTCACACCACACCTGCTGGAGCCAGGAATGGTGGTGTGCGATAATGGCACTAACCTCCTGTCCTCCCTTACACAGGGAAAGTTGACACATGTGCCATGTCTGGAACATGTCTTCAGTTTGGTGGTGCCCTGGGTAAACAAGCAATACAGTGGGGATGGAAAGTATTCAGACCCCCTTACATTTTTACTCGTTGTTATATTGCAGCCATTTGCTAAAATCATTTAAGTTCATTTTTTTCCTAATTAATGTACACACAGCACCCCATATTTTGCAGATTTATTCAAAAAGAAAAACTGAAATATCACATGGTCCTAAGTATTCAGACCCTTTGCTGTGACACTCATATATTTAACTCAGGTGCTGTCCATTTCTTCTGATCATCCTTGAGATGGTTCTACACCTTCATTTGAGTCCAGCTGTGTTTGATTATACTGATTGGACTTGATTAGGAAAGCCACACACCTGTCTATATAAGACCTTACAGCTCACAGTGCATGTCAGAGCAAATGAGAATCATGAGGTCAAAGGAACTGCCTGAAGAGCTCAGAGACAGAATTGTGGCAAGGCACAGATCTGGCCAAGGTTACAAAAAAAATTCTGCTGCACTTAAGGTTTCTAAGAGCACAGTGGCCTCCATAATCCTTAAATGGAAGACGTATGGGATGACCAGAACCATTCCTAGAGCAGGCCGTCCGACCAAACTGAGCTATCGGGGAGAAGAGCCTTGGTGAAAAAGGTAAAGAAGAACCTAAAGATCACTGTGGCTGAGCTTCAGAGATGCAGTCGGGAGATGGGAGAAAGTTGTAGAAAGTCAACCATCACTGCAGTCCTCCACCAGTCTGGGCTTTATGGCAGAGTGGCCCAACTGAAGCATCTACTCGGTGCAAGACACATGAAAGCCTGCATGGAGTTTGCTAAAAAACACCTGAAGGACTCCAACATGGTGAGAAATAAGATTCTCTGGTCTGATGAGACCAAGATAGAACTTTTTGGCCTTAATTCTAAGTGGTATGTGTGGAGAAAACCAGGTACTGCTCATCACCTGTCCAATACAGTCCCAACAGTGAAGCATGGTGGTGGCAGCATCATGCTGTGGGGGTGTTTTTCAGCTGAAGGGATGGGATGACTGGTTGCAATTGAGGGAAAGATGAATGCGACCAAGTACAGGGATATCCTGGATGAAAACCTTCTACAGAGTGCTCAGGACCTCAGACTGGGCCAAAGGTTTACCTTCCAACAGAACAATGACCCTAAGCACACAGCTAAAATAACAAAGGAGTGGCTTCACAACAACTCCGTAACTGTTCTTGAATGGCCCAGCCAGAGCCCTGACTTAAACCCAATTGAGCATCTCTGGAGAGACCTAAAAATGGCTGTCCACCAACGTTTACCATCCAACCTGACAGAACTGGAGAGGATCTGCAAGGAGGAATGGCAGAGGATCCCCAAATCCAGGTGTGAAAAACTTGTTGCATCTTTCCCAAAAAGACTCATGGCTGTATTAGATCCAAAGGGTGCATCTACTAAATACTGAGCAAAGGGTCTGAATACTTAGGACCATGTGATATTTCATTTTTTCATAAATCTGCAAAAATGTCAACAATTCTGTGTTTTTCTGTCAATATGGGGTGCTGTGTGTGCATGAATGAGGAAAAATGAACTTAAATGATTTTAGCAAATGGCTGCAGTGTAACAAAGAGTCAAAAATTTAAGGGGGTCTGAATACTTTCCGTCCCCACTGTATATCACACAGAACTGGCAGGTAGTGTGTGAGTCAGCTCTCACTAGCAGCTATAATGTGGACCATAAGGGATCAATAACAGGGAGGGGGGAAAAACAAAAAGATATACCAAAAATAAATTAATAAGAATAACAGTTCATAGTAGTAAGAAATATCAAGGAGAAGTCCACAGGATGGATGGATCCACAGATGGATTGGGATTGCACACACAGTCACCAGCAGCTCCTCAGCAGGAAATGGGAGTTTCCTCAGACGCAAAAAAAACAGCAGAAAGAGGGCGCCTGGGTCAATGTGATAGTAAAATCAAGTAACACTTTATTCAGAATCACTTACATAAAAGTATCCTGCAAGCTGCACACAGGGAGGGATGTGGATCACCATTCAAGCAGTCAGCCATCATGAGGGATGAGAAGACCGCTGTGGGGCTAAGCTCAGACCTGCCGTATGGAGATACAGTATATAACTAGCAGCGTCTCCAGCTTTCACACCTGCTCTCACAGAGCTAGCAAGAGACCAAATCAGGATGGGACAGGCCATAACCTGTGAGAGCAGGTGTGAGAGCTGGAGACGCTGCTGATTATATATTAGACATGTGAACACTGAAATATTTCATTTCGGAATTTCGTTTTCATCTGAAAAATAAATTTATTTAGTTACTCCCGAAATTTGTTTTTATTTATTTCGTTTTTCGTTAAAAATTGCATTCGTCCGAAAATCCAAATTAAGGTCAAATCTGTCATTGAAGGCTTATGGTGTCTGTCGAATGTTCAAAGAAGATTCGACGGAGCAGCTAAACTGTACAATGCCGTATAGTTTAACTGCTCCATCGAATCTTCTTAGAACTTTCAACAGACACCATAAGCCAAAGTACGTGTGTACTTAGTTCTAGCTATTTTACTGCTCCACCTCTTTGGTTACAATCAGCCAATAACATTCATCATCATCATTATTTTTATTTATCTTTCCTCCCCTACGTCGAATCTTTCCTCCCCTACGTCGAATCTTTCCTCCCCTACGTCAAATCTTTTCTCTCTAGGTCGAATCTTTTCTCTCTACGTCGAATCTTTTCTCTCTATGTAGAATAATCGTAGACTAATAGAGCTAAGGTTAGGCACATTCGACCACAGGTTTGATGGACACAGATTGTTATTGTCATCATCATGTCGAATCTCCTATCTATATCGAACTGTTGTAGCAACGAAAACGAAAATAAAGCATTTGTTTATGTCGGATCTTTCATTTTTCGGACTCTGCACTTTCGTTATCGTTTGTTAAAACGATAACGAAAATACCTGAAATTCGGACGAAAATGCATTCGGACGAAAACGAATGCACATGTCTATTATATATCTCCATACAGCGGGTCAGAGCTTATCCCTACAGCGGTCTTCTCATCCTTCATGATGGCTGACTGCTTTATTGGTGATCCACATCCCCCCGTGTGCAGCTTGCAAGAGCCCAGGTGCCCTCTTTCTGCTGTTTTTTTTGTCCCTGGGTAAACAGGTACCCAGGGTTGGAAGATCTGCTAAATCAGGCCAGAAGAGTCTGTAGTCATTCATTTGGTCATACACAGCCAGTGCTTGGTTGACTGAAATTCAGCAGGAATTCCACCTGCCTGTAAACCGCCTGATTTTTGACATGTCTACCAGGTGGAACTTAACTTTGGCAATGCTTCAGTGGCTGCACGTGCAGCAAAGGACCGTCAATAAGTACCTGTGTGAGTATGGCAGAACTACAGTCTCAGGTCGGCGCACCTTTTTTTCCCCACGCCAATGTCTGCTGATAATGGATGTATGCACTGTTCTGTCACCATTTTAGGAGGCAGTAAGAATGGTGAGCTGTGACAATGCATGCATCAGTTGACACAATCCCTGTTGTGTTCCTGCTGGAGCAGACTCTGCGTGGCACTATGGACAAGGCACTCGTGGCAAAACAGCGGGAGCCAGAGTAGGATTTCCTTTCCTTTTTAAGGCCCACTTTATGCAGACTCCATTCTTGCCACACCACAGAACACACAAGAGGAGGATGAGGAGGAGGAGGATGATGGCAGTTTTGGAGGCACTGAAGCAGAGCAAGCATACGTCAAACCTTAAGAGATGGTTTTCCATCCCCAGAACCCTTGAGAGTAGTAAGTGGCTGGGAGGATGAAGTTCCAGATACTGTAATCATCAGTGATTTGTTGGCAACCCTCCTTGACCACCGTTACAAGGGGAAAGTGTCAGAACTCATCCCGTCCTCACAGAGGGAGCAAAGGATGAAATATCTTGAGGAGACCTTAAAGAGGCGTTTATGTAATGCCTTTCCAGACTCTGCTTGGTTACAGTCTCATGGAAAGGCTAGTTTTGGGGCTTCTGTTAGTCAAAGGAGGAGCGGTGGAGAAGAGGGCCGCCTCAGTGATGCATTTCAAAAATGTTTTAGCTCTCGGCACTCAGGGCTGTCAGCTTCAACATCCCATCCATCTGCATCATATGGTGTGAGATTATCTAGGGGCAAAAACATAGAGAGCTTTCCAGTTGACAATCTACTGGGTTTCTAGGTCACGAGAATAGACCACTGGCCAGAACTTGCCCAATATGCAATTGAGTTGCTTGGTTGACTTGCATCCAGTGTGCTTTCAGAACAGGCATTCAGTGCTGCCGGAGGTTTTGTGACAGAAAAAAGAGCATGTCTGTCCATAGACTAGGTTGACCGGCTGACATTTGTCAAAAAATCAGTCATGGATTATCAGCAGTTTTCAAGCCCCTGATGTAGCTGATTACGTGTTATTGGGATCTCAAATCTCTGCAAGACTGTTTAAGCTGCCTAGCTTTGTGGGTGTTAATTTTTTCTCGAAGTATTTTTCTGGTATAGGTTTCATGGGTACAAGTAACACCCAAGGACCAACTTGTTCACACCTGCTTACAGCAAGGCCAATTCTTGCTTTCATCAAGAGTACCTCTAGAAGGTTACAGGTTGAACGTACCGCCAACACCCAAAGACCAATTTTTCTCCAACTGTATGACAGTGGTGTCAAATTTCAAATGTTTACAGCACAGCCAATTCTTGCTTTCATCAAGAGTATCTCTAGAACAGGAGTAGGCAACCTTAGAGTGGTAAAAAGTATTTTAAAGCAGATAGAGTCCCTAGAAGACTGAGATTAACCAAAATATGCACATGGTTAGAAGATGACCTCAAGAATACATGGGTAGATAGAATGAGAGAATGTAATAAGTTATTACTCAAATCTATCAATACACAAAGAGGAAGAAATTTAGAAAAGATTTGTAGTGACCTCAAAGAGGTACAGGGTGAGTTAGCCACCTTTTTAGATGTCACATCCTTTGATAGCTGGGACAAGAAAGTAAAAAGTCAGATGGTCAGTTTTGAAACCAATCTCATTAGCAAGAAATCTGCAAAATTTGAAAGAGACAGATTAGATTATTTACACAGTGGGAGTTTGAATGCAAGAGTAGAGATGGTAACCCCCCCACGTTGCACCAATGCGAGCAGGGGTCTCACAGTTACAATGGCAACAGTAAGAATCATATCCATCCCCCCTAAAAATGAGACCAAGTCGGTCAAGAAACCTGGTAAGGAAATGGATTCAGGCACACCCATAAGAGTCAAAGAACAGAACAAAGAGCACACCAGGAAGGATACCAACAGAAGCAAGGACAACAAGGACAAAAAAGCATGAACATTACCCCACAACCTGGGAAAATCAATACTTGCAATGCCACTTATCCACAGGCAGTAGACATTCCGAGAAGGATGAGCTCATCACAAGGTGCCTTTTCCTTTTCTTTTTTAGAGGGAGGAGCTGTGGGCGATTGGAGTCCCACAGCCCATATCGACAATCATCCAGTCTCTCTGTTGAAGATGGGAAAAAAAAAAAAGGAGGAGGAGAAGAGGCAGGTGAGGAGGAAAGAATGCCAAAAAGAGGGAGAAGATAACCTTTATACTTACCACAACCAAAATATACAACTTATCAAGCTCAGTATTTGATGACACAGAACTAAATGTCTTACGTAAGGGCCCCAATTTTTCCTCGAAAAATCCCCTGAACCTTTTTGAGATATTTGTAGATCTCAACAAATACGTGAGGAATCTGACCCTAAAGAGATACTTTGCTCTTCAAAAACATCCACCAAAAACATGCACCTCACTAATGAAGCTCTATCCTGGTATTTCTTTAAAGGAAGATGAAGCAGCTCTCCTTAATTTGGAGAGCCTGTATCAAGAGGGAGCATATAAAGCTCTTAGCATGGAGGCTGAACTATTAGATCTCATGGATAAGGACATCATACACACGAACTAAATCTTCTTTCCACCCCCACTGGGCCAAAGGAAATCATATTCCAACATTTTATGAAGTAGTACTGGATGAAATCAAGAAGATATGCCAAAAATGCCATCACAACAACAAACATGATTATACCCTGGTTAACGACTGTGAAGCCCCAAAAGAAGTCATTAAGAAACTTAAGGACAGGGAGGACATCGTCATGAAACAGAAGGACAAAGGAGGTGGCCTAGTCATTCAGGACAGAGAAGCCTATCTGGCTGAGGCCCTAAGACTTTTGGGAGACAATGCAACCTATGAAAAACTCTCTGGGCACCCACTACTGGGCTACACCACTACCCTGGAACAACTACTGGATGGAGCTAGAAATGATTTTCTGATTACAAAGAGCGAATATCTATTTCTGAATAAGCAACATCCACGAACACTGCATTTTTACCACATCCCCACGATCCACAAAGATCAGATGAAGCATCCTGGTAGACCAATCATTGCTGGGATAGATAGCCTCACAAGCAATATGGGATGTTACATAGACCATTTTTTACAAGATCTAGTGATACAACTCCTGTCTTATGTCAGAGACTCAGGATCCTGTCATTATTCTTTTGGCACCCCCATTACAAGTGGCTGTCCTTAGAAGTACTATCGCTATACATGTCTATCGAGCACCGACATGGTATTAATGCAGTTGAACACTACCTATCAATGAGCAATCTGCATCCTCTACAAACCAGGTTCCTTATCAACTCCATAGAATTTACCCTGACCTACAATTATTTCTCATATTTGGGAGAATACTACAGGCAGGTCAGAGGGACTGCCATGGGGGCTAGATTTGCCCCTAGTTATGCCAATTTGTTCATGGGCTTTTGGGAGTTTTCATATGGGCTAATAACCCTTTCAGGGCCAATCTCGCCTTGTACGCAAGATACATCGACGATACACTGATCATATGGAATGGATCGGACGCAGAATTTCTTACAGTATTGCAATACCAACCCATACTGCATATCATTGACCCATGTTGTTGACAGTGTGACACTTGAATTCCTATAGCTAGTACTGCGAATTGATGAAGAGAGCAATATCCTTTCCAAAACTCACTTTAAAATCAGTGCAGGTAACTCCTACCTACACGCAAAAAGCCACCATCATCCAAAATGGATCCAGAACATCCCGTTTTGGCAATTCTGTAGGTTGAGAAGAACCTGTACAGGAAGAGAAGATTATGAAAAGCAAGGGTCCATCCTAAAAAAATAAATTATTTGAAAAAGAATATAAGGAAGAACATGTGGAGCAAGCATTTATGGAATATTGACTGCAGTATAGTGGAGGTTCCCTACAAAGCACACAGGAACACAACAGAGTAATCCAAAGGAAAAAGAAAATTAGAAAACAACAGTCATGACAATACCAATTCCATCAGATTTAGCACTAGATTAAATACAAAGGCATTTGATATTCAACGTGTCATCCAACACAATTGGAATATCCAATTAGCAAGATCCAATTTGTGAGCCAGGCTTTGCCCTCTAAACCGGAAATTGCATTCCGAATACCTAGAGATCTAAGAAGCATCATAGCACCCAGCAGAGTATGCAAAGCCCCAAGCACAAAAGAAAAAAAGATCCACACTGGCTCTTGGTCATCACTGTTCAATCAAAAAGGGAATTACAAGCGTGGGGAGAAGAATTGTGGGGCCTGTCCATTCATGTCACACCACAAAAAGGAGATTATGGAAAGGAGGCCACAACCAAAAAATAAAACAATTCATCAATTGCGGCACCTCCTACTTGATTTATGGCATATTTTCCCCATGTGGTCTCCTCTATGTAAGGCGCACAATACGTCCATTAAGAGTTAGATTCAGTGAACACAAATGCAACATCATTAATAGCAATAAGGAGTGGGACAAAAACAAAAAATATAAAAAGAAATGTAACTTCTCACTCCCACGCCACTTCAAAGAGTATCATAATGGGCATCCGGCAAGGATGCAAGTATTTGGCATTGAAGAAATCAGTAATGACCCCCACGATGGAAGAAAATTCCAGAGGTTATGCAAAAGAGAAACATTCTGGATTTTCACCCTCTGTTCTTTGGCTCGTAAGAGGATGAAAAAAGATTTGGAGGTCCATGGGGTAGTGTAACCCTTTTTAACCCCAGATACCTGCTATCAAACATGGCCCTCTCTGTCATTCAATACTTATGGGGCTAAGATCTTGGCAGTGCGAACTTTCTGTCTCATGCCCTCTTTCAACACTAATTTTGCGTACATACATAATACGTGTAGGAGGGTGTTGCATGCTTGTGCGCGTGTGCGCATGTGCACGCATGTGTGTACGTGTGTATGAACTTGTCCAGAATCTCAGTGCAAGGGTATGCATATACACACATGCACTCACACTTACTGATGGAACTGCAGATACACACCTATCTGGATTCTACACCCTCTTCACTATCAGTCAGTAGCAATCAATTAACTGATGCACCTCCCACATTCCTATTCCATATGATCGCTATAACTGTTTTATATTTATTTATATACAGTATACATAGGTTCCAGCTAAATATCACAATGCATTGCTTTGATTAACTTATCAATCCATCAATTTCACCATGTATTAATTAATTTACTGTACTATATCTCTATGTATGAAATAGGGAATTCCATATTTTCTACTATTACCAGGCATGAGACACCACATCTGTTGACAAAATATACATACAGCGCTCACAAACAAAGACCCATAATAAGTGTAAACAAAATCATAAAGTCCATATGAAACTATGAAGGTGCTTCACAAATAATGTGCAAAATTGCAGGGAATGCTTCACATCTGGTGTGCAAAAAGTGCAGGGAAAATGTTGCAGAAAAATTTTCAGGCATACCAAGACACCCCCACATGTGTCCCCACTTACCAAATCCCAATGACACCCAGCTTTTCAGTCTGGGAGTCAATACAGGCTTATAGCGATATCCAGAGAATGTCACAGGATGGCAGGTTCACTGATGAGATGATAGCCAATCCTTCAACATTAATACTCAGCCATACAAAACAGGTACCCAGAAAGGAAGAAAAGGGGAACCAATAGTGAAGTATGCTAAGATTGAAAATTTATTACGCATAAAAGGTTATACTTACAAAAGTAAGTTAAAATCAGGCATTGAAATAGTCAGAGGATGCAGCAAACACCGTTGTTGGCGTTCTTAAAAGACTGGAAATGACGTCAGTCATGCTGGACGTGCGTCGTGTCAATGCATTTCGCCCTCTTACAGGACGTCATCAAAGGACCTAGCTTCCAATTGGAACTGACTGCCTTATATCACAAAAGAGAGAAGTACACTCCCCTTCCTCCACCAATCAGATTGGCACAGCGGCCATTTTGTTGGGAAAACGAGGATCCTTCCGAAGGCTTTGCAGGATCATGGAGGCCATGCAGCATAGGTTTACTGAGGCATTCGGTTCAGAGTGCTCTGGGTCACTAAGGACGACATGATCTGCAACCACCTCCTCCCAGCCACGTACAAGTCCATGGGTTTCTTCTGACTGTAAATGATCCCTTGAAGACTGCTTCTGATGCTGAGTGCCAGGCTCCACCTCCATGCTGACACAATCCTCCTCCTTGTCCTCTTCCTGTGTGATCGGTGGGCACGCAGGAACACTGTCTGGATAAAGAGGGCCTTGAGAGGTAGGGAAGTCCTCCTCTTCTTTCCTCTGTTCTGCCTCAAGTGCCTTGTCCATTATTCCATGCAACGTGTGCTCCAACAGGTGGACAAAAGGGACAGTGTCACTGGTGCATGCAATGTCACTGCTCACCATCCTCGTGGCCTCCTCAAATGGTGACAGGACAGTGCATGCATCCCTGATCATAACCCACTGGCGTGGGGAAAAAAAACAAGGTCCCCTGACCCTGTCCTGGTGCCATAGTCACATAGGTATTCATTGATGGCCCTCTGCTGCATGTGCAGCTGCTGCAGCATGGCCAACGTTGAGTTCCACTTGGTGGGCATGTCACAGATTAGGCGGTTCTTGGGCAGGCTAAATTCCTTTTGGAGGTCAGCTAGCCGAGCACTGGCATTATATGACCTGCTGAAATGCACACAGACTTTCCTGGCCTGCCTCAGGACATCCTGTAAGCCTGGGTACCTGCCCAAGAACTGCTGCACCACCAAGTTAAGGACGTGAGCCAAACAGGGCACATGGGTCAGTTGTCCCTGTCGGAGGGCAGAGAGGAGGTTGGTGCCATTGTCGCAAACCACCATACCTGCCTTAAACTGGCGTGGCGTCAACCACCTCTGAACTTGCCCCTGCAGAGCTGACAGAATCTCTGCCCCAGTGTGGCTCCTGTCCCCCAAGCACACCAGCTCAAGCACTGCATGGCATCTTTTGGCCTGCGTGCTTGCGTAGCCCCTTGAACGCCTACGGAGCACTGCTGATTCCGAGGACAAAGCACAGGAAGAGGCCATGGAGGAAGAAGAAGAGGAGGGGGTGGAGGAGAGATGTGTGGCAGAATCACCACTAGTAGAATTTTGGAGGCGTGGTGTCGGAACAACCTCCAACACTACTGCACCCTGTCCTGCATCCGTCCCAGCTGCCAGAAGAGTCACCCAGTGAGTGGTGAAAGATAGGTAACGTCCCTGTCCATGCCTGCTGGACCATGAGTCAGTGGTAATATGCACCTTACCGCTGACTGCCCTGTCCAGCGAGGCCAAGACATTGCCTTCCACATGCCAGTAGATCACCGGAATCATCTTCCATGAGAAAAAGTGGTGTTTGGGAACCTGCCACTGAGGAACCGCACATTCCACAAACTCACGGAAGGGGGCAGAGTCTACCAACTGAAAAGGCAGCAGTTGAAGTGCTAGCAATTTAGCAGAGCTAGCATTCAACTGCTGGGCATGTGGATGGCTGGGAGCGAACTTCTTTCGGTGGTGCAGCAGCTGGGGCAGGTAAATTTGCCTGGTACAATCTGACGTTGGTGTACCGATAGCAGATTGCCCGCAAGTACTTGGCTGTGACACACCTAATTCTACACCTTCATTCCTCTCAGTGCAGGTTTCAGAGAGGACTGACAGTATAGTGGGGTTGGAGATCCCAGCTGATGAGGAGCAAGGAGAGGTCCGCTTAGTTTTTTGGTGTGGGTCTTTTAGGTACACTTGCCAATGAACTGCATGGCAGGTCGACATATGTCTGGTCAAGCATGTGGTGCCCAAGCGGGTGATGTTTTGTCTATGCGAGATACACTTGAGACTTATGTTGCAAATAGCAATGGTGGGATCTGATGCACTTGTCTCAAAAAAGGCCCACACCAAAAAACTTTTGGAATAACGCACAGAGACAGCAGCGCCCTGCACATGCGGAGCTCTGCGGTGTGATGAAGTCGGTGTGCTGCCCTTAATCTGGCCCCTGGAGGGCATCCTGCCTCGTTGGAGATGTGTCTCCTCCTCCTCTCTCCTATCAGGCACCCACGTGGAGTGAGTGACCTCATCATATCCTCCCTCTCTCCCTCTTCATCACTGGAGCAAAGCTGGCAGTATGCTGCAGCTGGGGGAACATGACTGCCAGATTGCTGTCCTTCTTGGGCACCCCCTCGCTCTGGGTTCACGTTACTGCCTTCCTCTAGCTGGGTACCATCATCGGAGCCTTCAAAACGCTGGGCATCCTCCTGGAGCATGTACCCAACACTGGTCAAACAGTTCGGGGGACTTCTCAGGAGGACATGGTGGGGCTAGGAAAGGAGTGACTGATGCCATTGAGCCGAGGGAAGAGGCCGCATTGGCAGCTGCTTTGCCAGACAAAGTACCCTGAGCCTGGGTGAGAGAGGATGAGGAGGATGAGGATGACTTGGTCATCCACTCTACAAAGTCTTCCACATGTTGTGGCTCAACACGACCAGCTGCCGAAAAAAAGGACAATTGTGTCCCATTGCCACGTGCTGATGAGGATGCACCGTCTCCATGACCAGCACTGTTGCCTCTAGATACAGAGCCTGCTTGCCCTCTTTTATTGGCTTGTGACTGTCTGCCTCTCCTTGTTGGCCTTCCAGACACTAATGGCCTGCAGTGAGATGTAGCTGCACAAATCTGTGATGTATATATATACTGATACTGCAGCTAGCAGAATCAACTGCCTGCCTGTAGTATTATTAGTATGAGAACACCAGCAATTGTCTTCAGGTAGCTTTAGGTGCACACTGTGCAGTGGGCACAGTACACTAACTGTAAATACTGTAGCTGCCTGCCTGTGGTATTAATAGGATCAGAACAACAGCAATTGTCTTCAGGTATCTTTTAGGTGCACACTGTGCAGAGGTCACAGTACACTAACTGTAAATACTGCAGCTGCCTGCCTGTGGTGCTAATAGGATCAGAAGAACACCACCAATTTTCTTCAGGTAGCTTTAGGTGCACACTGTGCAGAGGACGCAGTACACTAACTGTAAATACTGCAGCTGCCTGCCTGTGGTATTAATAGGATTAGAACAACAGCAATTGTCTTCAGGTAGCTTTAGGTGCACATTGTGCAGAGGACGCAGTACACTAACTGTAAATACTGTAGCTGCCTGCCTGTGGTATTAATAGGATCAGAACAACAGCAAATGTCTTCAGGTAGCTTTAGGTGCACACTGTGCAGAGGTCGCAGTACACTAACTGTAAATACTGCAGCTGCCTGCGGTACTAATAGTATCAGAAGAACACCACCAATTTTCTTGAGGTAGCTTTAGGTGCACACTGTGCAGAGGACGCAGTACACTAAGTGTAAATACTGCAGCTGCCTGCCTTTGGTACTAGTAGGATCAAAAGAACACCCCCAATTTTCTTCAGGTAGCTTTAGGTGCACACTGTGCAGAGGACGCAGTACACTAACTGTAAATACTGTAGCTGCCTGCCTGTGGTATTAATAGGATCAGAATACCACAAATTTTCTTCAGGTAGCTTTAGGTGCACAATGTGCAGAGGATGCACTACACTAACTATAAATACTGCAGCTGGCTGCGGTACTAATAGAATCACAAGAACATCACCAATTATCTTCAGGTAGCTTTAGGTGCACACTGTGCAGAGGCTGCACTACACTAACTGTAAATACTGCAGCTGCCTGCAGTACTAATAGGATCAGAAGAACACCACCAATTATCTTCAGGTAGCTTTAGGTGCACACTGTGCAGAGGACGCACTACACTAACTTTAAATACTGCAGCTGCCTGCGGTACTAATAGGATCAGAAGAACACCGCCAATTTTCTTCAGGTAGCTTTAGGTGCACACTCTGCAGAGGACGCACTACATTAACTGTAAATACTGCAGCTAATAGGACTAATAGGATCTGAAGAACACCAGCAATTTTCTTCAGGTAGCTGTAAATACTGTAAAAACACCTGCCTGCCTGTCAGTAGGAAGAGGATAACAGGAATGGATCTAGCTAAACTGAATACAGTGTATATATATATATATATATATATATATATATATATATATATATATATATATATATATAAATATATATAAATATATATATATATATATATATATATATATATATATATATATATATATATATATATATATATTTATATATATATATATATATATATATATATATATATATATATATATATATATATGTATATATATATATATATATATATATATATATATATGTATATACAACACCTAGGATGCATATATATACACAATACACTGTAAGTGCAGCTAACTGACTCACCTGCCTACTCTATCTAACTTAAATCAAATGACACTGTCTCTCTGTCTATCTCTCCGCTGCTGCCACAACACACTACACAAGGCCACCACATAGGTGGCCTTATATAGTGTGGGGCGTGTACTAAACCCCCTGAGCCATAATTGGCCAAAGCCACCCTGGCTTTGGCCAATTACAGCTCTCTGTACAGATGGCACTGTGATTGGCCAAGCATGTGGGTCATAGTGCATGCTTGGCCAATTATCAGCCAGCAATGCACTGCAATGCCGCAGTGAATTATGGGCCATGACGCGCCACTCGAATTTGGCGCGAATGGCCCATAACATTTCAAATTCGGCGAACGGTCGAACATGCGATGTTCGAGTCGAACCCAAACATGGGTTCGACACGAACTCGAAGCTCATCCCTAATACCCTATATACAGGTCTAAAGCTACAAAAAGGGTTTGAATGATAAGGCTGTGTTTAGACCAGGTGGATAGGTGGCTCTCTGATTAAAGATCCATCTAGCTTCTTGCTGGAGGATCTTTTTGTCAAAGTCTCCTCCCCTCTCTGATTCTGAGATCACCTCTAGTGCAAAAAATTAGATGTTGGATCATAACTATGATTTAATCCCACATGTTTGCATATTGGGGTATATAATAATCCCGCATCTAGTAAAGATGGTCTTTTATGCGTTTGTCAAATGGGCATTTAGTCTTCCCAATGTAAAATGCGCCACATAGGCACATTGCAAGATAGATAATACCAATAGCACAACAGTCTGCATACGTTTTAGATTTAAGGTAACCTCCTCTTGGTAGGGGGCAACCTGTGCCTTCCCTAATCCATGGGCATTGATCACATTGGCCACATTTAATGGTCCCCTTTCCACCAACCGCTCCAATGAGGGGAGCGGCAGGTGCAAAGTGACTGTGCACGAGACTATCCCTTATTGAACGAGGTCTTCTATAAGTGATCTCTGGTCTATCTGCCACATATTTTGATATGACTGGGTCCTCTGATAGGAAGTGTCAATTGTTCTCTATCAGTTTGTGAAAAATTTCTTGGTGTGCACTAAAAGTGGTAACAAATTTTGTTGTGGATTTAGTCTCACACCTCTTTGTTTTAAAAATTAATGACTCATGTGTATTCACTTTAGCCCTTTAATAGGCTTTTTTGAGGACTTTTTTTCTATATCCCCTAATGATGAGTCATGCATATAGTGCTTTAGCCTACCGATCGAAGTCCTCCTCCCTGGCACAATTACGGCGCAGTCTTAAATACTGGCTAAATGGTATGCTTTGTACCAGGGAGCGAGGGTGGGCACTAGAGTAGTGCCGGATTGTGTTGCCCGCTGTTTCTTTACTATATAGATTGCTGTGTATTGATCCATCATTGTTCAAAAAGAGGCGTAAGTCTAAAAAGGGAATGCTCTTAGTATCTGACTGAATCGGGATATATATATACCATAAACTTAGAAAGTTCTTTGGCACAACCTGTCCAGACGAGCAACATGTCATCGATATACCTCTGCCATTATAGGATGTGGCGGAGGTATATCGCGGCACCGTTATCTGACAACAGGGCTCGCTCCCACCCCCCCAGGTACAGGTTGGCGTACAATGGGGCACATGATGTACCTGGAGGTAGGTGGAGCCATTAAACAGGAAGATATTGGTAGGATATGTTCCAATAGTGTGGTAATAAACTGACACAACTTCCAATTGTTTGTGTCTTGCTCTCTAAGGAAGCTAGAGACAACTTCCACACCTTTTTTGTGAGGGATGCTGGAATATAAAGTCTCAATGTCTATTGCCGCTAAGATGGTCCCTTGAGGTGCTGAAAGTCCCTCAATTACTTTGAGAAGCTCTAATGTATCCTTCAAATATGAGGGAAGTGCCATTACATGAGGGTGCAGATGGCTGTCAACATATTTCCTGGCAGTCTCTGTGTGGCTTCCAACTCCCGACACTACTGGGCACCCAGGAGGGTTGTCCAAATTTTTGTGCACTTTGGGAATCGAGTAAAATGTTGGAGTAATGGGCCATTTAATATCTAGGTACTCCAGTAAGTCATTGTCGATGAGGGCCCGCTGATGTGCCTGAATGATGATCGATTTGTATTGGGATCTAGCTTCAATAAGCTTTTCACCAGGAACCGGTTGATACCATTCCTGGTTACTTAAAATTTTATTGCACATCTCAATGTATTTAACTCTATCCATTACGTCCACATTTCTACCATTGTCGGATGGTTTCACTACAGTTTGGTCGTTTTGGATAATGTTATTAAGGGCTGAGTTTTGGGCTTGTGATAAATTGTCCTCAATTTGTCGTGGGAATGAAAAATTTTCGATTTGTTCCTAGTCTGCTTGAGAAATTCCCAGACAGCCGGGCAGGTCTGCAAATTTGGAAATTTTTCAGACTTGGTCTTGAATTTGCAAGGTTTAGGGGATACAGGTGTATCAACATCCTCATCATCCAACAGGGGATCGACTGAATCCTCTGAACCTTTGTTTTCATCTAGTAATTGAATAGGTATTTTTAGGGCCCCGAAGTCCTAAACTTTAAACCCTTTGTACAAATCCTCTTCTCTAGCTACAGCTTTGCCCCTCTCAGTGTCAGAAATATATTTATAAGTCAGGTTCCTTGCAAATAAATGCAGGTTCTTCAGCAAAACAAATTTGTAAACTTTTTGTGAGGGGCAAAAGCTTAGTCCAAGCCTTAGTACTTCAGTCTCCACTGGTGATAATTGATAGGAAGATAGGTTAACTACATCTAATCCTGACTCAGTTGTGTTTGTTTCACCACAAAGGGGTCTATTTTGCCCATCCGTGTGTGTGTGTGTGGTTGATACGATGGGAGTGTGGATGGGGCCTAAAGGGGCGGAACCCGAGTTTGTAATTCTGGGATGGTTTTGAGGGTAGCCCCTAGATCTTTAAATAATGTTGGTTCATTGATTTTTGTTATCAGCAAACATTAATAGTGGGGGAGCACCCATCACCAGGTCACCATGTGATTCCTCCCCTGATTCAACATTACTACTAGGTGAATATCTTTTTGAATGTGTCTGGGGGGAAACAATCTGTTTTTTACTAGTGTCCCCTTGTGTATTACCACCACCATTACCCCGCTTAGGTGCGCGTCCTTTTGTCAAGGATCCACATGAGGCCTTGTTCTGTGGTTTCTGGGAAGAGACAGAAGAAGAAGAGATTGAGATATCAGAGCCTAATTTATACATTGCAGTATCATCATGTGTACTTTTCCTAAAGGGAAGCCCTCTTTTGTTAGGGAAACCTTTTTGCCATCTGTAGGCGTAACTGCCTGAGAAAGCCAATTTGTCCCGATAGAACTTCCGATCTTTTCTTAATATTATGTTTTTGTTATACTTTTCCAAGTGCTGTAGCAGTTCCTGCTCCTTCTTTTTAAATTCAGCACTGGGAGGGTATTGGTTACCACTTTTCCTAAAAGTCTCAATCTCCTTATCCAGGTCTGCTAATTCACTGATGTGTTTATCTCTCAGCATTTCCATTAGTTTAGCTGTAGATTGGGTAAGGATTTTTTCCCATTTTGCTTTGAATGTAACATCCGTAACAGCAAAGGATGGGAAAATCTGGATTCGTAGTCCTTGAGGATTAATTTCCCTTAGGTAGCGGTGAAAAAACCTGATGTGCCAACCCAAGTTGGATTTTCTTATGGGCAATAATTGTATTGAATACCTCACATCTTTGCTGCTTCACATTTGACTGCAGTTATGTAACACTAGCTACCTCCTTCTTTGCTTTTCTAATTATCCAGGCTGTAGCTCCTACCTAAGTATTATGTTGACGACCATTATGGTATGTATATATAAGATATACCCATCCAAAACAGACCTCTTAGTCCCTTTCTCTTCTTCTATATTTACACACCTTACATTATGTATAGACTTTCTAGGTTCTTCTAAATTAGTGTATCCCATTGTTGACCATTCATGGAATCCTTTTTAAATATTGACCAACATGTTCCATTTCATAAGTATCTGAGTGTGGAGCACATATCTTATCATATGTTGTTTCCTTATCTTTTTGCTTATGTTAACTACTTATTAGTTTATGTAAATCGCTTAAAGGCAATATCCTATAAACTTAAATCCTCAGATTATTGGTATTATTCGGAATCTTGGCAATCACGCGATCCGATACTCCCACTATCCAACCCTGGTGGATCTGGCTTCCACCGGGTAGCTGCTGTAGTTGGCTGGCCCTTGCGGCCGAGTCTTGACCATGGTATTATGCTGCGATTGTCCGTACAAGCATCTGTAGTCTCAAATTGGGTAAGCACGCACATTTAAGTAATCAAGTGATCATTATCTACGGTTCTTAAATTAAGTTAATAATGATATGTTTTATGTAATCTAGATGAAATTGTAGATGCATGAATCGGCAAAACATGTTGGTCTTTCTGCATATCCAAGCATCTTGCTATTTCTTGTATCCAGTATCATCTATGGTTTATGTACAATGTTGATTATGTGATTTTTTATGCTATTATGTGATAATAAATGTAATACTTTCTTAAACAAAATTCCTTCAGTTGCATGTTTACCTTGGTAACAGATGTTGATATCTCCATTAAAGATCCCATTCTCTTAGTGGAAGCACTGACTTCCTCCTATTTTTATCTTCATTCATTACCAGGGATTTGGAGACATTTATCTGTTTCTGGAAACAGTCCAATAACACTTTTTCTTATATATTCAGGCCTATGGTATAAAGAAGAAGATTCCTCCTTTTCAGGTTAAGGCACACTCAACTAGAGCGGTTAGTGCTTCATGGGCAGTGCATCACCAGGCCTTCATAGCTCAGATCTGCAAGGCTGCAACTTGGTCTTCAGTCCATACATTCACTAGATTCTATCAGGTGGATGTAAGGGGGCATGAGGATGCCGCCTTCGGGCGCGGTGTGCTGCAGGCAGCAGTATAGTCCGTTGGCGGTCTATGTATTTTCTGATCTGTGTCTCCCTCCCCTCAATTTGGGCATTGCTTCAGGACATCCCACTAAGTAATTACCAAGCCTCTGTGACCTGTGATGTATGAACAAGAAAATAGGATTTTTAAATAGAGCTTACCTGTAAAATCCTTTTCTTGGGAATACATCATGGGACACAAAGCTCCCGCCCCTCTTCAGGATTATACGTTGGGAAACTTATTGCTTTGCTACAAAACTGAGGTACTCTCCATATGGGAGGGGTTATATAGGGGAGGAACTCATCTTGTAATTAATTTTACCAGTGTCCAATCACCTGAAGGTACTATCTAACCCACTAAGTAATTACCAAGCCTCTGTGTCCCGTGATGTATTCCCAAGAATACAGTATTTTATTATAATATTTATTTACGAGTATTTTACACGTAAGCTGTATTTAAAAATCCTATTTTTATTGGGATTTTATGTAATAGACCAACACAAAGTGGCACATAATTGTGAAGTGGGAGGAAAATGATGAATGGTTTTTAACATTTTTTACAAATAAATATCTGAAAAGTGTGGCATGCCTCTACCAACATGTCTCTACCAGCTTTGCACATCTAGAGAGTGACATTTTTGCCTAATCTTCTTTGCAAAATAGCTCAAGTTCTGTCAGATTGGATGAAGAGTGTCTGTGAACAGCAATTTTCAAGTCTTGCCACAGATTCTCAATTGGATTTAGGTCTGGATTTTGACTGGGCCATTCTAATTCATGAATATGCTTTGATCTAAACCATTCCATTGTATCTCTGGCTGTATGTTTAGGGTCATTGTCCTGCTTGAAGGTGAACCTCCACTCCAGTCTCAAGTCTTTTGCAGAATCGAGCAGGGTTTCTTCTAAGATTGCCCTGTATTTGGCTCAATCCATCTGCCCACCAACTCTAACCAGCTTCCCTGTCACTCCTGAAGAAAAGCATCTCCACAACATGATGCTGCCACCACCATGCTTCACGGTGGAGATGGTGTTTTCAGGGTGATGTGCCGAGTTAGTTTTTTACCACACAAAGCAATTTGCTTTTAGGCCAAAAAAGTTTAATTTTGGTCTCATCTGACCAGAGCACCTTCTTCCACATGTTTGCTGTGCCCCCCACATGGCTTCTCACAAGCTGCAAATGGGACTTCTTATGGCTTTCTTTCAATGATGGCTTTCTTCATGCCACTCTTCCATAAAGGCCAGATTTGTGGAGTGCACGACTAACAGTTGTCCTGTGGACAGATTCTCCCACCTGAGCTGTGGATCTCTGCAGCTTGTCCAGAGTTACCATGGGCCTCTTGGCTGATTCTCTGATTAATGTTCTCCTTGCCTGTGTGGCCTGTCAGTTTAGGTGGATGGCCATGTCTTTGAATGTTTGCAGTTGTGTCATACTCTGTTCATTTTCGGATGATGGATTGAACAGTGCTCTGTGAGATGTTTAAATCTTGGGTTATTTTTTTTTTAAACCTAACCCTGCTTTAAACTTCTCCACAACGTTATCCCTGACCTGTCTGGTGTGTTTCTTGGCCTTCATGAGGCTGTTGTTCTCTTCACTAAGGTTCTCTAACCAACCTCTGAGGGCTTTACAGAACAGCTGTATTTATACTGAGATTAAATTACACACAGATGGACTCTATTTACTAATTAGGTGACTTCTGAAGGCAATTGATTTCATTGGATTTTAGTTGGGGATATCAGAGGGAAGTGGCTGAATACAAATGCATCCTACATATTTTAGATATTTATTTGTAAAAAAAAAAAAAGAAAACCATTTATCATTTCCCTTCCACTTCACAATTATGTGCCACTTTGTGGTGGTCTTTCACATAAAATCCCAATAAAATAAATGTATGTTTTTGGTTGTAACATGACAAAATGTGGATACATGAGATGTAGACTTTTTATACGACAGGCCATAACATCAAATTCAATGTCAATTATTTTTTAAGTAATTTTTTAAGGTTTCTGTTGATAGGAAGATGTTCCTTGGCCAGTTAACAAAGGTATATTTACAGTTACTCACCAAGTTTACACTTACTTATCCAGGAAGCATTTATTGTCATTTATGAAGATG
Source organism: Aquarana catesbeiana (assembly GCF_042186555.1). Taxonomy (NCBI): domain Eukaryota; kingdom Metazoa; phylum Chordata; class Amphibia; order Anura; family Ranidae; genus Aquarana; species Aquarana catesbeiana. The sequence continues at coordinate 279,457,406 of NC_133328.1, forward strand.
TAGTTGTGATACTGGGGGAATTTATTTGTGGCTGCACCGTCTGTGTTTCTTTCATTACTGCTCTTTTTATTTTCCTTTTTTGCTTTTATTTTTTTATTATTTAGTAATACAGATACATACTCTAGGTAGCCTCCCCGGTAGTTAACAGAAGTTCTTATTTATACAGTATATTTATGAAGTATATTTTTATTTATATTCATTACTCTAATAGGTAGATGTTCCTTGGCCAGTTAGCAAATGTATATTTACAATTACTCACCTAGTTTACACCTACTTAACTTGGAATGATCCATTGTCATTTATGAAGATGTAGTTGTGATACTGGGGGAATCCATTTGTGGTTGCACCTTTTGTTTCTTTCATTTCTGTTTATTTTATTCCATTACTCTGTCGCCCTATTCATTTTACCCATTGATGAATGTTTTTATTATATTCAACCTTTTTTTAATGTGTCATTTTTGCATTTAGTTGTATTTCTAGCTGGATTGTTATCTAGCATTACATTTGGAATGTGGCCTTTACCAGAATAATGAGCTGGTCTCTTTACTTTATTGACTATTGGATCAGTGATCACGGAGTTATTTACCAATCAGTATATAACACGCTTTTCCTAGCTGCCTGGCTTACCTTCTGAAGAAGCCACTTGGGAGAGTAGGTGCAACGCATAAAGGGGGAGCCATGCAACGTGTATTATTACTTGATCTGGATGCTGTGAGGCCCTATTACTCTGTTAAATCATATTGCTTGTTTTTTTTTTTTTTTCCAAGAAAAATGTTTCTTTATTGAAAGTGAAAGGTCAGTACACATTATACATATCAAGAAAAGAAAAACAGAATGTAATATAACATTGTTATCCAAAATGCAACACTTGTTCTTTAGAAGTATATATAATATCACAAGTACACGAGAGCATGACAATTCAGTGGGTGACTGTTGCAAGTGTACATTCATCAAATGAAGAATATATCTTTGTATTTAAGGTCAGCAAATATAAACACGTAACCGTATCTGTAGGTGGTAAAAGTGTAGGGAGAAGGTTCATAGGTCGCGGATAGAGTGTTTGTTTATCTCTATATAACCTTTAGTAAATACCAAACCAGATATTCTCTGTCTTAATAGGCTGTAATCTGAGGTGTATGGCATGAGTTCCAGATCAAGAATGCAGGGATGAGGAGATAATAAGTTGGGGGGGGGTTCTCTTTTTCTCTTGCTCTCTTCCCCCTCTCTCTCTTTTTCCCTGTTCTCTGCCACAGCTCCCACACCCCTTTCAGGGTAGGACTTTTTTGTATTCCTCTGTGGCGAGGAAATGTAGCCAGCAGGCCCATGTGTTATTGTATTTGGCAGGTGTGTCTTTCGCCTGATGTATGAGCTCTTCCATTTCCGCAGTTTTTTGTATGCGTTTGAACCAATCTGCCAAGTTTGGAGGGTCCTGGGAGCGCCATTTGCATGGGACACACATCTTTGCTGCGTTTACCATGTGCATTGCTAGGGAGCGGAAGTATGAGCGAAGTGGAATTGTTGAATGGTGAATAAGAAACTGTTCTGGGGTGAAGTCAAGTGTGTAAGTGGTTACTTGTTGGATAATTCTATGGACCTCTTTCCAGAATGGTTGAAGTTTGGGACATGTCCACCATATATGAATGAGAGATCCTGTGTCTGTTTTGCATCTCCAGCAGTGCGTGGGGAGCGCAGGGTTGAAGTGGTGTAGTTTAAGTGGGGTTCTGTACCACCTGGTTAGTATTTTGTATGCATTCTCTTGTACCTGAACATTTAGAGTTTCCTTATGTACAATTGAGTGGATATTTTCCCACTCTTTCTCTGTAAGGTTAATGGAGAGCTCTTGTTCCCATTTTTTGTTGGCCCAGTGACGGTTGGGGTTATGGTTTGAGAATAGCATGGAGTATGTAATAGAGATTAAGTGTTTTTGGGGCTCCTCTTTCAAGCATAAGTCTTCGAAGGTGGTAGTACGTCTAGACCATTCTGGCCGGGGTTTAGGGTTATCAAAGAAGTGTCTTAGTTGGACATACGTCCAGAAGGGGAATGTTTTCTTGGACATTTTGGTAGCCAATTCTGTTTGAGTTAGAAGGCGACCGTCTACAAAGAAATGTTCTGCTCGAATGTTCAGGTGGGGCCAGCCATCATCTAGAAAGGAGGTATGTGTGCCTAGGGTAAAATCTGGATTTTGAGCTATTGGTGTCATTGGGCCTAGAATGGAAGAGATTTTGTGTTTAATGCATGCATCTCGAAAGGTGAGTAGGGTTGGGTTAATGAGTAGGTGGGATTTACATTCTGGGGGAATGTGTTGAGGTGTGATCCATGGAAGTTGGGCTAACGGCAGGGGTGATATTGATTGTTCCAATTGGATCCAATCTTTGTACTTGGCATGTATGTTCCAGTCTATGAGCCTAGCAAGGTGGCTTGCTTGTTGGTATTTTTTTATGTCGGGTAGCCCTATACCTCCTTTGAGTTTGGGAGATGTTAGCTTGAGGTAGTTAAGTCTCGGTCTTAGTTTGCCCCACACAAATTTTATGCAAGCTGTACGGTACGTTGAGAAAAAAGCAGACGGGAGGTTGAATGGTATTGTTTGCAAAAGGTACAATATTCTTGGTAAGATATTCATTTTAATGATTGCAGCTCTTCCAAACCAGGAAAAGAGACCGGAGGCCCATTTTGTTAAATCTTTTGTTATGTTCTGTAGTAATGGTAAGTAGTTCAAGGAGTACAATTCAGTAAGGGATTTTGGGAGTTGTATGCCCAGGTACACTACCGTTCAAAAGTTTGGGGTCACCCAAACAATTTTGTGTTTTCCATGAAAAGTCACACTTATTCACCACCATACGTTGTGAAATGAATAGAAAATAGAGTCAAGACATTGACAAGGTTAGAAATAATGATTTGTATTTGAAATAACATTGTTTTTACATCAAACTTTGCTTTCATCAAAGAATCCTCCTTTTGCAGCAATTACAGCATTGCACACCTTTGGCATCCGTCCACAACACTTTTTTCCAGTCTTCCTCTGTCCAATGTCTGTGTTCTTTTGCCCATCTTAATCTTTTTCTTTTATTGGCCAGTCTCAGATATGGCTTTTTCTTTGCCACTCTGCCCTGAAGCCCAAAATCCCGCAGCCGCCTCTTCACTGTAGATGTTGACACTGGTGTTTTGCGGGTACTATTTAATGAAGATGCCAGTTGGGGACCTGTGAGGCGTCTGTTTCTCAAACTAGAGACTCTAATGTGCTTATCTTCTTGCTTAGTTGTGCAACGCGGCCTCCCACTTCTTTTTCTACTCTGGTTAGAGCCTGTTTGTGCTGTCCTCTGAAGGGAGTAGTACACACCGTTGTAGGAAATCTTCAATTTCTTTGCAATTTCTCGCATGGAATAGCCTTCATTTCTAAGAACAAGAATAGACTGTCGAGTTTCAGATGAAAGTTCTCTTTTTCTGGCCATTTTGAGCGTTTAATTGACCCCACAAATGTGATGCTCCAGAAACTCAATCTGCTCACAGGAAGGTCAGTTTTGTAGCTTCTGGAAGGAGCTAGACTGTTTTTAGATGTGTGAACATGATTGCACAAGGGTTTGCTAATCATCAATTAGCCTTCTGAGCCAATGAGCAAACACATTGTACCATTAGAACACTGGAGTGATAGTTGCTGGAAATGGGCCTCTATACACCTATGTAGATATTGCACCAAAAACTAGACATTTGCAGTTAGAATAGTCATTTACCACATTAGCAATGTATAGAGTATATTTGTTTAAAGTTAGGACTAGTTTAAAGTTAGCTTCATTTAAAAGTACAGTGCTTTTCCTTCAAAAATAAGGACATTTCAATGTGACCCCAAACTTTTGAACGGTAGTGTAGGTGATCGCACTCTCATTCCAATTGAATGGAAACATTGTTTGGCAATGTCTGTATGTTGTAGATGGTAGCATAATGTTTAGGGCTGTAGATTTCGTGAAATTAATTTTTAGATTAGTTAGTGACCTAAAGGTGTCGAAATCTTTGAGTAAATTTGGGATTGTGATGAGCGGGTCGGTAAGAAAGAGGAGGATGTCGTCCGCAAAGGCCGCTAGTTTGTATGTTCTTTTTTTAATTTCAATACCTTTGATATCTGGATTCTCCCTTAGTTTTCTAAGAAGAGGTTCAAGGGTGAGGATGAATATTATAGGGGAAAGGGGGCATCCCTGATGTGTTCCATTCGATATGGAGAAGCCATCCGACAGGCGGCCGTTTACTCGGACTCTGGCAGTAGGGTGGGAGTATAGTGTCATTATGAGGTTTAGCAATTTGGTAGGGAGGCCAATAGCCCGTAAGGCTTCCGTCATGTAGTCCCAGGCCACTCTGTCGAATGCCTTCTCCGCATCGAGGGAAAGTATGAAACCCTGTTGTTGTGTGGAGGTAAGCCAGTAGTGTATGTTGATGGCCTTGAGCGTATTATCTCTTGCTTCTCTGCCCGGGAAAAAAACCAACTTGGTCGAGATGTACTAGTTGGGGGAGAAGTGGGAGAAGTCGGTTCGCTATTGTTTTGGCATACCATTTGAGATCTACGTTGAGTAGCGAAATGGGTCTGTAATTAGAGACTACCGATGGGTCCTTGTCTGGCTTCGGTATTACGGTAATGTGGGCAGTAAGTAGATCTCGTGGGGGTGCTTCAGAAGACGCGAATGAGTTAAAGGATGATAGAAAAAAGGGGGAAAGGATACTCGCATAGGTTTTGTAGTATCCTACAGTCAGACCATGGGGGCCCTGGACTTTTGCCCGTTTTCATTTGTTTCAGCGCTCTGTCAACTTCTTCTGTGGTCAGGGGATGATCAAGTTCTTGTGCTAAAGAATCAGAGATCGGAGCTGGGCTATACTGTCGTAGGAAATCAACAATCAATTGTTTCCTTGTTTCTTCATCTGCTGATGGGGTCGTTGGGGAAAGGTTATAAAGTTTAGTGTAGTATTTAACGAATTGGTTTGCTATGTCAGGGGTCGAGTTCATTCTTGTTCCCGTGGTATCTATGATTGAGTGTATTGTCGTTGAAGCTTTTTTGTGTTGTAGAGATCTCGCAAGCATTTTACTAGCTTTGTTGCTGTATTCGTAGAATGTTTTCTGAGAAAGGATGTATTTGCGGCGTATTTGTTTTCCTAAGAGGTCTAGCAATTCACTTCGTGCTTGGATAAGATCAGTTAGGGTCGCTACAGCTTGCATGTGTTTGTGTGCTTTTTCTAGTTTTTGGATCCGCTCATTGAGAGTTGTGTAGTGTTGTCTTCGTTCCCTGTTACGTTTTGCTGCCGCGGCAATAAGAAATCCGGGGATCACACACTTGTGTGCTTCCCAATTAATAATTGGGGTAGTATCAGGGGGTTTGTTCTCTTGGAAAAAGAGTTTGAGATGGTTTTCAACTTCTGCTGCTATCTTAGGATCAGTAAGTAGGGAGGGGTCCAGACGCCAAATTTGTGAGCGAGAAGGAGAGTCAGGGAATGTCATTATCATGGAGATAGGGTGGTGATCAGAGAGGAACATCGTGTCTATGGACGCTTGTTTGAGCATGGGCAAATCGTTTTGTGACATGAATATGTAATCTATTCGGGAGTAACGGTTGTGTGGTGCTGAGTAGAAAGTGAAATCTTTACCGTTGGGGTTTAGTGTCCTCCACATGTCGTGAAGTAGCAAATTTTGAAGGAGAGATTTTATTGATCGGAGGGCTGCATAGGGGAGAGAAGAGGTGTCTGATGAGGTATCCTGTGTGGGGTTAAGCAGTATGTTAAAGTCTCCACCGAGGATGAGAATACCTTCCTGGAAGGTGGCTAAGGAGTCAGTAATGTTCTGAAAAAATGCAACTTGGCCATTGTTAGGGGCATAAATGTTGGCTAGCGTGATTTTCTTATTGAGGTATGAACCTTTCAGAAAAAGGTATCTGCCGTCTTTGTCAATCAGGGTATCTGTTGGTTGAAAAGGGCAGTTCTTTGCAATAAGGACAGAGACTCCTTTAGATTTGGATAGTGGGTTGGTTGCATGATATACCGTTGGATAATGATGGTTATGTAATTTCGGTGTGGAATTGGCGCGAAAATGCGTTTCTTGTATAAAGATAATGTCAGCTTTATTTCGATGCATGGTCAGAAGAAGTTGAGAGCGTTTTTCTGGTATGTTGAGTCCTTTAGTATTGAGTGAGATAATTTTAAGCGTGGGGGTAAGTGTAGAATTTTTTGAAGCACTCATCTTAACCTCCTATCTACGTGTCTTTTTGTAAGAGGGTGGTATGTGTGGTCGGAGCTGCGGCAGAAAAGCAGATATGGAGGAGGTTTGGGTTCTCCCAGCCAGCTGTGGGTGTTTCTTAATCTGTGTTGGTTTTGGTTGTAGAGTCGCGGGTTAAGGAGATGAAGAAAATAAAAAAAAAAGTTCCAAATAAGAGGGGAAGGGAAAGGCTGGGGTATTCCGGTGGCAAGTGGCAATTTGCTCACCTGTCTGGGTTGGTGGGATACACAAATGCGTGTAAGCCAGAAAATGTCAGTGGCGAGTGATAGCCGCCACTGTGTGGGGGTTGATCTATCAAAAGAGAGATGTAAAACAAGTTCTACAGTCTGAGTCGTCGGACCTATAGCCTTATCGTGTAAAGAGATAGGTTGGTAGGGATTGAGTGTAGTGGGTGGACGTGTTGGATGGTATTTTATATGGTTAAGTGGTTGAGTTGAGCACGGTGGTACACGGGGAGTGAGTACATTATGGCATGTCTCTCTAATGCAGTTGTGGAGGCAGACTGTTAGAGTGAAGCATTTGTATGAATTTGCTTTTTCTAAGCGTGTTAGATGTACAGTAAAACACCATCTAGTTGGCAAACAATAAAACTTAACATGTGTAACATTAAACAATAGTAGATCTATAATTAAGTAATTAAATATTCTCCTTTTTAATATTGTGGCGTGAGTAAGCGGGAGTGATACAGTAAAAGGAGAAGCAAGAGAGAAGGGAAGGGTCTGTCATCTTTTTCTTCTATGCTTCTTTCCCCTTAACCTGTCTTTTCCTGTCTAACCCTTTTTCTTACTCCCTCTTTCCCTTCCGCTTTCTACTGCATTGAAGCTGTTCGTCGACCTCACGACAACAGGTGATCTGATGTAGAAAGTCTTTCATAATCTATTGTTCAGAAGATTATTTCACCTGAACATAAATAGTGTTCAGCTGTGAAAATGGGGGAGTGAGGGTGTACGCGAGCAGCCATCATCCATGCCGTCCGCGGGGCAGTTGAAATCATAGGACATGGTAGGTATAGCTTCCATCTTAAGTACTATAGGTGTCATGTGCGGGTCAGTACGCCCCCTGTTGATGAATCAGCTGAGGCAGCTGGTCCCCTATACTACCAATGACTCCTTTTGCTGTTAAGGAGCGGGGGCAGGGGCTGAGCTGGGGCTGTGTACATTTGGCATTGTGCCTCTTAGATTCTAACATTGTTAAGCCTATGACCTACTTGTTGAGAAAAAAAAACAAAGAATGGAAAAAGAACACAAAACTGTGGAGTAAAAGCTTTACGGTACAGTAAGAGAGTAGGTAGCCATCCTTCTCTCTTCTTCTCTAAATTTTAACTACTTACGAAGTACTAATTACCCCAAAAGACGAATACAGGTGATAAGAGTCACTACTTCGGCTTCCACTGATCTCCCATCACAGTGTGTCTTGATAGATCATGTTCATTCTGTGACTGTGATTGTGATAACCGTAGAAGGGAGTAGGCAAATGTTCGTCTCACCTGGCTATGTAAGCTCTCCTTGATGGGATCAGTCTCCTGAAATGGCGTGTGCCTCTTTTGCTGAGAGTCAGAGATCTGTGTGCGTGGTGGTTCTTGGAGAGCTGCCGATGGGGATATGCTGAGCCAAGAGCAATAACTTTCCTGGTATTCTGTATGTTTATCAGACGTCCCCTCCCGTGTAGACAGTAAGCGTCGTCATTCACTATGTTTGATTCTGCGGCGTGGTGTCTGCTTAGAGCAGGGTTGACAAGGCGGCCATTATAGGACTCCACTGCTTCAGAGCATAGTTGGGTGGTGTCACATTAGTATATCATATTTTAGCAGAATACGTCGCCTGGCTGTCATGTAGGATGATAAAAAAAAGGGGGTGAATAGAATCACTAAAACCAGGTAACAAAGAAAAACTGACGAGTGAGTTCTGACAAAAATTCATGTACTGAGCAGGGGAATCTTCAGTGCGGTGTCTTTCAGTAATCCCGGCGTGCTCTGCGGGGCAAGGGAGCAGACATTGGGCTCGCTGGTTCCTGCAGTGGTGTTACCGGAGAGCCGTGCCTGTTCGTAGAAGGAGATCTGTGTCTTCTGAGGCTCATGTTTTGGGCGTCCATCGGTTCCTCTCTGGAGGGGTGTTCAGGATTAGAGAAGGTAAAGTCCACGTACCAATTTGGGACATCAACATACGGACAGTCCAGGGTTTGGCAAAAAGTTTCTAGCTCTTCAGGGACTCTCAGTAAGGCAGAGTTACCTTGATACGTTGCCTGTAGACCGAACGGGAACTTCCAGCGGTATCTGATTCCTTTGTTCCTGAGGACATCCAGGAGAGGACGTAGGTCTTTACGGTGTCGAAGCGTTATCGCTGAAAGATCCTGGTAGATGTGGATCGGGCGACCCTCAAAGGTTAGTTGTTGTTTGTCTCGGGCTTTCTTTAGGACATTTTCTTTTAGAGTAAAATCATTTACATAGCAGATCACATCCCTTGGTGGGTCTGTGTCCCTGCCTCGAGGCCTAAGAGCCCTGTGTATGCGTTCCATGGCAATAGGGGTATGGCGTGGCTGATCGAGGAGGCGGTTGAACAGGTCTGTTACCGCTGGCAGGATCTGGTCGTTGTCAATCGATTCGGGGAGGCCTCTCACCCACAGATTATGTTGTCTTCCTCTGTTATCGAGATCTTCCACGTGTCGCTGAAGATCTCGTAGTTGCAAGGTGTGTGTGTTAACCTTATGGTGCACTTTCCGAATGGTGGCCTGGTGTTGTGTCGTTGTATTTTCTACTCTCTGGACTCTTCCTGCTATGGCCTGGATTTCTTGCCGGAGATCCGTTATGGCCGCAAACAGAGTGTCCTTAATATCCGCCGCTACCGCTCTGAGATCGTTCAGGCTCGGTTGTTGGTTTAGGGCAGGATTGTTTTCTGCCTGTGCTGGAGTTTGAACTGTCGGTGACAAAGTAATCTCCGTGGGGATCTGAGCAGACGCTGAGGTGGGTGCTGGTGTCGCCATGTTGGATCTCTGGGTTCTGAAAATTTCCGGTATATTCTGGCTTAGGCGTCCGCCAAGTTCTCTCGGTGAGCGGGATCTGGTTGCGGAGGGTCCACGGGATGAAGTCCCCATGATGGGTGAACTTTTGATAGCTGAGTTCCCCACTTGATGGCTTAGTGTAGGCTATGGTCCGACGGAGCTCGGGAGTTAAGCAGCCATCTTCCCTCAAGGCAAACCACGCCCCTCATATTGCTTGTTTTTAACTGAATAAATGTGAGTTACATAATTACATAGTTGGTAAGGTTGAATAAAGACCACAGTCCATCCAGTTCAACCTGTGTAAGTGTGTGTGCGCGCATGTAGAAAACCATTTCCCATATCACTATATTGTTTTCGCTAAGATGCACATCCAAGAGTCTTGTGGAAGAGAGTTCCACATCCTTACCGCCCTGACGGTGAAAAACCCCCTACACAGCTTAAGGTTAAACCGCATCTCCAGTCTCATCATGTGGTCCTGTGTCCTTTTACACTCCCTGGGACTGAAAAGTTTCATACTTACGCTGGGATCACCATTGAGATATTTGTATATTGCTATCATATCTCCTCTCAAATGTCTCTTCTCTAGGGAGAATAAATGTAGCGCTTGTAGTCGTTTCTCATAATTGAGGTCCTCCAGTCCCCATATTAATTTAGTTGCCCTTCTCTTGACTCTCTCCAGCTCCAGCACATCTTTTCTGAGGATTGGTGACCAGAACTGGATTGAATACTCCAGATTCTGCCGAACTAGAGTTTTATAAAGTGGCAGCATTATCGTTTTTTCTCTGGAGTAAATTCCCTCTTTAATGCCTGCTAATATTCTGCTGGAATTGGTAGCTGCAGCTTGACACTGCATGCTATTGCTCAGTCTTATATTTAAATATTTTTTATTGAACAATGTACAAGATATGATACATACATTTGTGTTCTGTTATCTTTCGTTCCATAGTACTGTAGCATACTACACATTTTTCTCAATATAATAACTGTATGTTACATTATGTTAAGTAAATGCGATAAACCTGTTGTGGTGTTTATTCATGGCCTCTCCGTCTTTGGATTAAGCGATCTCTCAATATGGTCGCATCCTCCGACATGAAGCCATGTTTGCTACAACTTGCTTTTAGTGCTTCTAGCGGTTACAAATACTGTGGCTGTCTGCATTAGTAAGTTATTATTTGCTTGTACCTTCATATATAGAGTATCTCTAGTCTTAACAATTATTTAAGGTAACATAAAGAAAAAGAAAACAAGTAAACAAATATAGTTTGTCCCAACAGTCTAATTGCTTCCCCTGGGTAGATGTCTCAATTTAACTCACTTTTACTTTCAATAAGTCAATCTTGAGTACCATGTATTCCATGGTGCCCATAGTTTGGATATCTTCTCATAATTCCCCATAGCTGATGCGTGTAAAACTTCATATGTACCGTAATTGTGAACTGTAGTTATTACTTCTGTAATGGATGGGGGCTCTATGTCCTTCCAGTGTCTAAGAATTGTAAGCCTGGTTACCAACAATATGTGGGAAATTATTGTTCTAACCTGGTTCGGAATAGATTCTAGGTTTATTGATAGTATAGCCATTGATGAGCTTAAAGGAGGGGTTTGCGAAAAATTTCGTATTATGCTTTCTATTTGCCTCCATAATGGTTTTATTTTAGGGCATTTCCATAGGATGTGGGATAACGTGCCGCACTCTCCACATAGTCTCCAACATTCAGGAGAGGAGTTGTGATAGATTTTAGATATACGACTGGGTGTGAGGTACCACTTGTGGAATATTTTTTGCTGCATCTCCCTTAGGTTAGTGCTTTTAGTGGAGTTGTATATATTGTTGAAAGTTGTTTCCCATTTTTCCACCTGATAATATTGTCCTATTTCCATTTCCCAAGCTGATATGTTTGGGGATTTGGTGCAGACCTTTTTTTCTTGGAGACCCAGATATAGGGTTGATATCCCTTTTAGTTTTGTTGTGGTTTGTGTTAGATATTGGAGTATCTTTGTTGGTAAGTTAGTAAATATGTTGGGGTGTTTTTTCAGGAATTGAGTAATCTGTACGTATTTATAGTATTCTGTGTGTGGTATACCAAATTCCTCCTGTATCATGTTGAATGATTTAATTGAGCTACCCTCTACTAAGTCCTCGACGTGTTGTATACCCCTTGTCTTCCATGTCTTTAAGTTAATATCTGGAATGATATGGCTAAGTGCGGAGATCTGGAGCTTAAGTGGAGCCAATGTGCCCGTCCAATCTGGGTAATTTCTAAGATAACCCCATGCTCTTATTGCTGCAAGTATGGTTGGGGATAGCTTTACATCTAGGGAAAAGTTCATATGGGCTGTCATGAGAAAATCTTTCAATGATTTATTTTTTATTTGGATTTTTTCTATCTCTGTCCACAGTGTAGACAGATCCCTCTCCGATGTCATCCAATTTCTTGTTTGTGCTAGTATAGTTGCAAAATAATAGTCCTGCATGTGTACGTGTCCCACCCCTCCTGCTGTCCTGTGTTTTATAAGCTTAGTGAAGGCACATCTTGCCTTCTTTCCTTGCCATATGTATCTATTTATTATACGTTGCAGGGAATTAAAGAAAGAGTTTGGTAGTGGGATTGGAAGGGTCCTAAATAGGTAAAGTATCTGTGGCAGAATTTGCATCTTGAAAGCTGCGAGTCTGCCCAGCCACGAGAGTTCAGTTTTTGCCAGTTTTTTTAGTTTGTCGGGAAGCTGTTTCAGAAAGGGGATGTAGTTGGCTGTCAATAGATCTCCAGACTTAGGAGTTAGTGTAATGCCCAAGTATTTTATTCCCTCCTTTTTCCATATGTATGGGAAATTTTGTTGTAGCTTGTGACTAACCTGTGGCGATATTCCTAGGTTTAAGATATAGGACTTAGATTCGTTTACTTTATAGTACGATACTCTATTGAATGTTTGTAGGGCCTTATGGACTGATGGTAGGGAGGTTTCTGCATTTGTGAGCACCAGTATGATGTCATCTGCGAATAGGCTGATGGTATGGCTTCTTTGGCCTATCTGTACCCCGGAGATGCTTGGGTGTGTTCGCAGATGGGTTGCCAATGGTTCCATTAATAAGTTAAAGATCAGGGGGGAAAGAGGGCACCCCTGCCTCGTCCTGTTCGTAATCTGGAACGGGGCGGATAGCGCTCCTGCTATGAGTACTTGTGCTGATGGATGTGTGTATAAGGTCATAATGGCTGAGTATACTGAACCCTCAAACCCAAACCTCTCCAGTACTTGGGAGAGAAACTGCCAATGGATTCTATCAAACGCCTTCTCTGCGTCCAAAGCGAGGAGCAGAGAAGGCGTTTTACTTCTGTCCGCAATGTGGATTACGTTGATCAATCTTCTTGTGGCATCTGAAGTTTGCCTTCCCTTAGTGAACCCTGATTGATCTATGTGAATAATTTCAGGAAGAATGTGCATTAACCTGTTCGCTAATAATTTTGCATAAGTCTTAATATCCGTATTTAATAGGGATATAGGTCTAAAATTTTATGGGGAATCCGGAGCTTTCCCTGGTTTAGGCAGTGCAATTATAGTTGCTTTCAACATCTCTGGAGGGAATGACGAGGAGGCAACAGCAGCACCGAACATCTCTGTCATATGTGGGGTTAGTATATTGTGAAAGGCTTTATAATATTCCCCTGAAAAGCCATCAGGTCTGGGGGATTTGTTTATAGGCAGTGACTGTATGGTAAGACTGACTTCTAATTCTGTAATGGGGGAATTCAGTGTATGAAGATGTTCTGCGGTAAGTTTAGGTAAGTGTATATTTTGTAGGAATGTTTCTATATTTCCTATATTGGGTTGCGGTATAGTGGAGTCATTTTTTCCTTGTCAAAAGAAGTTTATTGAGTATACAATGTTATAAAGATACATAAAGATACATAAAGTAAGTTTACAAGGATCTATAAAGTAAGCTCATTGTTTTACAGTAGGGTTTATATAGGTAAATATCATGAAATTTCAAATATTAAACATTGGGTTCACGTAAACCTAAATTAAAGATATATATCATTTCCTTAGTTACTTTTGTAGGTATTTAAATGATTTATACCTACTATACATATTGTTTACAAGTAGAGTGTATATAGGTCAAATAAATTCTGATAATGAGCTTTAATCGTAAGGTGGAGAAAAGGAAAGAGAAAGAAGAAAAAGGGTTGAAAGGTAGAGGTATGGTCCACAAGGTTGTCCCGCTCGTCAGTTTATTATTCTTTTTAGTTCTCTTTGAAGCCTTAGAATGGGTGTCTCTGTAAGTCATTTAATCTGTTACCATGGCAACAGGACAGAGTCATTGAAATTTGACTGGAACTGTTGTTTTATCCAAGGATGCCAAAGTTTTTCAAATTTTGGAATTTGATTTTGATCGATGGCTACCATCTTAGCATGGGACATTGTATTATTCATTCTGTGAATTGTTTCTGCTAGTACCAATGTAGGAGATTTCCATGCCTTGGCCACTGTTTGTTTTGCAGCCGTTATTAGTTGGATCATAAGTTTGAATTGAGAGAGTGTTAACCATTCCGGTTTTAGATTAAGTAAAGTTAAATATGGATCTGGTTGTATTATTTTTTTAAATATTTTAGATGCAATCACGAAGACTTCCTTCCAGAAGGTTTGGATTACTGGGCACGTCCACCATATGTGTAAATATGTGCCTATTTCTGGGCATCCTCGAAAATAAAGAGCTGAGGTATTAGGTGAATATTTTGCCACTCTAGCGGGTACAAGGTACCAGCGAGTTAGGACTTTATAATTTGTCTCCAGTGCCAAGATGTTGGGTGAAGATGACTTAGATGTGAGCCATATATTAGACCAGTCCGTGTCTTCTAAAGTTCGTCCCAGGTCCTCCTCCCACCTCTGAACGTAAGAGGGTCTATTAAGATTTGCTACTCCATATAATTGATTATAAAGTGATGAAATTGTACCTTTAGCAAATGGATCTTTTGTACAGATTGATTCAAAAATGGATAATTGGGATAACGGTGTATCCCCCTTTAGGAATGGTGTATAGAAATTTTTGATTTGGAGATATCTAAATATCTCAGAGTTTGGTAGATCATATTTTTCTCTAAGCGATGGGAATGAAAGGAATGATTTAGATGCTATGAAGTCATTTAGTGTCTGAATGCCTGATGTTGTCCAAGCTTTAAAAGAATTTGGGTAGATCCATGCCGGATAAAAGGCAGGATTTCTGATAAAAGAAAGGAGAGGATTGTGTGGAGATTGTAACTGATATTTGGTTTTTAGTTTATCCCAGAGAGATAAGAAGTGTTTAGTTATGGGATTATGAATTTTAAAGCGGTCTTTAGGATCAAGCCATAATAAATTTGATATTAATAGAGGGTCATTTTCTGAAGCCTCTATAAATACCCATAATGGGATTTCCTGTTTTGCATGGTATTTGGACAGACTGGCCAAATGTGCTGCTCTGTAGTAATTAGTAAAATTAGGGTATCCCAGGCCTCCTTTATTTTTGGGAAGATGTAGTGTGTGTATAGGTATACGTGGTTTAGAAGAGCCCCATATAAAGGAAGTTGCTCTTTTTTGTACTATTCTCAAAAAATAGGAAGGAATTGGAATAGGGAGGACTCTGAATAGATAAAGCAATTTGGGTAGAATAGTCATTTTGATTGCATTAATCTTCCCTATCCAGGATAAAGGAAGTTGCGACCATTGTTTTATTAGATTTGTGATCTGTCTTAATACAGGAGGATAATTGGTTGAGAATAAGTCAGAATGAGATGCTGTTAAATGAATTCCAAGATATGGGATTGATTTTTCTGCCCATGTGAATGGGAGTGCAGCCCTAGCTGGGATCAATTCCATGTTTGTGAGTGAAATATTAAGCACTAGGCATTTCTTAGGATTAATCATAAGGCCGGACAGGGCTGCAAATCCATCAAGAGCTGGTATTAAGTTAGGACCAGAGACCTGTGGTGATGATAGAAAAAGTAATATATCGTCTGCAAATATACATAATTTGTGTGTAATACCTCCTACTTCAATGCCAGTTATAGTTTGGTTTGTTCTGATGTATTGGGCCATGGGTTCGAGTATAAGGGCAAATAATAAGGGAGATAATGGGCAACCCTGTCGGGTACCTCTTTCGATATTAAAGGCTTCAGATTTGTATCCAGCATATTTTATATAGGCTTTGGGTTTATTATATAATGCTTTGATCCATGTTAAAAAGTGGGGTCCAAAACCCCATTTTTGTAATGAAAATTGCATATATTGCCAGGATACTGTGTCGTATGCCCTCTTAATATCGAGAGATAGAAAACATAAAGGGATTTTCCGTTTTTTAGCAATATGTGCCAATAACACTGCCCTCCGTATATTATCGCCTGCCTGTCTATTTGGCATGAAGCCTACTTGATCTCTATGTATTAATTTTCCTATAATGCTATTGAGGCGTTTTGCTATTATTTTTGCTAATAATTTAATATCGAGGTTTAACAGAGAGATAGGCCGATAATTCACACAGGAAGTATCATCAGAAAGGGGTTTTGGGATCATACAAACAATTGCCATTAGTGTTTCTTGCCGAAAAGAATGTCCATCTAGAAGTTTGTTAAAAGTTTCAGTGAGAATGGGAGAGAGTATTTCTGAGAATGTTTTATAGTATAAAGCCGAGTAGCCGTCTGGGCCTGGTCTTTTGTTAAGTTTTAGGTCTTTTATGGCGTTAGCAACTTCATCTATAGTTATAGGCTCATCCAAACTGCTTTTTTGATTCTGAGATAACTCAGGTAAGGTTATTTTTGAGAAGAAGGATTCAGCTTCTGTAGGATTAAATTCATTGTTTGTCTTGTATAAAGTTGCGAGATGTGAGTGAAATTTATGGACTATTTTAACTGGATTACAAGTGTAAACATTTTTTGATAATTTCAAACGTATTGGTTTGAAAGATTTGTTAGTTGAATTTAATGCCCGAGCCAAATATGTACCTGGTTTGTTTGTATTCATGTAGAAATTGTGTTTGGAGCGTTTGAGGGATTTATCAACTGACTCAGTGAGAAATAGATCGTATTCCAATCTAGATTTTTCCAGATGAGATTTTGTACTCTGAGATGGATTATCTTGAAATGATATGTAGGCTGCATTAAAATTGAGCTCTAGTTTTTTTGCTAGATTTTTGCGTTCCCGTTTAAATAGTGCCATTTGTCTTTGTATTGTACCACGCAAGACAGGCTTATGAGCTTCCCACAGTGTTATTGGGGAGATGTCTGTTGTATTATTAATTGATATGTATTCCTTTAAAGCTTGTTCAATGGCCATCTGATGTAGTGGGTGTTTGAGCATTATGTCCGGTAAGTACCACGTTGGGTCATGCGCTTTTGGTATGGCTGAGGCTATAGTAGTGTATACTGCATTATGGTCAGACCACGGAATCGGAATTATATCTGATGCAATAATTTCTGGTATCATTCCTATTGTTAGAAAAATATGATCTATTCTGGTGAAGGTTTGATGAGGGTGCGAGAAATAAGTGAATTTCTTTTTCATTGGGTTACTTTCTCTCCATGAATCTACCAGATTGTATTTGGAAAGAAGTTGAGAAAAAGGTAATCTAGAGGTTATTTTGGATGGTGTAAAAGGTGATTTATCTAGAAATGGGAGGAGGACCTGGTTCGAATCCCCACACATTATCACTGTTCCTATTTTGTGTGTATTAATCACTTGTAATATATGTGAGAGGAATGGTGTAGGTTGTTTGTTAGGAGCGTAGTAGGAAATCACCGTGATTGCTGTATCCATTATATAACCCATGAGTATCAGGTATCTACCTTCTGGGTCTTTAATTTCTGATGATAAGGTGAATGGTGTGGATCGGTGAAATGCAATTAGAGTTCCCCTTTGCTTGGTACAGGCAGAAGCCGTGTAAATTTGTTGATAAAAAGAAGAAATATATTTTGGAGTAGAATCTTTGGTGAAGTGTGTTTCTTGGAGGCATACTATGTGAGCCTTCTTGTTATGGAAAGTACGGAAGGCTTTGGTCCTTTTTTGAGGGACATTTATTCCCTGAACATTCAGGGAAAGTATATTCAGTGGTGCCATGGCAATAGATCAAATAGTTTTGACTTACTTTTTGTTATGCAGAGCTGACTGCGCAGATCAACCTGTGTGGACTGAAGAGATGAATAGATAGAAAAGAAACCAGTGAATTCTGGAGTAAAGAGTAAACAAAAAACATATGAGATTAGATGATACATTGTATAAATTATTTTTTGCAAGTAATCACAATTTACCCGTGAAAGAGAATAAATATCTCTCTCAGGGGAATAAGTGCCTTCGTCACACTCCCACATAATATGGTTGGGAGAATGAGGAGGGCTAATGGGGGTACACGGATCTTCCGCTTACAGGAGAGAAGTGCTATGTCAAAAGACATCAAAATGATGTTTCATTAATTGGAGTGCAGAATATAGTTTTTGTTGAAATTATTTATTCCAGGGTGGTTGTATATGGTTAGTCTTACCCTAGGCTAAATAATTCAGTTAGAAAGGTACTGTTAATAACTTTGGTATTGATGAAGATAGTTTGAATTATTTTGGGATTTTAACCCTTTTAGAGTAAACAATTACATATTTTATTCATATGTAACTGTTTAGATATGTTAATTCATAAAATTGAGGTTGTATTGCTTCAGATTAGAATAAACAAAAACATAATTCTAGGAACTAGTTAGGTAATAATATATTTGTTTTAAGAGAAGAAAGAAAAAGCTTCCATTACTTCTGGATTATTGAACATATTTGTCCTAAAAAGTAATAAATCTATTGTTATTACCTGATAATATATAACTGAACAAGAATTTCCTTATTTCACTTATATATTCTAAGGCTATATGAATCAGAAGTAATAAGAAATATAACTGGAATGTAACATGATCCCACACAGTGTGTGACTATCAGAATGCAGTTACATTCAGTTATAAATATAGGTTTTTTATAGAGAACCATCTCTTAGTATAATATATGAAGAGATATCAGGAATTAGGATGTCAGTCCATTGAATCTTCTTGGTCCATGGATGATGTGGCATAACGGCCTCTTTTGTGAGAATGATGATTCCCATTTTGTTCTGAAATTTTCTGGGTGCTGCCTGAAGGTGAAGATGACGCTATTCTTCTGCGTGTGGGAGTGTTGCTGCTTGTGGGTTCTGTCAGATTTAATTTTAAAAGGGTTTGTTGTAGTTCATCTGCTGATCTGCTTCTGTAAATTGTACCTTGGTAGTTAAATCTGACTGAAAAGGGGAAGCCCCATTGATACATAATGTTGTGGCGTTGCAGTTCCATTAGTTGGGGTTTCATGGATCGTCTTTTAGTAATAGTAAGTTGGGATAGGTCAGCAAAAATTTGATAATTGTGTCCTTGAAAATTAAGTTCCTTTTTTTCTCTTGCAGCAATTAGTATTTGTTCTTTCGTTCTGTAATAATGAAATTTTGTGATTATATCACGTGGGGGTCCATCTTTCTTTTTGGCTGTGAGGGCTCTGTGTACTCTGTCCAGTTCTAAACGTTCAATAGAGATATCTGGATTTAGTTCTTGTAATAGAGCAGTAATAGTAGATTGCAGGTCTGTCACAGTTTCAGGTATTCCCCTTATGCGCAAGTTTGAACGTCTGGCTCTATTTTCGTAATCTTCGAGCTTAGTTTGAAGTATTAAATTCTCTTTTTTTAATTGTTCCAATTCTGTTATATTTTCTTGGGTTGTAATTTCAATTTCATCCATTTTTATTTCTAAGGCTGCGGTGCGGTTTCCCAGCTCTCTTATTTCTTTGGTTAGGCTTTTTGTTATTTGGTCTGAGGTTTGTTTTAAAGCCTTATGAAGCATCTTTTCAAATTGTAATAATATTACTGGGGATACTGAGGAGGCTTGTGGAGAAGTTTGTGAGAGGATTTGTTCTGTATCTGACTCAAATGGAGAGTCTTGCTGTGACATTTTCTGTCTGTGAGAGCGCCCTGATGCTGTATCTTGTGAGGTGACTGGAGCTGCTTCAGCTGCAGTGAGTGCCTGTGATCTCTTTGTGAGGTGATTTTTATTTCTGTCACGGTTTCCTCCCAGTACCATATTTCCTGCCCAAACTTTCACAGTTTGTTCCCTGGGGCAAAAAGGTTCAAATGGATACCTTTTGAGCCTGCAGGCTCCGCTTTGTCCTTCTCTTCTCTCCTCAGCGGTGTGGAGCTCTAACAATGCATGTCTGCTCTGCTAGGCTCCACCTCCTGCCTAGTGGAGTCATTTTTAAGATTATATAAAGAGCCGTAGTAGTGGCTAAAGGCATCAGCTATTTCTTGTGGGTGTTGGTGTTTGATTTGTGTTTTTGGATGCGTAATATATGGTATGTGTGTTTTATGTCTGTGACCTTTTAGTTGATTAGCGAGTAATTTCCCTGCTCTATTACCGCTAGTATAGTATGTCAGTTTTAACTTCCTGGAGGCCTTTTCAAAGTCCTCCAGTAGAGTTAGCCTCAGCTCTGTACGGAGCATATTAAGTTGATCTATCAATTTTTGAGAAGTAAGTGTCATATTTTGCCTCTCCAAAATTTCAATTTGGTTTATGATTCTCGTTGTCTGCTGTTGCCTCATCCTCCTGATCCTTGCCTCTTGTTGCATCAACACCCCCCTTACAAATGCCTTGTGGGTATTCCACAGGGTGAATGGATCTGAGACCGACCCCTTATTGAGTGAGAAAAATTCCTTCATCTGCTGTTCTATGTACAGCTTGGTCGGGGCCATGCTGGAATAGCCTGGGGTTGGCTCTCCATATGGAAGTGTTTTTAATCTTAGAAGGTTTCCCCACTTGTAGCTCCACTGGGGCATGATCCAACCAAGCTATACTGTGTATTTTAGCATTCCTACATTTAAACAGCAACCGTTTATCAACCAGAAATAGGTCTATTCTACTGTAAGATTTATGACAGTGGGAAAAAAAAGAGTAGTCTCTTTCATTAGCATTGAGACATCTCCATGCATCATACAGTGAATACTTGCGAAGTATAGGTTGTAGAGTTGGTGGAGATCGTTTAGGGTTGGATGTTGAGTCCAGAGCAGAGTCATGCACCATGTTGAAGTCTCCGCATATCACTGTTGCTCCTTGGCGTACCTGATCAATTTTCTTGAGGACTGAGTGCAGGAATTTGGATTGCCCTGCATTTGGGGCATAAATGTTTGCCAAAGTGAAAGTTTCAGAGTTAATGTCACACACCATAACTATGTAGCGGCCTTGTGGGTCCAATAGGATCTTATGCAGGAGGAATGTTATTGTATCCTTAATTGCGATCATCACCCCTTTCGTTTTAGCTTTTGCGTTTGCGCAGAAAATATGGGGGAATCTCGGATGGGAGCATTTAGGTGGTGAGTCAATGTGGAAGTGGGTTTCTTGTGTGCATAGGATGTCGGTGTTTTTTTGTATCGCTTCCTTCCATAAGGACTTTCGCTTGGCCGGGTGATTAAGTCCCTTTGCATTAATGGTCAGGAAATTCACTGCCATGAATTCGGTTTATGTGATGGGGTGTTTGACTTATAATATAAGTGTCACTTACTTCGTCTAGGTGCTTGGCCTGTAGGTTGATTTCTTGCTGGACGTTGAGACTTCCTGGAGATGACTTTTCTTGGTTGGTGCAACATCCTCCCAGGTGTGAAGCAATGGTCTTGACTGTCGGCGTGAGAAGAGAAGAAAAAAAAGGGAAAAAAGAAAAAAAAAACTTGTAGGAACCAAGGTTCAACATTTGTGGCTGCGTGCCAACTAGCAAGTAGAAACGTTAAAGTGTGACTCTCGGTCACTCAGGTAATAACTTGTGGGTAGAAAGTTTAAATAAACTTAACGGAATGGTGGTGTGTACTCCAACGCGGGTCGTTGGTGGTGTGAATTGCCCATGCTGGTATCAGTGGTGAGTGCGGGCATTCCTGCGGTCAACCGTGCGCCATTCTGGACTCAGGCTTGTGTTGGGGCTTCTTGATCTAGGGGGTGTCTGGTTGTCTGAGATTATCCCCCAAGAGCTGAGTAGTGCCATGCCTTTAGCTAGGGAATCCATCACATACTCCTTGCCTTCTTTTGTTACGATCAGTTTGGTTGGAAAGCCCCATTTGTACCCAATCTTGTGGTTTCTGAGTGCTTTAGTTAGGGTCGTCATATTTCTCCTTTTTTGTAGCGTGTATTGTGATAAGTCTGCATAGAATTGCAGGTTTGAATATGGCGATGGAATCGCTTCCCTCTGCCTTGCAGCCGCCATTATTCTTTCCTTGGTGTGGTAGAAGTGAAGGCGCAGGATCACGTCCCGCGGTATGTCTTCTCCTAGGTAGGCGGGTTTAGGTAATCTATGGATTCTGTCCACCGTAAGATCTAATGTCGATAATTCTGGTAAAATGGCTGTGAATAGCTGGGTGGCATAGTCCCTCAAATCTTGTTGTTTAACAGTTTCTGGGACCCCTCTGATCTTCAGGTTATTTCTTCTGGATCTGTCCTCAATGTCCGCCATTTTGGCTTTGATCCCCTCTAAATCTTCATCTTTGGCTTCATTAGCATCTACCAAGTTGTTTATTGTTGTAGCGTATTCCCCCATTTTATGTTCTATATGGGTCACTTTATTAGTCACCGATTTGATCTCATTACTAAATTTGTGCATACAGGAGATCATATCTGAGTGCAGTGATCCTCTCAGTGACACTAACATCTCTTTTAGCATAGTATCTATGACAGGCTGGCCGTTTGTAGGGAATGTATCAATGGAGTCTGGCAGCTCCCTGGTGTCATCACCTGAGTCAGGGGGAGAGCTCACCTCAGTGCTGTCATCCATGGCATCCGCCTTGAATCTGGACTTCTCCGGGCTCCCTGTTGATGGGGTGGCTGGGGGAGACCTTGAGTCTTTAGGAGGGCTGCTTCTTTTTTGTGTTTTCAATTGCTTGCAGTTGTTTTTAGCCGCAGATGTCGGCGTGGACGCCGGGCCGGCGCCATCTTGCCTGGCTTCATAGGAGTAAAACTCCGTCAGTCTCATCGGCCGGTTCCCCTCCTTTTTCCTCCTGGTCATGGTATGGTTACGTTCCCTGGGTTCATGCGGACCGGAACGCCATGGTTTGGGCTCCGGATCAGTCCTGGGCAAGGTGCTGTGAGCCGTGTTATTCCCGCTGGTGATGGAGCTCTGCTCTTACACGTCCATCTTGGACTCCGGCTAGCTCCGCCCCCTATTGCTCAGTCTTATACTAGGACCCCTAGATCCTTCTCTATCCTGGAATCCCCCTAGGAGTATTCCCCCTCATGAGTAACTTGCATTTATATTTTTATCCCCCCAAGTGCATTACCTTACATTTACCAATGTTAAACTTCACTTGCCATATAGTAGCCCACTCCATTAATTTATTCAGGTCCTCTTGAAAAATTTCTATATCCTGCTGTGATGTTATTGCCCTACATATTTTTGTGTCATCAGCAAACACTGAGATTGAGCTTTTTATCCCATCCTTTATATCATTTATAAATAAACAGAATTGGTCCCAGGACAGAGGTCCCAGGTACCCCACTAACCACTCTAGACCATTCTAAGTACACATTATTTATAACGTTTTTGGACTTGCCCCCACAGCCAGTTTTCTAGCCAAGAACAAACCCTATGGTCTATACCCACCAACCTCAGTTACCCCCTTCCCGACCAGCCACCGCAGTTATACCGTGGCAGGTTGGCTCCTTTGGGCGAGCCTTCATAGCTATACGTCGGCTTGCCTTTTGACTAGCACGTGCTTGCGTGCCAGCGGAGCAACGCCAGAGCCGATGCGCGTGCCCGGTGGTTGCGATGACCGCCATGCACCCGCGATCGCTCCACACAGAGGCAGAACGGAGGTCTGTCAATGTGAACAGACAGATCTCCGTACTGTCAGGGATGAGGAGAGCGATCTTTTGTTCATACTAAGTATGAACAACAATCACTCTCCTCACCCAGACAGTCCCATCCCCCACAGTTAGAATCACTCCCTAGGTAACACAGTTCACCCCTTGATCGCCCCCTACTGTTAACCCCTTCCCTGCCAGTGACATTTACACAGTAATCAGTCATTTTTATAACAGCTTTTTAATAGCTGTATAAATGCCAATGGTCCCAAAAAATGTTTCAAAAGTGTCATTACCGCAATTACTAGTAAAAAAAAAAATAAAAAAATAAAAATGCCATACATTTTTACCCTATTTTGTAGACACTATAACTTTTGCGCAAACCAATAAATATACGCTTATTGTGATTTTTATTACCAAAAATATGTAGAAGAATACATATTGGCTTAAACTGAGGAAAAAAAATAGTTTTTCTTAAAAAAAAAAATGGGGATATTTATTGGAGCAAAATATTGTGTTTTTTTGAAAATTGTCAGTCTTTTTTTGTTTATAACGCAAAAAATAAAAAACGCAGAAATGAACAAATACCACCAAAAGAAAGCTCTATTTGTGGGAAAAAAAGGACGTCAACTTTGTTTGGGTACAATGTCGCATGACCGCGCAATTGTCAGTTAAAGAGATGCAGTGCCATATCGCAAAAAATGGCCTGGTCCATGAGCAGCCAAATCTTCTGGGGCTGAAGTGGATAAGCGTTTGTGGGGGACTGTATCAAATGGTTTTGCAAAATCCAGATACACCACAACCACCGGCCTACCCCTGTCCAGATGGCAGCTCACTTCCTCGTAGAATGTTAATAGGTTAGTTTGGCAAGAGCGACCTTTTATAAACCCATGCTGATTACTCCTACTGATACTGTTTTCATAAGCAGAATATTGGATATTGTCCCTTATCAACCTCTCAAATAGTTTACAAACTACTGATGATAGACTGACAGGCCTATAGTTTCCAGCAATATATCTCTGCTCTTTTTTGAATATTGATACCACGTGGGCTTTTCGCCAATCAGCTAGTACCAATCCTGTGCCCTGACCTGCCTGCTTGCTCCTGCTCAGCATCTGTTTGCCTGTGTTCCAGCACACCATCTGCTGCTTGAAGATCCTCTTTCACCTAGCACCTGGATCCCTCACCAGGCTCTCTTACCATTCCATACTCCCGTGCCTTCTGTCCATTCTACCAGGGGCCACGAGTAGGATATGTACGGGAGACCACCCTCTGCCCAAGCGGACTCACCGGTCTTGTAAGTAAAGTCTGAGAGTATCAGGCAGCCATGACCGAGTCCGGGCAGGGGGCCTCCCCCATGGATGAACTTTGTAGACATCTGGCGGGTCTTACTCAAGCCGTAAAGAGTCTTCAGGAAGGCTATTCAAGATTGGAGGAGCAGGTCTTGGCTCTATCCTCTCCCTCCAATCCCCAGGGAGCATCTTCTGCTGGACTTTCATCTGCACCCTCCGTAGTAATGCTTCCTCCTGAGCCCAGAGTACCCACTCCTGAAAGGTTTGCTGTAGAACGCAGCAAGTACCGTGCGTTTCGCAACGCCTGCAAGCTCTACTTTGCTTCGCAACCATGCACCTTCTCTCTAGAGGCAACTAAGGTGGGCTTTTTCATTTCTTTGTTGTCCGGTGAACCCCAAACCTGGGCCCACCACCTGCTGGAGCAAAAATCAGTATCCCTGGATAGTTTAGAAGAATTCTACTTGGCCATGTCCCAACTGTATGAGGATCTGCAGCTGACTGCGACTGCAGAAGCTGCTCTGCACTCTCTACAGCAGGGTCGCAGGGCAGCAGAAGATTATGCGGTAGAGTTCAGATGCTGGAGCTCTGACACAAACTGGAATGATGCCGCCTTGGTCACCAGTTTAGAATGGGACTTTCGGACCCTCTTAAAGATGAGCTGGCACGTGTTGGAATACCCCCATCCTTGGATGAACTCATCAACCTGTCCATCCAGATTGACCGTCGTTTGAGGGAACACCGGTCAGAGAGGTCTACTAACCAGTTCCGCCCTACTTGGATGCTACCTAAGGTCCCCAGTTCAGTTGGTAAATTTCCTCCCACCTCTACCACACCCGCTCAAGATGCCCCAGAGCCTATGCAGCTTGGCTTGCTCCGCCCCACACTGACTCCTGAGGAAAAGCTACGTAGACATGCCCGCAACCTTTGCCTGTATTGCGGTGAACCCGGGCACTACGTGAGGGCTTGCCCCAACAAGATGTGTAAGTGTTTTCCTGCTTCTTCAATGTGTGCATCCATTGTACCTAAGTCCGGTTCTCACCTTGCTCTCTCCATCACTTTGCAGCTTCCAGGAGGGAATACTCTAGTGACGGTCATCATTGACTCCGGTGCCTGCAGCTGCTTCGTCGACCTGACTTTCACTCTAATCACCGCATCCCACTTCAACCCAAGGCCCAGGGGCTTACTATACACCTGGCAAATGGCTCCACCCTTCGTTCTGGCCCGGTCACCCAAGAGACCGTCCCTTTGCTGGCCATCATTGGCACCCATCACCAGGAATTTCTTCGTCTGGATGCCATCTCTTCTCCCCTCTTTCCCATCATCCTGGGAATACCTTGGCTACAAATCCATAACCCCAGCATTAACTGGACCACAGGGGAAGTTACTTTTCCTTCTGAGTACTGCCAACAACACTGTATGTACAGGTCCTCTGCTGAAACCTCCCAACTCCTTTGTCTGGACTCAGATCTGGAACTACGTCAGTCCATCCCTGAACCCTACCGGGACTTTGTGGATGTATTCAGCAAGAAAGGAGCAGAAACATTGCCCGTGTACAGGCCTTATGACTGCCCAATAGAACTCCTACCGGGAACTGAGGTTCCTTTCAGAAGAATCTTCCCGCTAACTGAGCAGGAGTTAAGCACACTAAAAGTCTCCATCAATGAAAATCTGGAGAAGAGATTTATCCACCCGTCCATCTCCCCAGCCGGTGCGGGCATCTTTTTCGTCGAAAAGAAAGACCATTCCTTACATCCTTGCATTGATTATCGGGTATTGAATAGGATAACTATCAAGAACCGTTATCCCCTGCCTCTAGTGCCAGAACTTTTCCAAAGGTTGGGAGCTGCAGTCATGTTCAAGAAGCTTGATCTTTGCGGAGCTTATCATTTAATTCGAATCCAGGAAGGGGACGAGTGGAAGACAGCATTCCGCACTCGATTTGGGCACTTCGAGTACCTTGTCATGCCCTTTGGTCTATGCAACGCCCCTGCAACATTCCAGCACTTTGTCAATGACATTTTTCATGACTACCTGGACTTGTACGTGATAGTGTATCTTGATGATATTCTGATCTTCTCCTCCTCACTAGCCGATCACCGCAGACACGTCCGGAATGTCCTAACCCGGCTCAGACAACACGGTCTCTATGCAAAACTCGAAAAGTGTGAGTTCGAACTCCAATGCATCCAATTCCTAGGCTTAATCATCTCGGTGGATGGCATCAAGATGGACCCTCAAAAGGTGTCCGCCATCCTGGACTGGCCTGCGCCTATGGATAAAAAAGGTGTGCAGCGCTTCATCCGCTTTTCTAATTTTTATCTGAAATTCATTAAGAGGTTTTCAGCAATAATCGCCCCAATAACCTAACTAACCAGGCAGGGAATCCGATTCTCATGCACTCCTAAGGCCCAGGTGGTTTTTGAAAAACTTAAATAGCTCTTCACATCGGCTACCATCCTGAAAACCCTAATCCTGCTTTACCGTTTGTTCTGGAGGTTGATGCCTCAGAAATAGCAGTTGGAGCGGTTCTCTCATAGCGGCAGGGTGCCAAAGCTCTTCTTTACCCAGTGGCATTCTTTTCACGCACGCTCTCAATGTTGGAAAGGAATTATGATGTGGGAGATCGGGGAACTTCTTGCCATCAAGTCGGCTCTGTAGGAGTGGCGTTACCTTCTGGAGGGTGCTGCACATCCCATCTTGGTGTATACGGATCACAAGCATCTGGAATATTTGAGGACAGCCAAAAGATTGAGACCATGACAGGCTAGATGGGCACTTTTCTTTTCCCGATTCCAATTCCACATCACCTATAGACTGGGTTCTAAGAACATTAAGCCAGATGTGCTTTTGCACATGTTCCATGATTCAGAAGAGACCCTGCCTCCTGACACGATCCTTCCCTCTGGGAACTTTTTGCTCCTTCGAGTGGATCTTATTACCCGGATAAAGCAGGCCTCTGTGGGAATGTCCCCGTACCCTGAAACTAATCTGAGTGAGGGTCTGTTTTGGCATGAAAATAAGGTCGTAGTCCCTGAACCCTTACGGGTGGTGGTAACACTGGACAATGGAACATTGTCACGACCATAAATTAGCCGGACATTTTGGTGTGTTGAAGACAACGGAGTTGGTGCAGCGCACCTTCTGGTGGCCCCAACTGTCTAACAATTGTAAAAGTTATGTGGATTCATGCAACACTTGTGCCTGAAGTAAAAATAGCCGGACAAAGGCTTGGGGTCTACTAAAACCTTTACCCATTCTAGAGAGGCCATGGAAAATGATATTGATGGATTCCATTGTGGAACTCCCTCCGTCGGAAGGATTTTCCACCATTTTTGTTGTGATAGATAGGCTATCCAAGATGGCACATTTTCTTCCCATGAAGGGCACACCCTCGGCCATGGACACTGCGAAGATTTTTGTTAAAGAAGTGGTAAGGCTGCATGGGGTCCCGGCAAGTATTGTGTCCGATCGCGGTGTCCAATTTACCTCAAGGTTCTGGAAGGCTCTCTGTGGCTCCCTGGAAATAGAGTTGGCATTCTCATCAGCCTACCATCCCCAGACAAACGGGCAAACAGAGAGAACCAATCAAACCCTGGAGCAATACCTCCGCTGCTTCTCTGCTTTCTCTCAAGATGACTGGGTCTCTTTACTACCCGTTGCAGAGTTTGCCTACAATAACTCCTTGCATTCCGCCATCAACCAAACACCATTCTTTGCTAACTACGGTTTACATCCTTCTTTCTTGCCTAGTTCAATACCTGAGTATACCGTTCCCGCAGTCGCTGAAACCATGAATTTTTTCTCCACTAACAACAAACTTTTGCAGGAAACTATGGCCAAGTCTCAGGAGTACAGAAAAAGGATGTATGATAGGAAAAGGCGTGGAAAATTGATCCTGGAACCCAGAAACCAAGTGTGGTTGTCCACTATTAACCTAAAAATGGCCTGTCCCTCAAGGAAATTGGTAAAGAGGAAGCTAAATGATGTTGATGATGATGCGTATGAACTTGATCTGCCTGATTCTCTAAAAATACATCCGGTATTTCATGTGTCTCTATTGAAGCCTGCTATTCCGTATCCCTTTACTGGCCGTATGACGGGCCCACCTAAACCTATCATAATTGATAATGAAGAGGAATTTGAAGTTGAAGCAATCTTGGATTGCAGAAAGAGGAACAACAGAATTCAATATTTCATCAAGTGGAAGGGGTGGGGGCCGGAAGACAACTCCTGGGAACCAGAGAGCAATTTACATGCCCGGGAACTTTTACAAGCATTCAAAAATGCCTACACTCCTGGACTGGCTCAACTGGGCATCTGGAGGCTGCCTTTAAGGAGGGGGCACTGTCAGAGAAACTACCTTGTTGGCCGTGGTGCCGGCTGCATGGGTGCGCGCCGGTGTGCGTCGGCGCGCGCTGGCATGCTCGTTCCTGTGCGTGCCGCTGAGCGTGTTCCTGTGGGCGCTAGTGTGCATGCTTCTGTTGGTCCTGGTGTGCGTGCTTGAGTTCAGGGACGCGCGTGGGCGCCGGTGCGTATCGGCGGGCACAGCGTTTGGGGCCAACCGGCCTATTTAGGTCTGCTCTGCTCGGTGCTGCCTGATCATGTCTTCCGGTTCCTCCCACGACCTGTTCCTGCGTTCCTGTGTTTCCAGATCTCCTGACGACCCGGCTTGCCTCTGATACTCCGTTGACTGCTGCCCGTACCTGACCTTGGCTTGTTTGACCCTTCTTCTGCCTGCTCCTACTGTACCGTGTTGCCTGCCTGTTGCCGAACTCTGCCTGTGCCCTGACCTGCCTGCTTGCTCCTGCTCAGCATCTGTTTGCCTGTGTTCCAGCACACCATCTGCTGCTTGAAGATCCTCTTCCACCCAGCACCTGGATCCCTCACCAGGCTCTCTTACCATTCCATACTCCCGTGCCTCCTGTCCATTCTACCAGGGTCCGTGAGTAGGATACGTATGGGAGACCACCCTCTGCCCAAGCGGACTCACCAGTCTGGTAAGTAAAGTCTGACAACACCCCTTCCCTTCTTCTACCCTCCCTGTCCCTCCGATACAATGAATACCCCTGGATGTTTGCCAACCAGTCAAGTGAGCTGTCAATCCAAGTTTCTGTTATTCCCATGAAGTCCACATCCTCCTCCTCCTCATAGCAGCTCCAGTTCCTCGATTTTATTGATTGGCTCCTGACATTTGTGAACATTCCCCTGAGTTTTGTACTGGTGCATATTTTCTCCATATGATTTCTTAGGCTTCTTTTTTGATTTGGTAACTCATTAACCCTGGGATTAGATGCTGTGGATATATTAACACTAGTGTCTCCACTATTCCTCTCTGTCTTATCGTCAGGGCTGGGCTCTCAGCCCTTACCTTCTCAGTGCTCAGGTTGCTCAGCTGACAGTTAATTGCCAGCACTCATCGCTCCACAGTGGCTCACCTGGAGATCATTTCCCGCTCGTTAGTCCAGCCTACAGCCAGCCCCTTCTGACTATTTAAACTGCCTGGTTCATTTCTTTTATGCCTTCACCTTGGTAAAACATATCTGGAGACTCTCTGCTGTGTTCCTGTTGAAGACTTGCCTGGCTGACATCCCTTCTGGTTCCTGATCCTGTCTGCTGCCTCCGACTATGCTGATCTCTGACTTCCTGATTTACTGGCTTGTTCTGACTACCCGCTTTGGCTACAGTACCCTGGCTATGTTTTGACTATGTTTACTATCTGTAACATTTTTACCATTATATTAAAAGGTGTGATTTTTACTGCATTTTCTATCTCTGTCTGATTCATGGTTCCTGAGACTTATGCTCACTGCCAGCTTTCGCTTTCGCTGAACCCTCCCCCCAACACCTAGTTTAACCACCTAAACTGATTGTAAAGTCACATTTTTTCCCTATAAAAATAACAAACATGTTATACTTACCTGTTCTGTGCAGTAGATTTGCACAGAGCAGCCTTGATCCTCCTCTTCTCGGGTCTCCCTGTGGTACTCCTGGCCCCTCCCTCCTGTTGAGAACCCCCACAGCAAGCAGCTTGCTATGGGGGCACTCGAGCAGAGTCACAAGTCCCTGTGTCCATTTAGACACAGAGCCCCAACCTGGCCCCGCCCCCTCTCTCTCCTGATTGGCTAGATGACTTTGACAGCAGCGGGAGCCAATGGCACTGCTGCTGTGTCTCGGCCAATCAAGAGGGAGGACGGCTGAGACGTTTGTGGACATCGCTGGACAGAGAGGGACCTCAGGTGAGTGTTGGGGGGGTTGAGGGGGGCTGCTGCATACAGAAGGCTTTTTATCTTAATGCATAAAATGCATTAAGATAAAAAACCTTTTGACTTTACAGTCACTTTAACCACTCGCTGACTGCCGCACGCAGATATATATGTCGGCAGAATGCCACAGGTGCGCAAATGGGTGTACCCTACACCCCTCACTCCCACAGGCAGGGGGCACAAACGTTTACCCCCATGCCTGCGGTGGTCGGATTCGTTACAGAACCGATCAGTCTTCAGGTCCAGACCAATGATTTCTGACTCTGATTAATTAGTTTGTTTTCTATAGTGTCAGGGCACCTGCCATATATTACCCAATAAAAGTATAACCCCCTGATCGCGGTGGGTGACATCAGTTTTAGCATCAGTTAGGGTCTGCATCAGCCCCTGGTAGTGTCAGATTAGTGCCAGTAGCGCTAACACCCACACACGCGCCATATACCTCCCTTAGTAGTATAGTGTCTGAGTGGATCAATATATTTGATCTGATCAGAACTATATTAACGTCCCCAGTAGTTTAGGGTTCCCAAAAAGGCAGCGTTAGCGGGATCAGCCCAGATACCTGCTAGCACCTGCATTTAGCCCACCCAAGTGCAGTATCAATCGATCACTGTCACTTATAAAACACATAACTGCAGCGTTCGCAGAGTCAGGCCTGATCCCTGTGAATGCTAACAGTTTTTTTGGTATCGATTGAAGCGGGCTCTGACAGTCAGGTGCTATTTTTGCCTCTGAGTTTCACTAGTAGTACTAGTAAATTTAGAGGCCAAAATGTCCAATCGGAGGTACACTAGTGAAGAGGCCTACACGTTTCTGAGCATGACAGATGAGAGTGAAGAGGAAGTCACCCATCTGTCAGATTCAGGCTCAGAATACGATCCAGTAGACAGCAGCGGCACCCTGACAGATAGCTCTGATGACGGAGTAGTGGTCCCTGCTAAGGTCAGGCATACCCAATCCCATTTTTCTTCTGTTGTAGAGGTGTAAGAAATGCAGGGCTTTCATATGGAGCAGAGAGCCAGTACTGGTGCCGCTCATCCTTGTGGTGAACTGGCAAGCACCAGCGGCCTAGTACACCCCGGTCGTACTCAAACCAGCGCTGTAGTAACACATGGTTATAACACATGCACTGCAATGACACGTGCCCGTACGTGCAGTTCAAGCTGGTGCGGTGGCTAGCACAAGTAGTGTCCCGCAGTCACCAAGAAGACAAACACAGGCCCATCGAGTCCATAGTGCCCTTCCTGCAGCATTTGCCAATCCTAATTGGGAGCCCACCACTTCTGCAGCACCTGTACTTCCCCTATTCACTGGCCAACCCAGAATTCAGGTGGAAACAGTTGATTTTACCTCACTTGATTTTTATTCCCTTTTTTTACGGAAGATCTCTATAGATCTATTGTGGACCAAAGCAATTTGTATGCGGGTCAATTGATTGCTTGTAATCCCCATTTGACCCTTATCAGAGAATGGTAA
This sequence comes from Aquarana catesbeiana, assembly GCF_042186555.1. NCBI lineage: Eukaryota > Metazoa > Chordata > Amphibia > Anura > Ranidae > Aquarana > Aquarana catesbeiana. The sequence goes on from NC_133328.1 coordinate 279,489,530, forward strand.
CCTATTACAGTTTCCAAATTTAAGACATTTCTGGGCCTATCCCTCCTCATGGGCATAACTAAAAAAAGTGAGTTGCGGTCATATTGGTCCACTGACACAATTTATCATATACCCGTGTTCTCTGCATCCATGGCCAGTGCTAGATATGAGCAGATCTTGCGGTTCATGCATTTTAATGACAATGAACCCTGTCGACCTCGGAGTGACTCTGTATACGATCGGCTGCACAAAATTCGGCCCCTCGTAAACCACTTCAACCAACAGTTTGCAGCCTTGTTTACTCCCGATCAATTTGTCTGCGTTGATGAGTTCCTGATTATGTTTTCTGGTCGCTTGTCTTTCAAACAGTATCTTCCCAGCAAGCGTGCCAGATATAGGGTCAAGCTCATGATAGGACAACAGGCTATACATATAGTTTTATGGTTTACGAGGGAAAAGATAGTCACATGGAGCCAGAGAACTGCCCAAAATACATAGGGAATGCTGGTAAGATTGTGTTTGACTTTGTGTCACCCTTATTCGGAAAGGGGTACCACTTGTATGTGGACAATTATTACACAAGCGTGCCACTTTTTAGTCACTTGTTTGATTATGGAATTGGGGCATGTGGCACCTTGCGATCTAATCACTGGGACTTACCCCAGCGGCTTGTAGAGTACCGACTTAGACTGGGGGAGAGAGCCTGCTTGAGAAGTAATAATTGCACGGCGGCTTGTTACAGGTCTCCTCCTCATCACACCCCACACACACGCTGATGCCGTTGGATCGGAGGCCCGTGCTCACGCTGGAAAACCCTCTTCTAAAAAAGAGAGGGGGGCTGCAATGTGATGGAAGGGGCGGGACTTAGCGAGGCATTGGCGTCCTCCAACGTCCAGCCTGGGAGTATGTTTAAAAGCTCCATTTTTGCTGTCTGCAGATGTCGGAGGGACACAATAGCAAAAAGGGGCATGTAAGAGGTTGGTGAAACAGGCATTCCCTGACACATTTACTAATAGCATCAGGCTGAGCGTTAATAGCAGCAGCAGTGGCTGGACTATTGCTCAAGTGTAGTGTGTTATATATATATATATATATATATATATATATATATATATATATATATATATATTTTATATATGGTGTTATATGTAGGCATTCTAGGACAAGTCCATTGTGCAGGCCACATTGGTATCTGTTAATCTAATTACACATATCCAAGGGGACTTGTTGGTCAAAGGGGAAGTGGCCAAACAAGGTTTACTCCACATATCAAAGGGGACAGATAGTGACTCTGGGCTATGTTAATGTTAATATGCAAGAATGCAAGTTAGGGCAGTTTATGACTGCAGCTGAATATAACCTTGCATTCAGTCTGTTCACTTAGTCTGTGTGTGACTATGAAGGCGCAGATCTAGGAAAAACGGGACTCTGAGTTATATTTACTCTGTTGGATTATTGTCATCTGTGGACTTTGGACTTTGTTCTGTGTTGGAAGTCAGTAAAGTGCATCTCTCTGGAAGAACTGGGTTGCTGCTGAAGAGTACTTACATCATCATTATAATAACTACAAATTAATTATCTACGCACGATACTATATCACTACATTGGTGCCATGACCTGTTCTTTGAAGGATATATCACTACATTGGTGCCGTTCAAGCGACCAGAAGAGCATTTCAGGACTTAGTAACAGAAGTCAATGGTGACAACAATCCTGTGAGGTGGACAAAAGTCTGATGAAGGACCAAGAGCTGTGCTGTGACTCTAATATCTGGTTGTGACATAAGAGAGTCTAATCTACAAAATTAAACAAGTTGGGTACTCCAGTTATCTGTAGTGTGTTTTGTATGTGTGTGTGTGTATATATATATATATTTTATATATGGTGTTATATGTAGGCATTCTAGGACAAGTCCATTGTGCAGGCCACATTGGTATCTGTTAATCTAACTACACATTACAAAGGGGACTTGTTGATCAAAGGGGAAGTGGCCAAACAAGGTTTACTTCACATATCAAAGGGGGCAGATAGTGACTCTGGGCTATGTTAATATGCAAGAATGCAAATTAGGGCAGTTTATGACTGCAGCTGAATATAACCTTGCGTTCGGTCTGTTCACTTAGTCTGTGTGTGATTATGAAGGCGCAGATCTAGGAAAAATGGGACTCTGAGTTATAATTACTCTGTTGGATTTTTGTCATCTGTGGACTTTGTTCTGTGTTGGAAGTCAATAAAGTGCATCTCTCTGGAAGAATTGGGTTAGTGGATGCGATTTCTTCTGGCAGTACCTCTGCTTTTGTGCATCGGGCTAAGGTCAGAAGGGGGGTTGAAACACCCCCAAAAAAGGGTCTCCCTCAAGCTCAGGAAAGCCTACTCATCTCTACAATTACATCCTCCCCTGAGGGGGGGTGGCAGGTCAGTGTGAGCATTGGGGCCATGAAATGTTTTGCAACTGTTTTCAACACTGCAGCCCCTGTCTATATTACTAAAAAGGTATTTTTTCCTCAGCCATAGGATTGAAAAAAAAAAAAGATAGCGGCTTTAATCGCATCCCAATGTGGCACAAAATGCGACAGGTTCTCATTCATTACCCAGGACCCTCAGACTGAGGAACTGAGGCAGAAGAAGATGAATTCCCTCAGGAGACAATGAAGAGACTGATGACTCCTCTTTTGAGGGGTCAAATGCCGGGGGATCAGCTTCACAATCTGTAAGACTGATGGTGCAATTTCTTACTGAATGGTCCGCTCCACATTTATGTACCCTTAACTGAGTGTTTGGGTTCGCTAAAGCCTCCTCAAGCTGTGCATGCCTTTCCTGTCCATTCATTGCTGGAAAAGCTTTTTGTATCTGAGTGGGATCACCCAGATAAGCATTTTTTCCCTCCTAAAATGTTTTTCACACTTTATCCTATGGAGGTATACTTTTTGTCCGGCAGACAATGCTCAAATGCTTATGGATCCAATGGATAAAAAGTTGGAATTCCTATTAAAAACACTTTTTTCTCTGGCAGATTGAGTGTCTCAGCCTGTGCTGACAATAAATGGTTAATCGTTAAGAGACCAGTTTAAACAGGTGCTTAAGGTTATCCTGTTCAGCAGGCCCAGGATCTGGCAAGCTACTAGCAGATTTATGTTTGCAATAGTTGCTATGAGAGATTCTATCCTTCAGGCCTTGCGCCTTTCACTAAGCACCATGCAAGAAGCTCCTGGCTAGTCTTCCTTTTTGTGGTGAAACGGCTGTTTGGGGATGATTTGGGTAATACATCCAAAGAAATTCTAGTGGAAAAAGTACCCCTTTGGCATTTAAGAAAAGGAGTAAACATATTTAATTTTAACAAGCTCCTTCTCTTGTGCCAGGGGCATCAGCCTCCAGGCAGTCATGACGACCTCCGCTGTCAAGTTCAAAAGGTAACCCTCAGGGTCAACCCCAGGGGCAAAAGAAGTCTTGGGGGAGGAAACCTACAAAATACTAAAGCCTCCTTATGAGGAGGCATGCTCGCTCAAGTAGGGTGAATACTTCTGCAGTTCTCAAGGGCATGGCAGGAAGAGTGCCGAGACAGATGGGGGACTTCCTCAATAGCTCCAGGGTACAAACTGGAGTTCCAAGAGTTCCCATCTCCTCATTTTATCAGATCAAATGTTGCTAAGGATCCAGAGAAAAAGAAGTCTTTCTTTCAAGCACTGGACCATCTTTTGGCAAAAAGTGATCAGGGTGGCCCCCATGTAAGAGCAGGGGTTGGGATTTGGTTCAAACCTTTTTTTCATGGTGCCAAAACCGAATGGACATTCTGGATCTTAAAAATCTAATTTGATTCCTGAATATCCACTCTTTTTTCGCATGGAGTCAATCCAATCAGTTGCCTCCATCCTACAAGGAGGAGAACTTCTGGTATCAATCGACATCAAAGATGTATACCTCCATGTGCCTATTTCCTCACTCACTAGTAATATCTACTTTTTAAGGTAGAAAATCTTCATTTTCAGTGTGTAGCTCTGCTTTTCGGTCTAGCTACTGCACCTTGAGTGTTTACAAAGGTTCTGGTCCCTCCTCTAGCCAGATTAAGGTCCCAAGGTATAACGATTATAGTTTACCTAGATGATCTGTTCTTGATGGACCAGTCGGTAGCCCACTTAGACCTGGAATACCTAGGTTGGATTCTCAACCTAGAGAAATCTTCCTTAAAACCGTGAAGAAGGCTAAAATTCTTAGATCTGATCATAGATACACCCAGAAAAGGGTATTCTTGCCCCAGGCAAAGATCAGCGCCATAAAGGAACTGATTCAGGTGGTCGAAGCAAGATGAATTCTTCCTATTCAGCTTTGCATGAGGTTGTTGGAAAAGATGGTGGCTTCATTCAAGGCCGTTCCTTATGCTCAGTTTCATTTGAGACTGCTGCAAAACAGTATCCTATCAGCTTGGAACAAAAGGGTTCAAGCTCTTTATTTCCCAATGTGTCTGACTCCAAAGGTCCCCCGGAGAATCACTTTATGGTTAATAACCAAAAATCTGCAAAGGGGAAAATCCTTCCTTCATTTACCTGGGAAGTGGTAACAACATATGCCAACCTTTTTTGGGTGTGGGAGCAGTCCTGGAAGAGGCAACTGTCCAGGAGAAGTGGCCCAGATCAGAAATGACCTTGCCCATTAACATTCTAGAGATTCGGGCAGAGCACTCAGTCCTGAGGGCCTGAATGTTCAGTTTACAGAATTGTCCTGCCAGGATCCAATCCGACAATGCCACGGCAATGGCCTATATCACCAAGGGGGCACAAGAAGTTGTGCAGCCCAGAGAGAGGTGAATCATATCCTATCTTGGGCAGAAAACAATGTACTTGCCTATCAGCAGTCTTCATTCTAGGAATAGAAAATTGGCAGGCGGTCTACTTGAGTCGCAAGCAGTTGTTCCTGGGAGAATGGTTCCTTCACCCTGTTATCTTCCTGTCAATATGTCAAAGATGGGGGATCCCAGACATAGATCTGTTTGCATCCAGGTTCAATAAAGAAATCGACAACTTGTGTCAAGAACAAAGGATCCACTAGCATGTGGAACAGATGCCTTGTTATTCCCATGGAATCGATTCTCACTGATTTATGCATTCCCTCCTATTCCTCCTGCGTCCATGACTTCTTCGCAGGATCAAGCAGGAAGGGAAGTCCACAATTCTTGTGGCTCCCAGCGTGGCTCAGGAGATCTTGGTATGCAGAGATCATAAGGATGGTGATAGGGGTCCCATGGACCCTACCACCACATCCAGACCTTCTCTTGCAAGGTCTGGTATTACATCCTACCTTACAAACACTAAATTTAACGGTTTGGCTATTGAGTCCCACATTCTGAAGAAACGTGGGCTGTCAAGTTCAGTGGTATCTATCTTGGTTAATACAAGGAACCCGGCCTCCAGAATCATATATTATAGAGTCTGGAAGGCATATGTCTCCTGGGTTGAATCCAGGGGTTGGCAACCCAGGAGGTATATCATAGGTAGAATCCTTGACTTTCTGCCAATGGGGTTAGAAATTAAGCTGGCCTTGAGTATTTTCAAATTGGCCTTATTGGTATTGTTTCAACAACCACTTGCTTTGCATTCTTTGGTTTGTAGTTTTTTTCAGGGGTAACATTGCTTAATCCCCCAGTTAGGTCACCCCTGAACCCTTGGGACTTGAATTTAGTTCTGTCGGCTTTACAAAAACAGCCTTTTTGAGCTGATACAACACATTCCCTTGGTTCTCTTGACAAGGAAACTAGTTTTTCTGGTGACCATATCCTCTGCAAGAAGGGTTGCCTTGAGTATTTTCAAATTGGTCTTATTGGTATTGTTTCAAAAACCACTTGCTTTGCATTCTTTGGTTTGTAGTTTTTTTCAGGGGTAACATGGCTTAATCCCCCAGTTAGGTCACCCCTGAACCCTTGGGACTTGAATTTAGTTCTCTCGGCTTTACAAAAACAGCCTTTTTGAGCTGATACAACATATTCCCTTGGTTCTCTTGACAAGGAAACTAGTTTTTCTGGTGACCATATCCTCTGCAAGAAGGGTATCAGAGTTGGCTGCTCTTTCTTGTAAAGAGCCATATTATTATTCACAAGGATAAAGCAGTATTGCGTCCTCATCCTAACTTACTACCGAAGGTAGTGTCAGGTTTTTATCTAAACCAGGATGTTGTTCTACCTTCATTTTTTTCCAGAACCCTGTTTTATAGAAGAAAAATCACTACATTCTCTTGATGTGGTGAGAGCAGTCAAGGTCTACTTAAAGGCTGCTCAGATTCGAAAAACTGATGTTTTGTTTGTGTTGCCTGAAGGTCCTAAAAGAGGACAGGCAGCATTGAGATCTACTAATTCTACATGGATTCAGCAAGTAACTGTGCAAGCTTATGGTTTAAAGAGGAGGATTCCAGCCTCTCAAATCAAAAGCGCACTCCACTAGGACTGTTAGTGCTTCGTGGGGGTCCATCTCCAAGCCACCATGGTTCAAATCTACAAGTCCTCAACTTGGTCTTCAGTCCATACATTTACCAGATTCTATCAGATGAATGTAAAAAAGGCATGAGGATATCGCCTTTGGGTGTAGTGTGCTGCTGGCAGCAGTATAATTCTTCTAGTCTCATGTTGCCCTAATTCTGTTGTGTCTCCCTCCACTCAGTTGGCATTTCTCTGGAACATCCCACATAGTAATTACTATGGATCTGTGCCCCGTGATGTACGATTAATAATAGGATTTTTACAACAGCTTAGCTGTAAAATCCTTTTCTTTGAAGTACATCACGGGACACAGAGGTCCCTCCCCTTTTTCTGGTATACCCGTGTATTACTTTGCTACAAGAACTGAGGTACTCCCAGTAGTGGAGGGGTTATATAGGGAGGTAACTTCCTGTTTATGGTGTGCCAGTGTCCCACATAGTAATTACTATGTCTCTGTGTCCCGTGATGTACTTCAAAGAAAAGGATTTTACAGGTAAGCTGTTATAAAAACCTTATTATTCAAATTGGCTCTGCTGAACGCTTATGTACTATACAAAGGAGGAACTTGATCCTTCTTTAAATTGCAGGAAGAGATTAGGGAAGAGCCGAACACCCCTCGGTTCGGTTCGAACCAGAACCTGCAAACGGACCGAAAATTTGTGCGAACTTTAGAACCCCATTGAAGTCTATGGGACTCGTGCATTTGAAATCAAAAGTGCTAATTTTAAAGGCTAATTTGCATGGTATTATCCTAAAAAGGGTTTGGGGACCCGGGTCCTGCCGCAGGGGACATGTATCAATGCAAAAAAAGTTTTAAAAACGGCCGTTTTTTCGGGAGCAGTGCACAAAATGACATTTTTAAAGGAATAAAAGTAATTTAAAACTGCTTGCAGCTTTAATGTAATGTTGGGTCCTGGCAATATGGATGAAAATCAGTGAGACAAACGGCATGGGTACCCCCCCAGTCCATTACCAGGCCCTTTGAGTCTTGTATGGTTATTAAGGGGAACCCAAATTGAATAAAGGAAAGGAGTGGGGCCCCCAGGCCCTATATACTCTGAACAGTATACAGGCGGTGCAAACAAGACAGAGACTGTAGGTTTGTTGTTAAATAGAATCTGTTTGTAATTTTGAACTGGTACATTTTTAAAGTGTAGCTCCAGCCAAAAGATCTATTTTAAGCTTTTTGGAAAACATAGGGAAGGGTTATCACCCCTGTGACATTTGTATTGCTGTCTGTGCACCTCTTCAGAAGATTTCACCTCCCTATATACTCTGCAGAAATTGGGGCCTTAGGTGTTGGTGTTGCCACAACACTGTAAGCCCTCACAGTTACTCTTGGTGGGCACAGGAATGGGCCCGCTGTGAAATATTAGATCAAGAATTGTAATTACTTGCCCCTGTTAAACAGGGTCAGAAACATTGGGCCTTTGGTGGTGGTGCTAGTGCCACAACACTGTAAGTCCTCACAGTTACTCTTGGTGGGCACAGAAATGGGCCCTGCTGTGAAATATTAGATCAAGAATTGTAATTACATGCACCTGTTGAACAGGGGCAGAAAAATTGGGCCTTTGGTGGTGATGGTGGTGTTGCCACAACACTGTAAGTCCTCACAGTTGCTCTTGGTGGGTGCTGGAATGGGCCCTGCTGTGAAATATTAGATCAAGAAATGTAATTACATGCACCTGTTGAACATGGGCAGAAAAATTGGGCCTTTGGTGGTGGTGGTGGTGTTGCCACAACACTGTAAGTCCTCACAGTTGCTCTTGGTGGGCGCTGGAACGGGCCTTGCTGTGAAATATTAGATCAAGAATTGTAATTACATGCATCTGTTGAACAGCGGCAGAAAAATTGGGCCTTTGGTGGTGGTGGTGCTGGTGCCACAACACTGTAAGTCCTCACAGTTACTCTTGGTGGGAGCAGAAACTGGCCCTGCTGTGAAATATTAGATCAAGAATTATAATTACATGTCACTGTTGAACAGGGGCAGAAAAATTGGGCCTTAGGAACTGGTGCCACAACAATGCAACCCCTCACAGATACGCTAGTTGGAACGCAGGAATGAGCCCTGCTGCAAAGTATTGCATCAAAAATTGTAATTACAGGCCCCTATTAAACAGGGGCTGAAAAATTGGGCCGTAGGCACTGGTGCTGGTGCCACAACACTGCAACCCCTCACAGATACTCTGGTTGGAGCTCAGGAACGAGCCCTGCTGCAAAGTATTGCATCAAAAATTGTAATTACACACCCCTGTTAAACAGGGGCTGAAAAATTGGGCCTTAGGCACTTGTGCTGGTGCCACAACACTGCAACCCCTCACAAATACTCTAGTTGAGAGCAGCAACAAACCCTCCTTGCAAAATATTGCATCAAAAATTGTAATTACATGCCCCTGTTAAACAGGGGCTGGAAAATTGGGCCTTAGCCACTGGTGGTGGCACCCAGAACCAAAAATATTCTTACAAGCTATCAGCATGATCATTGAGGAGGAAGAGGATAGTCACTCAGCATAACAGGATAGTCACTCAGCATTTGCATAGGCAGTCTTGAAGGGATCTGACATTTGAAAAAAATTATTCAGTTACATCAGCATCAGGTGCTTGTTAGCTGGTGGTGATCCAAGACTGATTCATTTTTATGAAGGTCAGTTGATCGACCGAGCAGGTGGACAGGCGCACCCTGTGATCGGTTACAAAGCCTGCAGCAGCACTGAATGTGCGTTCCGAAAGAACACTGGATGCAGGACAGGCCAGTAGCTCAATTGCATACTGTGCAAGCTCTGGCCAGTGATCCATCCTCAAGACCCAGTAACCCAGGGGATTTTCGGTGGGAAAGGTGTCCACGTCAGATCTTGCCCCTAGGTATTCCTGCACCATGTAAAACAGACGCTGGAGATGGTTGCTGGAACCGATCATACCTTGGGGCTGCGGACTAAAAAATTGTCTGAACACATCGGTCAAACGGCCACCTTCTCCACCGCTCCTTCTTTGACTGACCGAAGCCACAGCAACACGTTGTCCAGGAACAGGAGTTTGTAACCTCCCAGTCTCTGGGAATGCGTTGCACAGACCTTTCTGCAAGGCCTCCCAAAGATGTTTCATCCTCTGCTCCCTCTGCGATGGCAAGATAAGGTCCGCAACCTTACCCTTGTAACGTGGATCAAGGAGGGTTGCCAGGCAGTAACAATCCCTCTCCTTGATACCAAGAATACGAGGATCCTTCTGCAGGCTTTGCAGGATCAGGGAGGTCATGCAGCATAGGTTTGCTGAGGCATTCGGTCCAGAGTCCTCTGGGTCACTAAGGACGACATGATCCACAGCCACTTCCTCCCAGCCACGTACAAGTCCATGGGTTTCTTGGGACTGTAAATGATCCCTTGAAGACAGCTGCTGATGCTGAGTGCCAGGCTCCACCTCTATGCTGACACAATCCTCCTCCTCTTCCTGTGTGATCGGCGGGTATGCAGGAACACTGTCTGGATAAAGGGGGCCTTGAGAGGTAAGGAAGTCCTCCTCTTCCTGCCTCTGTTTTGCCTCAAGTGCCCTGTCCATTATTCCACGCAGCGTGTGCTCCAACAGGTGGACAAGGGGGACAGTGTCACTGATGCATGCACTGTTACTGCTCACCATCCTCGTGGTCTCCTCAAATGGTGACAGGAGAGTACATGCATCCCTGATCATGGCCCACTGGCGTGGGGAAAAAAACAAGCTACCCTGACCCTGTCCTGATGCCATAGTCGCACAGTTATTGATGTCCCTCTGCTGCATGTGCAGCCACTGCAGCATGGTCAAAGTTGAGTTCCACCTGGTGGGCATGTCACAGATTAGGTGGTTCTTGGGCAGGTTAAATTACTTTTGGAGGTCAGCCAGCAGAGCACTGACATTATATGACCGGCGGAAATGCACACAGACTTTCCTGGTCTGTCTCAGGACATCTTGTAAGCCCGGGTACCTGCCCAAAAACCGCTGCACCACCAAGTTAAGGATGTGCGCCAAACAGGGTACATGGGTCAGTTGTCCCTGTCGGAGGTCGGAGAGGAGGTTGGTGCCATTGTCGCAAACCACCATTCCTGGCTGAAGCTGGTGTGGCATCTACCACCTCTGAATCTGCCCCTGCAGAGCTGACAGAATCTCTGCCCCAGTGTGGCTCCTGTCCCCCAAGCATACCAGCTCAAGCACCGCATGGCATCTTTTGGCCTGCGTACTTGCGTAGCCCCTTGAATGCCTACGGAGCACCGTTGGTTCTGAAGACAAAGCACAGGAAGAGGCCATGGAGGAAGAAGAAGAGGAGGGGGTGGAGGAGAGAGGTGTGTCAGAATCACCAGTAGTAGCATTTTGGAGGCGTGGTGGCGGAACAACCTCCAACACTACTGCACCTTGTCCTGCATCCTTCCCAGCTGCCAGAGGAATCACCCAATGTGCCGTGAAAGATAGGTAACGTCCCTGTCCATGCCTGCTGGACCATGAGTCAGCGGTAATATGCACCTTACCGCTGACTGCCCTGTCCAGCGAGGCGAAGACGTTGCCTTCCACATGCCGGTAGAGAGCCGGAATCGACTTCCGTAAGAAAAAGTGGCATTTGGGAACCTGCCACTGAGGAACCGCACATTCCACAAACTCACAGAAGGGGGCAGAGTCTACCAACTGAAAAGGCAGCAGTTGAAGTGCTAGCAATTTAGCCAAGCTAGCATTCAACCGCTGGGCATGTGGATGGCTGGGAGCAAACTTCTTACGATGGTGCAGCAGCTGGGGCAGGGAAATTTGCCTGGTACAATCTGACGTCGGTGTACTGATAGCAGATTGCCCGTAAGTACTTGGCTGTGACACACCTAATTCTACACCTTCATTCCTCTCAGTGCAGGTCTCAGAGAGGACTGAAAGTATAGTGGGGTTGGAGATCCCAGCTGATGAGGAGCAAAGAAAGGTCCTTTTTGTTCTTTGGTGTGGGTCTTTTAGGTACGTTTCCCAATGAACTGCAAGGCAGGTCAACATATGTCTGGCCAAGCATGTGGTGCCCAAGCGGGTGATGTTTTGGCCACGCGAGACACGCTTGAGACATATGTTGCAAATAGCAGCGGTGGGATCTGATGCACTTGTCTAAAAAGAGGCCCACACCAAAGAACTTTTGGAATAACGCGCAGAGACAGGAGCGCCCTGCACATGCAAAGCTCTGTGGTGTGATGCAGTTGGTGTGCTGCCCTTAAGCTGGACCCTAGAGGGCATCCTGCCTCATTGGTGATGTGCCTTCTCCTCCTCCTCCTCTCTCCTATCAGGCACCCATGTGGAGTCAGTGACCTCATCATCCCCTCTCTCCTCATCACTGGAGCAAAGCTGGCAGTATGCTGCAGCTGGGGGAACATGACTGTCAGATTGCTGTCCTTCCTGGGCACCCCCTCTGTCTGGGCTCACGTTACTTCCTTCCTTTAGCTGAGTACCATCATCGGAGCCTTGAAAATGCTGGGCATCCTCCTGGAGCATGTACCCAACACTGCAGTCAAACAGTTCGGGGGACTCCTCAGGAGGACACGGTGGGGCTAGGGAAGGAGTGACTGATGCCATTGAGCTGAGGGAAGAGGCCCCGTTGGCAGCTGCTTTGCCAGACAATGTACCCTGAGCCTGGGTAAGAGAGGATGAGGAGGATGATGTCGGCTTGGTCATCCACTCTACCAAGTTTTCCGCATGATGTGGCCAGCTGTCGAAAAAAAAGGACAAGCATGTCCTATGGCCACGTGCTGATGAGGATGCACCGTGTCCATGACCAGCACTGTTGCCTCTAGACACAGAGCCTGCTTGCCCTCTTTTATTGGCTTGTGACTGTCTGCCTCTCCTTGTTGGCCTTCCAGACATACTAATGGCCTGCACTGCAGTGAGATGTAGCTGCACATAACTAGGATGTATATATATACTGATTGTACAGCATCTAGCAGAATGCCTGCCTGTGCTATTAATAGGATCAGAAGAAGCACACCAGCACTTGTCTTCAGGTAGCTATACTGTAGGTTCAACTGTGCAGGGTACACAGTACACTAAAAGTAAATACTTCAAGAGCCTGCCTGTGCTATTAATAGGATCAGAAGAAGCACACAAGCACTTGTCTTCAGGTAGCTATACTGTAGATGCAACTGTACAGGGTACACAGTACACTAACTGTAAATACTTCAAGAGCCTGTCTGTGCTATTAATAGGATCAGAAGAAGAACACAAGCACTTGTCTTCCGGTAGCTATAGGTGCAACTGTGCAGGGTACGAAGTACACTAACTGTAAATACTTCAAGAGCCTGCCTGTGCTATTAATAGGATCAGAAGAACACAAGCACTTGTCTTCAGGTAGCTATACTGTAGGTGCAACTAAATGTGAGTGTGAGTGTCTTCTGTTGTTTGTACTGTAGGTGCAACTGTGCAGGGTACACAGTACACTGACTGTAAATACTGTAAAAACACCTGCCTGCCTGTCAGTATATTAGGAAGAGAATAACAGGAGTGGATCACGCTAAACTGAATACAGTGTGTATATATATATATAAACAACACCTGGGATGCATATATATACACAATACACTGTAAGTGCAGCTAACTGACTCAACCTGCCTACTCTATCTAACTTAAATCAAATTACACTGTCTCTCTGTCTATCTATCTCTCTCCGCCGCCGCAACACACTACACAAGGCTGCCATGCAGACGGCTTTATATAGTGTGGGGCGTGTACTAAACCCCCTGAGCCATAATTGGACAAAGCCACCCTGGCTTTGGCCAATTACGGCTCTCTGTACACATGGCGCTGTGATTGGCCAAGCATGAGGGCCATAGTGCATGCTTGGCCAATCATCAGCCAGCAATGCACTGCAATGCCGCAGTGAATTATAGGCCGTGACGCGCCACTCGAATTTGGTGCGAATGGCCCATATCGTTCGCAATTCGACGAACGGTCAAACAGGCGATGTTCGAGTCGAACATGGGTTCGACTCGAACTCGAAGCTCATCCCTAGTCACAGCCCTTCTGTTTCCAGATGCTGTGCTGTGCCCCACCTTTCCAAAGCAAATGCAGTGAGCCGGCTGCATGAGAGGCATTTTCCATATGTCCTCCCTGGTACCCCTACCCAATGATCACCCCAAAGAAAATGTTGTGTCTGTAGGAAATAGGATATAGGCGTGACACCCAGTATTATTGTCCCTCCTGTCCTGGCCAACCTGGTTTTTGCATCAGTGAATGTTTTGAATGCTAACACACATTAGTGGAGTATTAGCATAGGGTATAGCACTGCACAGACTCGGGCACACAGGGTCTCCAAAGATGCCATCACATTTTGAGAGACCCAAACCTGGAACCATTACAGTTACAAATAAAAGTCTAAAAAAAAAGAAATATATTTATCTATATAGATCTATATATAGTAGATATATCCATCTAGATATAGATAGATATATCTATAACTATAGATATATTTATATATATATATATATATATATATATATATATATATATATATATATATATATATATAATAAAAAAGCCAAAAATAGTTGTCATTTCATTGTTCTTCTCTCTCTCTATTGTTCTCTCTCTATTGTTCTGCTCTTTTTTTTACTGTATTTTAGGCTCAACTGCAATGTTTTATTGTTACTTTGTTTTATCATGTTTACTTTTCTTTTCAGGCTTGTACAGTAGGTGACCGCGATATTGTGTCAATCTCGCCGCATTTCTCAGCGAGATTTGACACCTGCCGCCCCGTCGCAGGAGCCAGCGCCGAGATGGCTCACTCATCGGGAAAGGAAAACTTTTTTCCTTTCCCGATGAGTGACAGGCAATGCTGACAGCTGTCTGGTATGAATCCTGAGGGGGGAACATCGTGCCAAATTTTAAATAAAAAAATGTTGTGGGTTCCCCCCAGGGGCATACCAGGCCCTTAGGTCTGGTATGGATTGTAAGGGGAACCCCCATGCCAAAAAAATCGGCGTGGGGGTCCCCCCCAAAATCCATACCAGACCCTTATCCGAGCACGCAGCCAGTCCGGCCAGGAAAGGGGGTGGGGACGAGCGAGCGCCCCCCCTCCTGAGCTGTACCAGGCTGCATGCCCTCAACATGGGGGGTGAGTGCCTTGGGGGAGGAGCCAGCGCCGAGATGGCTCACTCATCGGGAAAGGAAAACTTTTTTCCTTTCCCGATGAGTGACAGGCAATGCTGACAGCTGTCTGGTATGAATCCTGAGGTGGGAACGTCGCGCCAAATTTTAAATAAAAAAATGTCGTGGGTTCCTCCCAGGGGCATACCAGGCCCTTAGGTCTGGTATGGATTGTAAGGGGAACCCCCATGCCAAAAAAATCGGCGTGGGGGTCCCCCCCAAAATCCATACCAGACCCTTATCCGAGCACGCAGCCAGTCCGGCCAGGAAAGGGGGTGGGGAAGAGCGAGCGCCCCCCCTCCTGAGCTGTACCAGGCTGCATGCCCTCAACATGGGGGGTGAGTGCCTTGGGGGAGGAGCCAGCGCCGAGATGGCTCACTCATCGGGAAAGGAAAACTTTTTTCCTTTCCCGATGAGTGACAGGCAATGCTGACAGCTGTCTGGTATGAATCCTGAGGTGGGAACGTCGTGCCAAATTTTAAATAAAAAAATGTTGTGGGTTCCCCCCAGGGGCATACCAGGCCCTTAGGTCTGGTATGGATTGTAAGGGGAACCCCCATGCCAAAAAAATCGGCGTGGGGGTCCCCCCAAAAATCCATACCAGACCCTTATCCGAGCACGCAGCCAGTCCGGCCAGGAAAGGGGGTGGGGGACGAGTGAGCGCCCCCCCTCCTGAGCTGTACCAGGCTGCATGCCCTCAACATGGGGGGTGAGTGCCTTGGGGGAGGGGGGCGCCCTGCGGCCCCCCCACCCCAAAGCACCTTGTCCTCATGTTGATGAGGACAAGGGCCTCTTCCCGACAACCCTGGCCGTTGGTTGTCGGGGTCTGTGGGTGGGGGGCTTATTGGAATCCGGGAGCCCCCTTTA
Source organism: Aquarana catesbeiana (assembly GCF_042186555.1). Lineage (NCBI taxonomy): Eukaryota > Metazoa > Chordata > Amphibia > Anura > Ranidae > Aquarana > Aquarana catesbeiana. Next base: position 279,504,960 of record NC_133328.1, read on the forward strand.
ATAAGGGGGCCCCCAGATCCTGGCCCCCCACCCTATGTGAATGAGTATGGGGTACATGGTACCCCTACCCATTCACCTAGAAAAAAAAAGTGTCAATAAAAAAAAAAACACAGTACACAGATTTTAAGAAGCGACGAGACAGTTGCGACAAGACAGCGGCAGCAGACCGGGCCCCTCGCTGGCAAAAGAGCTAGAAGAAGATAGTGAAGGGGCCCGGGAGAAGAGGCCAAACACCTGGAGAAGAGGCCGAACACCGGGAGAAGTCGGAAGGAGACCCCCGAAGTTGGAAGAAGACCCCGGAGCTGCCTAATAAATTATTCTTAAAATCTGTGTACTGTGTTTTTTTTTTATTGACACTTTATTCCCTAAGTGAATGGGTAGGGGTACCATGGGTTGGGGGTCGGGATCTGGGGGCCCCCTTATTAAAGGGGGGCTCCCGGATTCCGATAAGCCCCCCACCCGCAGACCCCAACAACCAATGGCCAGGGTTGTTGGGAAGAGGCCCTTGTCCTCATCAACATGGGGACAAGGTGCTTTGGGGTGGGGGGGCCGCAGGGCGCCCCCCTCCCCCAAGGCACTCACCCCCCATGTTGAGGGCATGCGGCCTGGTATGGCTCAGGAGGGGAGGTGGTCGCTCGTCCCCACCCCCTTTCCTGGCCGGGCTGTGTACTTGGATAAGGGTCTGGTATGGATTTTGGGGGGGACCCCCACGCCGATTTTTAAGCATGGGGGGTTCCCCTTACAATCCACACCAGACCTAAGGGCCTGGTATGCCCCTGGGGGGAACTCACGTCATTTTTTTATTTAAAATTTGGCGCGATGTTCCCCCCTCAGGATTCATACCAGACAGCTGTCAGCACTGCCTGTCACTCATCGCAAAAGGAAAAAAAGTTTTCCTTTCCCAATGAGCGAGCCAGCGCGACATGCACAGTACCCTGTCGCCGAGAACCAGCGCGATGGTATCGCGCTGGAAACACAATCTCGCGGTCAGGTACTGTAATTCTTTTATTCTGTTTACTTTTCTTTTCAGGCTTGTAATTCTTTTATACTTTACCATTTACTGTTTCAGGTACGCCATTCAGCTGCAGTACTGATTTATTTATCTTTACAGCAACAGCGTTTGCTCTCACAATACGTAAATAAGCGACTCCATCGCTGTAGGAGGTGATTTCACCACCACAGTTAATAAAAAAAGAGCATATATGCCGAAGCATGGGGCAGGGGAGGAGGGGAGATTTGCCCCTAACATTAGGGGTGGATTGCTCCCATGCTTCGGCATAAATCTTTTATGCCCCGTACACACGGTCGGATTTTCCGACGGAAAATATGCGATCGGAGCGTGTTGTCGGACATTCCGACCGTGTGTGGGCTCCATCAGACATTTTCCATTGGATTTTCCGACACACAAAGTTTGAGAGCAGGCTATAAAATTTTCCGACAACAAAATCCGATCGCGTCAATTCCGACCATGTGTGGCCAGTTCCGACGCACAAAGTGCCACGCATGCTCAGAAGCATTTCCGAGACGGAACAGTCTTGTAAAATGAGCGTTCGGAATGGATACAGCACTTTCATCACGCTGCAATGTTTTAAATAGTTTAATACAGAGCACTCTGTTCATCTTTATAATGTGAGAAGAATGAAGTAGTTTTGTTGCTCAAATTCACACAGACTTCTCACAAACTTCTTTCTTTATTCTTTTTCAGGATTCCCTCAATATGTTTTGATTTGTCACATCTGACCAAATTTCTTTTTGGTTGTTTTTAAATTAAATTTTTTTTTTCAAGGCTGTTTTTGTCTTTTTTGGGGGTTTGTATTTTTTTCAAGGTTGTGTTTTATTGGGGTTTTTTGTGTTTTACTTCATAATATTTTTGTGTGTGTTTTGTGTGTCAGGTTACCACAACACCATTGATATCTTGTATTATTTAATCTCAAGGAGGTTGCTTGGTGTTGGTGTCTCGTGTTAATTTCACATTGTATTTTTGAAATGTACCTGCCTCCCCACAAACAAACTATCCTTTTTGATGGAAAACACACATAGGTGACTATAATTGAACCAAAAATTCCTTTATTAAGGGCTCAGAACCAAACAAAGAGGGAGGCAACGCTGGATAAACATCATAAATTGGCGAAGCCTTTGGCCACCAGGGCACACATCAATTATTTTCCAGCAAAATTGGTGGCCTGAGGAGTCCATATCTAAGGGAGTGCAGTCTGGTCCAGAAGTCCCAGAGATCCGGAAAGCAGCAGATGACATCTGTGTCCCCAGGCTGTGGTCATACAAGAGCCTGCATATTTTGCCAGACCAGACTGAACCCAGGCCATCACTCTCTGGTCTTCTTTCCACACTTCCTTCCTGGCTGTGGCTCTGGTGTTGGAGATGTGGCAGGAGGAGGAGTAGGACCTGGAGGAGGAGGAGGAGGACCATGTGTGAGGTCACAAATGTGGGTTGCACATGTTATTTGGTCCCTCAACCCCTTATTGAGAGCTTCCAAAATTAGGAACTCACACAGGAGTCTGCATCATTTTGCAGGCAGTTATGCCAGCAAAGTCCTCCTCCACAGTGTGGGGGGTTCTCAGGGCCTCTGTAGCCTTCCAAAAGAGGCCTATTACAGCCTCCTCCAGGTTACTCCTCTTCCTGGCACTTTGTCTTTGAAGGTGTAGGGGAGGGACCTGGATATCAGGCAGCCTGCTTGGCCCAGCCACCTCCTGGCTGAGACTTCCCTGTGTATGAAAAAGGGACATGGTTTTAGCTTTTGCTTCATCAATCACAATCATAAATTAGTACTCCTAACTAACATCTAGTTAACATCATTGATTGGACAACCAGAAATATTTAGAGGAATGCTATACCTGGCTCAAGCTGGGCTCCTCCACATGTTGCTGTCTGGAAGGCCCAGGTTGGGCGTTAGAAGCCTCAGCGGGGGGGGGGGAAGAAAGCGTTGAAGGAAGAGTGGAGAGTGCTGGCCTGGGTTCAGTCTGACCTGCCAGAAAATGCAGCCTGTCATAGTACCACAGCCTGGGGACGTAAATGTCATCTGCAGCTCTTGATCTCTGGGAATCCTGGACCTTCTTGTGCTCCCTTAGATAAGTGCTCCTCAGGCCACCATTTAGAACCTTCAAATAGGTCATGTCTGCTGTGGGGATCACCGTCTTCACAAATTCCAACAAATTATCCAGCGCTGCCTTCCTCTTTGTTTGGTTCTTATATTCAGGGTGATTTATCTGCCATAGACAAGGCAGCTCCCTGAACATATCAATGAAGATTGGCATAAAGTCCTTATCTTTCAAGATATCCATTTTCACTGCAAGACACAACACAAGACAAACCCTAATGTCAGCCTAAAGTCTTCTAAGCTTGTGCAAATACAGGCCTCAATCTAGAAGCAGTATAGGCCCAATGTTAAATCTTACCTTCGCTATCACGATCGGCGCCTCTGTTACTCCTTCCTCCGCTCACAGATCGTACGTACTACGCACACGTGTTATGCTTTATAGACACTGTGCATGCGTGAAACTCCGCCCGCACCTGACATTCTTTCTAGTCTATTCCCCACCCCTTCTCGTTCGTCACAGTGGGGGAAGAGCACATGGCAGAGACACAGCAGGTGTCAGATAATTACACCAACGAGGAGGAGGAGGAGGAAAGCCCAGATCCTGAAATGTCCCGATCCAGAAGGAGACGATTTAAGGCCTCAAATATGTCCCTTGGGGAGATGTTGGAGATGGTCGACATAATGAAGAGGGCCGACTATGATGGAAAGTATGAAAAATAAATAAAGAACCGCGCTACGTGCATAAGTGTGAAAACATAAAGCAAAGTGAATCGTGAGTGACCAAATTTGTAAAAATCCTGCTGCTAAACACTAAGGCGATATAAGGCAAAGATCAAATACATAACAATCAGTGTAGTGCCCCTGTGGCAGCTTGCATGGTGGTGGAGAGAAACTCTGTGGACTTGATCAACTGGTGTGTGTTTTGTTATATGCGTTGAATCTATATATGGCTTTGGATGGTTCCTTGGACTATTTCCATCTACACCTGACTTCAATTCCCATTTGGATAACAAACTCTCTCCCCATCCAAATTATGTGCACCGCTTAGTGAAGACTTTATAGTCTTCTTACGTGACTTCACTTTTCCTGATTCCCGCACTCGCTGGAGCCAATTTTTGGGCCTTGTGACGCCTAAAATGCTGGTGCCGGCTATGTGGCTGTGGCTTATTTGCACCTGACCTTGTCCGAGATGAAATATTGAAGATATCCCTATGAGTATACTTCCACATCGGGGTCCCCGTCGCTGTGGGCTGCCTGTCTGATGAGGTGAGAGAGAACTCGGAGGCTTCATTATCTCTGGATATTTCCACAACTAAGCCTGTTTTGACCCCCCTGAGGCTTTTCGGTAAGCCTTCATTTTTACCAGTTGGTGGTGGGCTACACGAGAGGTGGATCAAGTATTCCCGAACCCTGCAACACAGCTTTTTCTGGATTTCCTCTGGAATTAACACATTGTTATTTGGGACACAATTTTTGAACTTTTTATTTTCACTATTTGTGTTATATATTTATTCTTTTCACATATACCAATTTGGGCATGGACCCATATTTATAAGGAATATCACTCATGAGAATTTCACTATGCACCATAGATTGATATAAGCCTTAGATAAATATTTTATGTGTGTTTATATTGTTCATTTGGTATTATATCTTAGTAATAGTTTATTTGGCATTATATCTTGGTAATATCAGAGATTGTGCACTAATTTTCAGTCACTAGTCACATATGATGGAAAGTATGGACCTTACCCCAACCCCAATGTCTGAAAGGCCAAGATCATGGCGAAAGTGGTCAAGAGTCTGCACCAGAATTTCGGGGTACGACGATCGAAAGATCAGCTCAGGAAGCGGTGGTCAGACCTCAAATTAAGGGAACACAAGCAGTACAGAAGGATCCGGAGAGTGCTGCAAAAAAGTAAGTAGTTGTGCTGTGTTCCTATTCTTTTTATGTTTATTATGTTTGTGCTGCTCCATGTGCTTTTCTTAACTGTTGTCCAGTTTAAAATGTCAACTTTCATGTTCATGGGCACATTATTCGTTCGTATCAAACATTATTCGTTCAGCCTAGAAAACACCATGGTTTTGTCCATATGCATTTGGCCACATTTTTTAGGGCCTACTTGTCTGAAACTAATTTGGTTAGATAGATGGGTTTGTAAGTAGACTGAAATGCTAACTAGATTCTGTGTAAGGAGAGGACAGTCAGCAGCAGTTTTCACATCTGGACGCTGGAGCACTAGTGTGGGACACAAGAACACCCTTTTTATTAGGGGGCCCACACAGGTGCTCCAGTGTATACTATAGGGGTGTCTCCATCTGTGAAGCTTGTACAAGACAGGTAAAGTATTCAAGCTTGACAAAGGACAAGAAAAATGCTACATCTTGGAACTCTGGCCACAAAAAAATTGTACCCCATTTCCAAACAATGTTTCATATTTATAGTTCTGCCATCAAATATCTGTGTGCTAAGTATACCATTTTTTTTTTTACATAGGGGAGAAAAGACTCGGAGGACACCCCTCATCCGAGGAGACCAGAGACCCCCCACCTCTGGAAGAAGGGGAAATCCACCCAAGACAAACAGAGCAGGAGGAGGAAGACGTGGTGGAAATTGGCACCACAACAGGTGAGTGTCTGCGACCACAGGCTCTGGTAAGAGATGGATGCCGGCATATTTATAATACATGTTTTTTTTGGTTTCTATCTTTTTAGGTGATCGTGATGTTGTGGATCCAGATCCTTTCACCTCGGAAAGTGCACAGATCCTGATCGGGGAGATCATGGGGTGTAATAGGGACTTGGAAAACATCAAGAAAAACATCAATGATGTTCTTCAAAAAAATAAGAACATCACTGATGTTTTGGGGAGAGTTTAAAACCCCTCCAAATCCCTTTGTTTTTTGGTGTGCTACATTTTTTTAACATTTTTTGTCAAATTGTAGAAAAGGCAAATTTTGAAGAGTCACACAGTGTGTCAACATGTGCTATCTGCCATCACGGGAGATCAATGGACGCATTTTGGGGGTGCAACCCTTTCCTCAATAATAAAGTAGCTTAGAGGAAGGGGTTGCACCCCCAAAACACATCCCTTGATCCCCCATGATGGCAGCTAGCACATGTTGACATTCGGCTATTTGTGTGCATCTTCAAAATTTGGCTTTTCCAGGGGTGACTTCACCCTATCTGAAAGCAATATCAAACACAGTTTCTAAATACTCATGTCTGATATTGCCTTCAAGTTCTACCAAATGTGAACTTTGTAAGTTCAAGATTTGTGTCTTTCTTGTTGGTTTTAAACATGCCTGTTTTATCTTAAATGGACATTTCTACTTTTTCTAATGTGACCCCAAAAATTGTTATACAACAAACATGTTGGTTTGTTTTAAAAACCTTTTCTAAATGCACATATGATTGTGCAGGCATTAAAAAGATTGTTAATCAAGAATGTGTGGATTATTGTCTCAACGCTACAACACTTTTGTGGTGCTCTAATTGGTGTTTTCTGTGACAATGGGTGTTATTTCCTAAGGGCAAATCCACTTTGCACTACAAGTGCAGTTTCAACTGCACTTGTAGTGCAAAGTGTCTTTGCCTTTAGTAAATAACACCCAACAGTGCTTTGTAAGGTTACACAATCACGCCATTTTCAGGACTCACCACATTTCTGTCAGGGGTCAGCTAAAACAAACACAAGCAGTAAATGTCACCAAAGATTTGCTTATTTTTTTTTATTTTATTTTAAAAAGGTTTTACACATTGTATGGCATATTAATAGCCCCCCTACCCACAAAGAATTCAAGGTATCTTAGCCGGACATCATGGGCACTCAGGGGGGCAAGCCAGGACGGCCACTTTCAAGCGCCGTCGGGGTTGGTTCATTTTGAATTCCGGCCTCAGGCCCAACTGAACCAGCATAGTTGACAGAATGTTGCAGTAAAAAGTTGTGTAGAACACAGCATGCCAGGATAATATGATTCAGTTTGTACTCCACCATATGCATGGGTGTAAGAAATAGGCGGAACTGGCTGGCCATGATTCCAAACGTGTTCTCCACCACTCTTCTGGCTCTGGCCAGCCGGTAATTAAAAACCCTCTGGTCCGAGGTGAGGGTCCTCATCGGGAATGGCCGCATAAGATGATCCCCCAGCGCAAAAGCTTCATCCACAACGAAGACGAATGGGAGTCCTTCCACATTGTCTTCTGGAGGTGGCAAGTCCAAGCTGCCATTCTGTAGAACTCCGTCTGGGCGATGACTCCACCATCGGACATCCAGCCATTCTTCCCCACATCCACATACAGAAATTCATAAGTAGCCGACACCACCACCAACATCACAATACTATTGAACCCCTTATAATTATAATAGTACGACCTCGAGTTGGGTGGTGTGATGATGTGGACGTGTTTCCCATTAATTGCCCCTCCGCAGTTAGGAAAGTCCCACCGTTGGGCAAAGTGGGAGGCCACAGTCTGCCATTCCTGTGGCGTGGAAGGAAACTGTGGAGTAAAACAAACAAAAAAATTAGTCTTTTTGCACATAAACGTGGAAAGCAGATTAGACACAAACATTCTTGGCCAACATCAAGGTACCATTAGAAGTGTCATAATACAAAGATATAAATACACACTGTACACATTTTAGCACATTTGGACATTCTGCTTTTACCTATCAAGATAATAATAGGATACCAAAACTTTAAACAGTACCATTTGAAAGTATACAGGCAGGCCCTTGCACTACATGCTTTGGGGAATTCATCCATAAATCTGAGCACAAAAGAGATGGGTATAGTGTGTATGGGTTTGGCAAAGTCAGCAGATAGATGATTGAGGATAGATAGAGAATTGGTATCAGCTGACTTAGCGGTTGGGGGGAGGGAGGGTTCAAAATGATTTGGGGACCCCCCCAAAAAAAGCCTCTGGCACTCTGCCTGAATTTCAAGCACCAATCACATTTAAAAACAGGGGTGTTTGGGGTAAAGCACTACTATGGAGATGATAAAATACATTGTTAAGTGACTACATGAGGTGAATATAGGCCCAGGAGACAATGCTGGTGAGGTAAGTGAAGGCAAATATGTATGAAGGACAACAAAAATAATTAAATAAAAAACCAGCATGCATTAAGGACAAAGGGGACATTCACAGCATATTACAATCATGGTAATTAGGGAATGAGGAAAGAAATACAATATATTAGCAAACATTATATACAATAAAATGTAATATTAAGGATAAAAATCTTACCTTAATATACTCCTTCTGCAGGACCTGAATGATGGCAGAACAGGTCTCTGGGATAATGATCTCCAGAGCCTGGGGGAGATGCCTGTCAAGAACTTAAGGTCCTGTAGGCTTCTCTCCATCGCCAAGTACCGCAGGGTGGCGACAAGCCTCTGCTCCGGAGTGATGGCTTGCCTCATGCAGGTATCCTGCCTGCTAATATAAGGGGTCAGCAAAGCTAACAAACGATGAAATATGGGGTCCGTCATCCGGAGAAAGTTCCTGAAATCATCAGGATTATTCTCACGGATTTCACGGAGCAAAGGCATATGACAGGACTGGTCACGCTGGAGCAACCAATTCTTGGTCCATGAACTCCTCCCCACCCTGTTCATGGACTGGACTTGTGTCAAGGTCAGGACCCCAACACCAAGCCCCCACACAGCACAAACTCTACGAGGAGTACGTATACCCAACATGGCTAGAAAACGGTCGGCTGCTCAGAACGAAGTAACAGAACGCACTGAAGAACAGCAAGGCATGTGAAGAGTGACCTGAAAAACAGTAACGAACAAACAAGAACAAAATGACAAAGTCACGTGTAGCTTGCTTGCATGCACTGAAGAGCAGATACAAACCCACAAGCACAAACTGAACAGCAGAAAACAATCTGAAAACCATGAGTCTGAAAAAGCGCAAATCGTCTCTCACCAAACTTTTACTAATACGAGATTAGCAAAAGGAGCCCAAAGGGTGCCACGCTTGGTTCTGAAATGGCCTTTTCTAGTCTCGTCATACGTGGTGTACGTCACCGCGTTCTTAGCGAGTGGAAATTCCGACAACTTTGTGCGATGTGTGTACGCAAAACAAGTTTGAGCCAACATCCGTCGGAAAAAAATCCATGGATTTTGTTGTCGGAATGTCCGATCAATGTCCGATCGTGTGTACGGGGCATTACTCTTTTTTTGGCACAGATTGTTGTTGTTTTATTAAATTTATTGTTTAATGTTACCATTGTTTGCTTTTCAGGTACACCATTCAGCTGCAGCACTGATTTATTAATCTTGACAGCAACAGAGTTTGCTCTCATGATACGTAAATCAGTAACTCCAGCGCTGTAGGAGGAGATTTCACCACCACAGTTAAAAAAATGGTGCATGTATGCCCATCATTAGACGTGGGAGGATGCAGGGTGGTATTCTAATGGTGGGCATACCCACCAATCAATCTCTTTGTTTTGTTCAGCCAACAGGCTGCATGAAAAAAAAGAACATTACAATATATGCCCAACAAGAACCAGCAACGCACTTGTATGTTGCTGGACTTTGAGTGGTTATACCAGAATGATGCCTGCAGGTTTAGGTATCATCTTTGTATTGTTCTTTTCAGCCAGCTTTCATGTAAAAGCAATATTAGTGGCTAATTAGCCGCTAGACTGCTTTTAGAAGCAGTGGAAGGGAACGCCCCTCCCTCTGTCTTCCATGGTTTTCTCGGGCTCTCCTGTCCCACTGGGAACCTGATAATGCAGCCGGTGGTTCCGCCAGCTGACCATAGAGCTGATCGGAGACCAGAATGGCTCCAATCATCTCTATGGCATAAGAAACCGGAAGCTACGAGCATTTCATGACTTCGGTTTTGCCGGATATAAACAGCGCCATTGGGAAATTGGGAAAGCATCTGATCACATCAGTCTTGGTGTGGTCAGATGCTTTGAGGGCAGAGGAGAGATCTAGAGTCTAATAGACCCAATTTTTTTCTTAAAAGAGTACCTGTCACTACCTGTTGCTATCATAGGGGATATTTACATTCTCTGCGATAACAATAAAAAATTAAAGGAACAGTGTAAAAATAAAATTCAAAAGCAAAATAATTAATTAAAAAAAGCACCCCTGTCTCCCGTGCTCACGCACAAAGGCGAACGTAAGCGTCAGTCTTGTGTCAAATGTAAACAGCAATTGCACCAAGCATGTGAGTTATCACAGTGAATGTCAGATCAAGGGCAGTCATTTTAGCAGTAGACCTCCTCTGTAAATCTAAAGTGGTAACCTGTAAAGGCTTTTAAAAATGTATGTAGTTTGTCGCTGCTGCGTGGTTGTGCGCAATTTTAAAGCATGTCATGTTTGGTATTTATGTACTCGCCTCGGCATAAGATCATCTTTTATATTTTACCAAACATTTGGGCGATATAGTGTGTTTTAGTGCATTAAAATTCAAAAAAGTGTTTTTTTTTTTCAAAAAAATTGCGTTTGAAATACTGTGTGAAAATAAATTTAATCCATAGGGCCTTTACTTAAAAAAAATATATATAATATTTGGGGGTTCAGAGTAATTTTATATAAAAAAAATGTTTTTTCATGTAAACAAAAAGTATCAGAAAGGGCTTTGTCTTCAAGTGGTTAGAAGAGTGGGTGATGTGAGGCATACGCTTCTAATGTTGTGCATAAAATGCTAGGACAGTTCAAATCCCCCCAAAAGACCCCTTTTTGGAAAGTAGACACCCCAAACTATTTGCTGATAGGCATGTTGAGTCCATGGAATATTTTATATTTTGCCACAAGTTTCGGGAAAATTACAATAATTTTTTATTTATTAATTTTTTTCACAAAGTTTTCACTAAATGATAAAATGATACTGTAAAATGACACCCCAAAATACATTCTGCTACTTCTCCTGAGTATGAGGATACCACATGTGTGAGACTTTTTTGGAGCCTAGCCGTGAACAGAACCCCGACAAACAATCACTGCATTCAGGCTTTCTAAGGGCGTAAATTTTTTATTTCACTCCTCACTACCTATCACAGTTTCGGAGGCCATGAAATGCCCAGATAGCACAACCCCTCCTCCCCCAAGTGACCCCATTTTGGAAAGTAGACACCCCAAGCTATTTGCTGAGAGGCATGTTGAGTTCATGGAATATTTTATATTTTGCCACAAGTTTCAGGAAAATTACAACAATTTTTTTTTTTTCACAAAGTTGTCACTAAATGATATATTGCTCAAACATGCTATAGGCATATGTGAAATTATACCCCAAAATACATTTTGCTGCTTCTCTCGAGTAAGGAGATACCACGTGTGTAGGACTTTTTGGGAGCCTAGCTGTGTACAGGACCCCGAAAACCAATCACTGCCTTCAGGCTTTCTAAGGGCGTAAAATGGTGATTTCACTCCTCCCTACCTATCACAGTTTCAGAGGCCATGAAATGTCAAGATAGCACAACCTCCTCCCAAATGACCCCATTTTGGAAAGTAGACAACCAAGGTATTTGCTAAGAGGCATGGTAAACCTGAAGGCAGTGCTTGGTTTTCAGGGTCCTGTACATGGCTAGACTGACAAAAAGTCCCACACATGTAGTATCCCCGTACTCAGGAGAAGCAGCAGAATGTATTTTGGCATGTAATTTCACATATGCCCATGGCATGTTTGAGCAATATTTAGTTTCAGTGAGAACTTTGTGTAAAATTAGTTTTTTTTGTTATTTTTCAATCACTTGTGACAAAAAATAAAATATTCAATGTGCTCAACAAGCCTCTCAGCAAATTCCTTGGGGTGTCTACTTTCCAAAACTGGGTCATGGGGGGGGGGGGGTTGTACTGCTCTGCCATTTTAGCACCTCAAAAACTGAGATAGGCAGTCATAAACTAAAAGCTACAATTCCAGAAAATGTACCCTAGTTTGTAGACGCTATAACTTTTGCGCAAACCAAAACATATGCGCTTATTATTTTTTTTTTTTACCCGAGACATGTGGCTGTATGCTTTGTGGTTATATGACATACATATGCTTTGTGGCCTAAATGTATGACAAAAATTGAGTTTATTGTATTTTTTTTTAATAGAAAAAAGTAGAAAATATAATTTGTTTTTAAAATTTTTGGTCTTTTTTTTTGTTTATATTGAAAAAAATAAAAAATGCAGAGTTGATCAAATACCACCAAAAGAAAGCTCTATTTGTGGTTAAAAAGGATGTAAATTTAGTGTGGGTATGACCACGCAATTACCAGTTAAAGCAGCGCAGTGCCAAATTGTAAAAAGTGCTCTGGTCAGGAAGGGGGTAAAACCTTCCGGGGCTGAAGTGGTTAAGGACCAAGCCTATTTCTGACATTTGTTGTTTACAAGTTAAAATCATGGTTTTTTGCTAGAAAATTACTTAGAACTCCCAAACATGATATATTTTTTATTTAGCAGAGACCCCAGAAAATAAAATGGAGATCATTGCAATACTTTGTCACACCGTATTTGCGCAGCGATCTTACAAACGTAATTTTTTTAGAAAAAATACACTTTTTTAAAATAAAAAAAATAAGAAAAGTTAGCCCAATTTTTTTGTATAATGTGAAAGATGTAGTAAATTGATACCAAACATGTCATGCTTTAAAATTGCGCACGCTCGTGGAATGGCGACAAACGACGGTACTTAAACATCTCCATAGGCGACGCTTTCAATTTTGTTTACAGGTTACCTGTTTAGAGTTACAGAGGAGGTCTAGTGCTAGAATTATTGCTCTCACTCTAATGGTCATAGCAATACCTTACATGTGTGGTTTGAACACTGTTTACATATGTGTCAGCGCAACTTGCGTATGGGTTTGCTTCTGCGCGTGAGCTCGGAGGGACGAGGCACGGATCGGATTGTTTCCCCTTCTATCAATGGGTGCGGTAATCGGGGAAACTACCAGAAAGCAGGGAGAGCACCTCTTCCGCTGCCTATAAAAGGGATCCTGTGGTGAATCCGTGTGATCCTGTGGTGAATAGCTGCTGCCATAACCCCGGTATTTAAAGAATGACGTGTGTGTGTATATATATATATATATATATATATATATATATATATATATATATATATATATATATATATATATATATATATATATATAGTGGGTGGTCCCCTCCAACTTCTTGGCCATATTTATTTCCAATAGAAAAAAAAACATTAAAGTGCAGCCCATCCCTACTAAAGAGCCATTAACCGACTGAAAAGTCAGCTCAGTTCTCCAGGAACCCAAAACTCTCCTTCCTACACCGTTTTCTTCACAGTAAGAGCTGTGAAAATGTGGAATAGACTCCTGCCAAAGGTGCTTCTGGCCAGCTCAGCAGATTGCTTTAAGAAAGGCCTGGATACTTTCCTAAATGTACATAATATAACTGGGTAGTGGGTACTATCATTTATAGGTAAAGTTGTTCCAGGGAAAATCCGATTGCCTTTTGGGGGACCAGGAAGGAATTTTTTCCCCTGCTGTAGCAAATTGGAGCATGCTCTGCTGGGGTTTTTTGCCTTCCTCTGGATCAACTGAGGGTATAAAATTGGGTATATTGGATTGTACAATATTTTTTATTGTATTTATTTATTGTTTTTAAGGTTGAACTGGATGGACTCTTTTTTCAATCTGACTAACTATGTAGTTCCTCAACAACTTGTTAATTTCCCTAAGCTCCTGCTGGTTCTGTGGTGTGGTTTGAGGTCCTGGCAGTATCTCTGAGAATACTACCTTGGAGGACCTTCTCTTCAATTTAGTTCCTAAGTCCCTGAAGTAATTTTTTAGGATGCTCCACCTTCCTCTTAAGTTTGTCATTAGTACCAACGTGTACCATGACAGCTGGGTCCTCCCCAGCCCCAGCCAATAATCTCTCCACCTGATCCATGATGTGTCAAACCCAAGAGCCCGTTAAACATACCATTCAGCGATCACTGTCTTTGTGGCAGATTACTTTATCTGTCCTTCTAATAATGGAGTCCCTTACCACCAATACCTACCAAACCTTACCTGTATCTTTGCCCCCTCCTTACCAGAATAGTCATTCCCCTGGCAGCTAAAGGAGGGGTCCTGTTCCAGCACTGCCACCCCTGAGCTGATATCCCCAACATCATGCAACTTGGCATATTTGTCGGTGTGTACCAACTCAGGACTACCCTCACTAGTGCTTTTCCTCCACCCCTCTTTCTATCTGTCATCAAGCTACCTCCCTTTGGCTCCTGTGCCTCCATGTCTCCACCCTCCTCTACACTGGCCCCAACCAGTACCTGCTGGGTAATGTCCAAACTCCTTTCCAGGATGTTGATGCTGCGCAGTATTGCCACCTTGTTTTCTAGAGCCAGGATCTGGGCTTCCAGAGAAACAACTAATTGACATCTTGCACAGCAGTATTTGCGCTTGATTGGCTCATCAAGGAATGCATATGTGGAGCAAGATGTGCACTGGGTCACATCACCAATCCTGTCTGTCATTTTCCCGCTATTCTAATGGGGATATTATATGGTTACTCTCAGTACTCTACACCCAAAGTCAGCAACCCATCGATCGCAGGCTACCTGTCAACCGCAGGTAGGTGACAGGTATACCGGGAATGGGTCTACGCCATCTACCTCTGCCTTCTCTCTCTACCCTCAGCCTCCCTTGCTGCACCTTTGGTCCTCCTCTATCTTTCCCCCCTCTGCCTCTGCCGCTAACATCAGTGAACAGTGGGGGGAGGAGCTGGCCAAGTTAACTTATCAAGTTAACCCGCAGGCGATTGGTTGCTAGGTTCTAAGCAATCAATCACCAGCTTGTTGATATGTAAAATCACTCTGCTCCCACCCTGCCCCCTGTCCTGAACTGGGACGGAGGGGGGGTGAAGAGGACATTACTGTGTGTGTGTGTGTGTGTGTGTGTGGAGGATGGTGTAAAGGGGGAAGTGGACACTGCTATGGACAGGGCCACCCCCATAGCAGTGTCCTCTACCACCCTTCACATCAACCTCCCCCAATCCCTGCATTCTGAGCACATTGCACTCCTTGACCCTGCATTCTGAGTGCACCACACTCCTGACCCCTGCATTCTGAGCACAACACACTCCTGATCCCTGCATTCTGAGTGCAATGCACTCCTGATCCCTGCATTCTGGGCGCAACGCACTCCTGATACCTGCATTCTGAGTAAAACACACTCCTTATCCCTGCATTCCAAGCATAACGCACTCCTGATGCCTGCATTCTGAGCGTAACGCACTCCTGATCCCTGCATTCCGAGTGTAACGCACTCCTGATCCCTGCATTCCAAGCATAATGCTCTCCTGATCCCTGCATTCCGAGCGTAATGCACTCCTCATCCCTGCATTCCGAGCGTAATGCACTCCTGATGCAAGCATTCCAAGTGTAACACACTCCTGATCCCTGCATTCTGAACGTAACGCACTCCTGAACCCTGCATTCCAATCGTAACACATTCCTGAACCCTGGACTCTCTTGTGATACTTTTTTGGTGTCCACTGTGTTTTTGATCTAAAATTGGGGTTAACAATGTATCATCACCCGCAGTAGATCACAAAGGCAGTGCGTTTTGAACACAGTGCAGGAAACACACATGGAACATGCTTTTCTGGCATTGGATTCTGGTGTGAACCGGCCCTAGCAGGACACGGTGCCCGGCGATCTTCGACTCTATCAGTGTTGTTCAAGTAGATCTCCATCTCTCTAAGGTTGCTTATCCCTGCTCTACACTACTCCAATTACTCCTTGTGCTACACTTCCATGTTGTTTCAAATGACTCAATTACCTCAATACTTCAAGTTACTTCAGGTTTTACTCCCAGTACTCCAAGTTACTTCAAGTGTTACTCTGAGCACTCCAGAGTCACTTCAGATATTACTTCCAGTACCCCCAGTTTACTTCAGATATTACTCCCAGTACTCCCAAGTTACTTCAGATGTTACTCCCAGTACTCCCAAGTTAATTCAGATATTACTCCCAGTATTCTCAAGTTTCTTAAGATATTACCCTCAGTGCTCCCAAATCATTTCAGATATTAATCCCAGTACTCCCAAGTTACTACAGATATTACTCCCAAGTTACTTCAGGTAATACTCTCAGTACTCCAAATGATACTCCCAGTACCCAACAGTGTGTCCTCCGCTCCTTACTTCAGTCTGTCCCACCCACGTTCTCCTGCCGGCTGCTCCTCAGTCCCTATCCCCATGCTTACCTGCCAGTGTATCCCTGCCCCCGCTGCACACTGCTCCCACGGTGTACAGCTCCTCCTGACAGTGTCACTCTGCCTCCATCCCTCGCCTCCTTTGCTACCGCGCTGTAACAGCTATCAGGCAGCTGAGCCTTGTTCCTCTCACCCCCCAGTGCCCAGGAACTTCAGCTTCTCTTCACCTGCAGCATGCAGCTCATCCACGTGCATATGCAGCTTCCTCCTCACAGCATGTCTCACAGCTCTACATCTGCTCTTCCTCGCAGCATGTCTCCAGCTCGACCATTTACCAGTTACAAATCTTTGGGCATTTCCTTAAGCTTGGCTGGTATTCTCTTATGCATTTTAACCATGATACTGCACTATTAGGGATTGTTTCCTTTATTTGGGAAATTCTATGGATTTATTCCAGCTAGGGAAGTTCTATCATCAGAGGAGGAAGTGAGCAGAGGACCCAGTATCTGGTGTACAGGATTAATAGTGTAAAAATTACTAAAGCGCTGATGTGAACGATTGTATCAAATTGTGAACCAGAAATTATATTAAGATGAACAAATGTTAGTGACTGCTATTATTGTGTTATGTGCTGATATCACAAAAAAGTAAATGTATAAAAAGTTAATAAAGCGCTAGCATCAACCTTAATATAGCACAGTGATCCAATATATCAAAAAATATGGGGATTTGGTCACACCATATTGCTATATGGTGCTTAAGCCCACTTACTGCGACAAAGTACCCAATGATTAGTGGGTCCTACACTATCCATAGATTGGGAGATTCTGCTTCTCTGAACCATGGGAGAAATACACTCCTCTATGTGGGACAACTTGAGGTCTCCACTCATGACACAGGTGGACACTAATGAGGGGTACTTAATGAGGGAGTGGGGTGCTCTGCACCCAAAAGTATTTGGTCAGAATCCATACAATAGACAAACAAAATAATTGGGCTTAAGCACCATATAGCAATATGGTGTGACCAAATCCCCATATTTTTTTGATAATGTTTTTTTGAAATGTCTAGGTGTTTTAAATAAGCCTTGCTGGAAGTAAATGTCTTTTTTGCATGTGTGCGCTGTAATATTTTGTTCTGTTGTATGTTTTTATGGCTGCACCATCTTTGATGCATCTTTTAGGGTGTGTCCCCCAAATATCTTGTTTGTCTATTGTATGGATTCTGACCAAATCCTTTTGGGTGCTGGGCACCCCACTCCCTCATTAAGTACCTCTCATTAGTGTCCACCTGTGTCATGGGTGGAGACCTCAAGTTCTCCCATATAGAGGAGTGTATTTCTACCATGGTTCAGAGAAGCAGGATCTCCCAATCTATGAATAGTGTAGGACCCACTAATCATGGGGTACTTTGTCGCAGTAAATGGGCTTAAGCACCATATAGCAATATGGTGTGACCAAATTCCCATATTTTTTGATAATGTTTTTTGAAATGTCTAGTTGTTTTAAATAAGCCTTGCTGGAGGTTAATGTCGTTTTTGCATGTGTGCGCTGTAATATTTTGTTCTAGCCTCTGATGTTGTTCACATGTGGTGGATTGCTTTCATACCTTCATTGCTTTCAATCCTTCATAGATCGATATCGCTCAAATAAAAGAAAGGACATACCTCATTTCGCCAATAAATAAACTAAAAATGACATGTGGGTAATAAAACACAATTGCACTCACACATGCCCCGCAATAAGATCGCATTTAAGAAGGTCAGTTGCGTATACTCAGACGGTCTCCTCACTTAGCTTTTTCCTGCTCACACAGAACTGGGGTTACTGGCTCCTCCTACGTGTTAAATCACTGGCACGTGACTTTTTTAAGTGATGCCAGTGATGTAACGCGTAGGAGGAGCCAGTAACCCCAGTGCTGCGTGAGCAGGAAAAAGCTAAGTGAGGAGATTGTCTAAATATATGCAACCGACCTTCTTAAATGCGATCTTATTGCGGGGCATGTGTGAGTGCAATTGTATTTTATTACCCACATGTCATTTTTAGTTTATTTATTGGCGCAATGAGATATGTCCTTTCTTTTATTTGAGTGATATCGATCTATGAAGGATTGAAAGCAATGAATGTATGAATGCAATCCACCACATGTGAACAACATCAGAGGCTAGAACAAAATATTACAGCGCACACATGCAAAAAAGACATTAACCTCCAGCAAGGCTTATTTAAAACACCTAGACATTTCAAAAAACATTATCAAAAAATATGGGGATTTGATCACACCATATTGCTATATGGTGCTTAAGCCCACTTACTGCGACAAAGTACCCCATGATTAGTGGGTCCTACACTATTCATAGATTGGGAGATCCTGTTTCTCTGAACCATGGTAGAAATACACTCCTCTATATGGGAGAACTTGAGGTCTCCACCCATGACACAGGTGGACACTAATGAGAGGTACTTAATGAGTGAGTGGGGTACTCAGAGACTACACACCTGATCATTTGGGTATCGTTGTCCTTTTGTGTTTTATCTTACACATGAGTGGTATTTGACTTTTTTCCCAGTATCTCCAGAAATCTACAAGCATTTTGGAAGAAAAGTAATTAATTTATATCTAGTGTGGCTTACTGGACACTTATATATGTTTAGTTTATTTATTCTTTATAGGATCATATTCTTTATTGGATCACATTATTTTTTGGATCACTGTGCTATATATATATGTGTTGGCCCTTTTGAGGGTCTCGTCCTGAGGTGAGCGAGTATTTCACCCGGTGACGGAGCACTCTTGTTATATGGTGGAGCGCATATTGAAATACAACGATGCACTAGAGCACCTTGTGTGTTGACTGTTGGTACTTTATTTACTTAATATGTGTTTATGTATTTTTCAATGTATCAATGTTTATAGCAATTTTATGGCACAGGAGTTTATTGTTACCCAATATTTATGGAAGTTACTATTTTTTTAATTGATTGGATGATTGATTATTCACATTGGGAAGTTCTATCACAACTATTTTCTTTACCGATTGCACTGTATGTGGGAACACATTAGGTGATAGCAGCAGCCTCATGTTATATATAGGAATAAGTGGCAGCGCACAACATCTTTATTATTTATTTAAAAGAATTTATCATTTTTTTTTTTTTTTAACTTCAAATTTTATTCAAAGAAATTCAGATTACAAAATTAATATAACAATTGGATTACAGCAATGAGTTTTTAGAAATTTGAGACTCGATACAGGATAAATCAGTCGTGAACTTAAAACAAGTAATAGGTAAGTAATGATGTTTCATGTGTGAGGTATCAATAGTAGAAGGGGGGGGGGACACAAGGGAGTTTAGTAGAATGACCGTTAAGTTGAGTTGATGGCAGAGTGAAGAGAACAGGAAATATAATGTTTACAGTCACAGTATAAAGATAGTACAGCAGGTAATCTAAGTTAGTACTGTTAGGGGGTGATAATGTTTGTAGAGTAGTTGGACCAAGGGGCCCAAAGTTTTAGCATTTTAGAAACTGAGAGGTGTGCTTTTGCATACATAAATTCCAACTGAAAGTTTTGATCAAGCGTGTCGTGTAGTTGCTGACTAGGAAGAACATTGCTTTTCCAGTTACGTGCTATCAACAGTCATGCTGCAATGAAGATATGCGTAACAATGGAGTGACATGAAGTGGGCCACGCCATAAGATCTAGCCCTAGTAAGGCTTGTTGCGGAGAGAGTCCAGTGATTTTTTCAATAAGGGCTTGTACTGTGCTCCAAAAAGGGAGAATCAAAGGGCAGGACCATCAGATGTGAATAATGGATCCCAAAGCACCACACCCTCTCCAACAGGTGGCTGAGCGTACGGGATAGATACGGGCTAGTTTGGTTGGTGTGAGGTACCAATGGTGTAAGAGTTTCTGTGCAGTTTCCCAGTGAGTTAGGCATCTGGAGAATTTAAGTGGGGCTTTTGCAGCGTAGTGCCAAGTATTGAGATCAGAAGAGAAGTTGAGGATTTGCTCCCATTTGGCCATTGAGGGTAGTTTGGTGTAGCTTTGTTCGAAATTGAGCGCTTTGTAAATGTATGAGATCCCTTTATAGGGGTATGAGGTGTTTTCAGAAGATCTGAGAATGTCAGTTGTGAGGGTGCTGTCTGACCACGTGACCGTTCTTAGAGCGTGGCGTATTCGGAGATATTTGTAGAACTCACGGTTGGGGATCTGGAACTGTGAGTGAAGGTTTTGGAATGTGCTCAAGATACCCTTATCGTATAAGTCACCAATAGTTGATATTCCAGCAGACGACCATGTGGAAGTGGATAAATCAGCACATATAAGTTCCAGAGAGGATAGAGGAAGGAACTTCAGAGTCTGCGATGTGAGTCCTCTGGCATGTTGGCTACAAGATTTCCAGACTTTAATTGTGGCATTTACTGAGTCAAGAAAGGAATGGTGTGGGTTGTATTGAAGCCAGATTGCAGCAAGAAGCGATCTGGTGGGGAATTCTAGGGAAGACTCTTTGATGTGGACCCATAATGGGCGTTCCGATAGCGACCACCAGTGTTTAGTTTGACTAAGGATTGTGGCTTTGTAGTACTTTTTAACATCTGGTACACCGAGTCCCGCGTTAGATGTTGCTGTGCACATAGTGGAATTTTTTATTCTGGGGTGTTTGTTATCCCATATGAAAGTATTAAGGACTTTTTGTAGTGTAGACAATTGAGTGGATAGTATAGGTAGAGGAAGCGTGCGGAGAAAGTATAATACGTGAGGCATTAGGAACTTTTTTGTCAGTGCAATTTTTCCAGCCCAGGAAGCTCTGGTTGAGCGTAGGGAGGAGCTGATTTGTTGTACTTTGCTGAGCAAGGCTTCATAGTTTATTCGAAGGATGTTTTTAGAAGGGGTAGTCAGTTGTATTCCTAAATAGGAAATGGTGTGAGATGGAGCCCAGGGGAAAGGTGACATGCGTGAGAGACAGTTTTTTGTGGTTTGGTCTAGGCCTATTCCAAGCATGGAAGATTCAGTGCAATTTACAGTACTTTATAAAGGGATATACGACCAAAGAGCATTAGGAGGTCATGCAGGGCCGGTAGAGATTGGAGGGGGTTTGTCATGGCAACAATAACATCGTCTGCATATAGACCTAGTTTGTGTGTAATATCTCCAACTTGTATGCCTGAGATATGAGGGTGTATTCTAATGGCTTCCTCTAGGGGTTCCATTACGAGGGCAAATATCAGTGGGGAAAGGGGGCATCCCTGACGTGTTCCACTGGTAATCTCGAACTGATCAGATGTTAAGCTTGAGGTCCAAACTTTAGCTGTGGGTGAGGAGTATAATGCTAAGAGTGCTGAATATATATTTCCTGCAAAGCCAAATTTTTGGAGAGCTGCTTTAAGGTAGGACCAGTGTACTCTGTCAAATGCCTTCTCTGCATCCAAGGATAGGAGCAGAGAAGGCGTTTTGTGATGTTCTGCCCATTGTATGAAATTTATAAATCTTCTGGTACCATCAGAAGCCTGTCGGTGTGAGACAAAGCCCACCTGGTCCTTGTGTATTAGCTTGGGAATATATGAGGAAATACAGCTGGCTAGAATTTTTGCATATAATTTTAAATCTGTGTTAAGGAGGGAAATAGGGCGGTAATTGGCAGGTTCATCAAGAGGTTTACCAGGTTTCGGAATGGTGATGATCAGCGTGTCAAGTGACTCTTTAGGGATGTCACCGTTGTGCATTATATAGTTAAAGGACTTGGTTAAATGGGGTGCTAGAAGGTGTGCGAATGTTTTAAAATATTCATTACAGTATCCATCTGGTCCAGGGGCCTTGTGGAGCGGAAGTGATTGGATGGCTTTTAACACCTCTAATTCCGAGAACGGCTCATTAAGCTGTTCTAGTTGTTCTGAGTTGAGGGAAGGTAAGTTTAGAGAATCAAGAAATTGTGAAATGTGCGCAGGATCTGGTTCAGGAGTAGAGGAAGAGAGTTTTAAGTTGTACAAGGAAGCATAGTATTGACTAAAGCAGTTTGCTATATCTTTAGGGTTGTCAACTCTTTGCCCAGTGGCTAACTGCATAAAAGGTATTTTTGCAGCCGCTGCTTTTTGTTTAACTTGTGTGGCCAGATGAGAGCCAGGTTTATTCCCGAAGGCATACCAAGTTGCTCGTAAGCGTTTAATATAATAGTCATATGAATTTAGCAAAAAGGAACGCCTTTCCTCCCTGAGGTGGCGGAGACTAGTAGTATCCACGGCATTGGGTGATAATTTATTGGAGTGTTCTAGTTTTCTAATCTGGTCAATGTATTTGTTTACTGTCTCGGTTCGTGTTCGTTTCTCCCTGGCTCCGAGTTTGATAAAAACACCCCTCATATAGGATTTATGTGCATTCCACAATAATTAGTCACTTGTTACAGAACCAGCATTGCAGTCAAAGTAGGTTTCTATTTCCAGCTTGATCTCCTCCTGACACCTGGTTTGGGAAAGAAGGGACGTGTTCATGCGCCAAGAAGTGTGTTTTGTACGATGCCCATTAAGCGCAAGGGTAATGGTTACTGGTGCGTGGTCAGACCACGTTATTAGGCCTATTTCAGCCTTCTGTATAGATTGCAGAGTGGTTTTATGTGTCAGGAAGAGATCAATCCTAGAGTAAGATTTTTGGGCTGCTGAGAAAAATGTGTAATCCCTCTCCGCGCCATGTAGACAACGCCAGGGGTTTAAATAAATCTTCCATATTCATGAGGGAAGAGAGGGCCGTGGGTCTATTTCCTTTGCGGCCGGAGGAGTCGATTGTTTGGTCAGCTACATCATTAAAATCATAGGATTATTCTTTCTTTTGGATAGTGGGACAATTTGCTCATGATTTGTTTGAAAAATTTTTTGTGGTGAGTGTTGGGAGCATAAATATTAACAATCACCAATGGTGTGTTGTCAAAGATGCCGTCCAAGATAATATATCTGCCGGACAGGTCAGCATCAAGATGTTGTAGTTGGAAGGAGATTGAGTTCCGAATGGCGATCATCACGCCCTGTATTTTTTTAGGTGCGTGTGCATGGAACGTGTGAGGGTACGATCGGTGAAGACAGGGGGGAGCTTTACCATGCATAAAGTGTGTCTCTTGCACGCACAATATGTCTGTTTTCTGGGATAAGGCTTCTTGCCATAGTCTAGAACGCTTAAAAGGGGAGTTAAGGCCATTTGCATTGATGGTGATGATACATAATGACATATTAGTTAGTTATAGGTGGTGAGACGTGGATGCGGAGGAGAATCACTTCAACAGTTTTAAGGTACTTGGGGGTAGGGGTAGGTGGGGAGGGAGGAGTGATACCTGTACCAGTGCTATCTACAATAAGAAGAACAGAATAGTAGGATATGCAATAGCACAAACTATTTAGAACAATCAGTAATTAGAGAAAAAAAAAATTATATATATAAAGATATATATCTATATATAAATGAACAAATAGCTGTAACAGGTGGGTGTGCACAAAGCCGTGTGCGTAGCACACTTCGTGTGGGGGGTGTGTGAGATTAGCACGACTAGAAGTCTCTTGAAAACTTCCGAAGAGAGGGACGGAGTACAAAATAAGTAGAAAAAAGTAAAATAAAACAATAAGGTGAAATTTCTTCCAAATTCCTCGATACTTGAGGCTCTCCTTGGCACACAATGATATGAATCAGCCTGTTAAGTGGTTAACGGGGACATACAAAGCCAATCGGGGGAATTTTCC
Source organism: Aquarana catesbeiana (assembly GCF_042186555.1). Lineage (NCBI taxonomy): Eukaryota > Metazoa > Chordata > Amphibia > Anura > Ranidae > Aquarana > Aquarana catesbeiana. Next base: position 279,528,872 of record NC_133328.1, read on the forward strand.
TCTATCATTTCAACTGTGTTTCAACATATGTAGGTCATCTAAATTCAGGTCTTCTGAGATGCGCTTCTCCGATGCGGGTCGGGCGGAAGAGGTGGAGGAAGACCCCAGTTTTGCAGTTGCTTGTAGCCATCTTTTGGAGTAGTTATGATGTTCAGTTTGCCATGGTGGGTGACTAATAGCTTTGTGGGAAATCCCCAGCGATAGATGATATGACGATCTCTCAAAAGTGCCGTGATTGGCGCAAATTCTTTTCTGCGTTGGGAGGTTGCAGCCGACAGGTCTTGATAGAGAGATACTCCAGCATAGGGATGAGGGAGAGTGCGAGCTGATCTAGCCACACAGAGAAGTCGTTCTTTGATCTAGTAGAAATGGATCCTTGTCAGAACATCCCTTGGGACTGTGTCAGGGAGATGGGCAGGTTTAGGGATCCTGTGTGCTCTATCCATGAGAAGATCTCTGGGGGTCAGGTCCGGTATTAACTTCAGAAAAAGTTTTTGTAGATAAGGAAGCAGATCTGTTGGTTTAACTGTTTCGGGGACCCCTCTTATCTTGAGATTATTTCGTCTCGAGCGGTCTTCCAGGTCTGCCATTTTTAATTGAAGTTTGCGGATTTGTTCAGCTTGCTCCTCATGCGCATCGACCATGTCATCATGCGCTTTGACCACTTCAGTTATTTGACTTTCCATGTGTTCAGTGCGGACATCTATATTATCAATTCTTGTGGTAAGGTGGGATATGGAGGAACGCAGCTCATTTTGCAGACCTATTTGAAGGGAGAGAAGTATGGCTTTCAGAGTATTCTCAGAGGCAGGAGCATCTGATGTAGGGAAAGCTGCTAGGTGAGCTGTGTGATCTGTCTGCAGCTCTGCCTGTGAGACTGAGGTGTCAGCCCAGTGAAGCTTTTTGGCTGAGGGGAGCTTGTGAGGGGAGTGTGCAGGGGAATCTGCAGCGGCTCTTTTACCCCTGTCTGCTGGCGAGGCTGAAGAGGGCTGGGGAGGGGGTTCCTCCATGTCAGCGAGGTTCTCCGACCCTTCTTCTGATTGTGCGGGAGGTGGGGGAGGTGAGCGGTTACTCTCCTCAGCGCCATCTTGCGAGTGCCTGCGAGTGGACAGCATGTAGAAATCCGTGAGGCGGCACGGTCCCGGAGTACTGTTTTTAGTGCGGGTCATAGCCCGTTCATGACTCTATGGTATGGGATGGTGAGCAGGACAGTTGCGGGTGGCTGAGATGCTGTGTGCCGCTGTAGAGAGCTGAGTATCAGCGGAGCTTCACAGCCGAGCGGCCATCTTCGGTAGCGGCCCGGAATTTATCATTTTTATTGTTTGACTTTAAGCATCATTAAAATCACTGCTCCTTTAAAAACAAACCATTTAAAAAAAATAAAAAAATTTCCATTGGTACATGTCCCCCAGGGCACCCACACCCTTTTTATGCCCAATAACGTGCATATAAACCTTCAAAATGGAGACTTTTGAATTTTCAAGTTCAGGTCTCAAAGACTTAAATGGGATTCGCCGATTAGGGCCAAATTTGTGTTTTGAGAGTTCTGGCACAAACCAAACTAGAGGGCGTTCTGTCCTTCTTTAATTACAGCATTATTCAAGATTGAAATACCTTCATATACACACATACACAGCATGTTCTAAAAAATGCTAGCTGTGCTACTGCTCAGCAGGATTAAATGGATCACAATTAGAATTCAATTCTGCCCAGTTAAATATACCGACCAGTGTGAACAGGGAAAGTCCCACTCCTCAGATCCCGGCATGCAACAAGACAGGAATGACACAGGAGGAGGTATGGCATATTTACACCTTTCATCACCCACATGAAGGCCCAGAAACACCCACAATAACCCTAGGACCAATCCACATCAACTCCCAGAACTGGTACCAGTGACTCCCATAGACTGCCCTGAATCTACATAGGCTCAAGGGATCATGGGACATATAGTATCAGGACTGGCAAAGGAAGGAAACAGGAAGTTAGATACCTTTGAAATTCAGCCAGGAGGAAGAGTTACATCACACAAACATAAACCTGCTGTATACAGCTAAAGGAGGTAAGTTACACACAAACTGACAATAGGGTTGTGATTAATTTACATGCACAATACATCTGTTGTTTTTGGGAGGAAGAGCTGGAGTTCTTCTTTAAGCATGTGGGGACCCAATAGAGTTGAACGACCAGTTCAGACTGAGCAAAAGTTTGGCCCGAACATCACCTGTTCGGCGAACACTCGAATTTGCAGGGCGTTCGGTGGGTGTTCATACTGCCAAATGCCCTGCAATGCACTGTGCACTGCACAGTGCATTCTAATCCCATATTTGGCAAATCTTTGCCCAATCAGGGCACAGTGAATAGTTGGTTGTTAAGTAGCAGGGCCGGGAAGCCGGCCACAGTGTCCTTAACAACCGATGAGTCAGCAGCCGTCAATGGGCTTCCCCGCTCACAGCTGAATAAAAAATAAAAAACATTGCCTGCAAGAAAAAAGTGTAAAAAAAATGGAGTGAGGGTCCCCCCCAATCCATACCAGGCCCTGTGGGTCTGGTATGGATTTTAAGGGGAACCCAAAGTCAAATTTTTGTTAAACGACGTGGGACTCCCTAAAATCTATACCAGACCCATATCTGAGCACAACAGCCATGAGGCTAGCAAAGGGGGGTAAGCGCCCCCTGAACACACCTAGGTTACATGCCCTTAACATGGGGGGTGGGTGCTCTGGTGCAGAGGGGCTCTGCCCCACCCCAAAGCACCTTGTCCCAATGTTGATGAGGACAAGGGCCTTATCCCTACAACTCTGGGCTGTGGTTGTGGCAGTCTGCAGGCAGGGGGCTTATCGGGACTTTAACAAGGGGGCCCCCAGATCCTGCTCCCCTATGTGAATGACTATGGGTATCTAGTATTTGTCAATTGTCATTTCATTCCTTTTTTTTTCTTTAGAATAGTCAGTTTTGCTACAGCATGTTCTTTACATGGTATAGATACACCACTTTACAGGCAGACTAAGGGGACCCCTTAGGCACTATATTTAAAAAGGTTTTTCATTTTTATTGTTGCACTTTAAGCATCATTAAATTCATTGCTCCTGTAAAAATTATCTTTTTAAAAAAACCTTTTTTGCATTGATACATGTCCCTAGAGCAGTACCTGGATCCCCATACTCTTTTTAGGGCCAATTACTTGCAAACAATCCTTCAAAATGGTGAAAACTTACAAATTACAGATCTGCTGAGAGATTTATAGGATATTAAGAACATGTTTTTTTTTTACTTTAGCATTCTCAGAGTTTTGGACTAACCTTGCTTTTGTTTCTTCCAGATGAGCGAGACTTACTGGGTGACCTGTGGAATTCATGATGGCTTGCTTTGTGGACATGTGGTCTTTGGGGCACTATAAAAAAAACACAAAGATGCTTTTAAGATGCTGATTAATTCACTTTACATTTGACATGTAAAAATACAACCTATAATTTACCATAAACTTCACTGGTTTTACAAAGCCCATCCTTCCTGCATTTTTTTTGGATAATGCATCCTTCAACTACAAGAGAATCACAAAGTTGTGCACAGTTAGATGGAGAAAAGATAGATAAGTTTGGTACTCTATCATCAGAAAAAGCAGCTGTGAAAAAGAGTGGATAGGTATGGCCCTGCTCTTATTAATAGGTGACCTACAACCTGTAAATACTTGAGGGGTGTGTGTCACGGGTGCATTTAGTGCAAAAAGTGACAATAAAAGTGCAGAAAATAAATATTTGTAAATTAAAAAAAAAATCCACAAAAAAATCCTACTTTGTAAACTTCCTAACTGTTTATATATAATACATATTGTTATGTTCAAATGAAAATAAAATAAACACAATCCTGTGCAAAACCTGCAATTCAAAGTGACATTTCTGTGCAAATAAAATCCAACATATATGACTGGTGTATATTGTTGCTGTGAAACTGGGTTCAAAAATATGCAGATACCGTCCTTAAACCCTGGTGTATATAAAAAGTCCAATAAAGTGACAATGTGCTCCTTCAAATTGTTCTGTGCCTCTTGGAAAACAGTGCCCCATAAGAAATGCACTCACCGCTATTATTCACCCCACAAGGAGGTATTTCACCTTCACAGTATGAGCTACTGTGTAGCCTGTGGAGTGGGAGGAAACTTCCTGTCCTGTGTTCTCCAAGTGCCTCCTTGTCTGCGATGTAAGTGGTCTTCTCACTCTTAACCTCTTAGATTTTGCCCACATGTAGAGAGGAAAGAGAGTCCATAGTGTGATACCGTACAAATATCCAAAAATGTATTAATACTGATGGATACTCACATTTAATCAAAATCATTAAAAGCGAAAACAGTGTTTAAAAACAGGAAACCTGAGTGATCTATGCTCCATGGCCCGAAACTGGAAGTGATGCAATGACGCTGTATAGTCACGCCCTACGCGTTTTGTCAATGGGACGTCATCTGGAGTGGAAGAGAAAGCAGCTGTACCAAATAAGGAATGAGTGTGTCAGTGGAATGGATACAATAATCACTCCTGAGAAGTTAGAGGTTATCAGTTAGCCATTTACAAAGTAACTTGTAGCAGCTACTAACATAACCAAAAAAAAAAACACAATGAATTGTTATCATCTAGAGGCTGTGGGCAACTACTAATTAATGATTGTCTAACTATATGATAAGCTCAGCTGCCTCTTCCATCAGGCTGGGGACCCTATAGCTGCAAACAGAAAGAAGAGGGGGAAGGGGGGTGCCAGGCAGACCATAGTGTAGTGATGGTAAATAAATTCTGCACTCGTCTCTAAAAGGTGAAAATATAAAATATAAATGCCACAAACTTATAAGATGAAATACTTAATCCAATCAATATTACTAAACACAAAAAGTTGCGCAAATACAAATGGTGAACATGTGTGTGTAAAAACACCCTTGAAATAATTAAGGTAATTTTATAAAAATCGTGATAAAAATGCAAAAAATTATTTATGTGTAAAAATTCAAAAAATCTATATATAAAAATTGAAGGGACTATGTGAAAAAAAAAAAAAGGTAAAGATGGGTCATATATGTTGCATGTGAAATAATGACAGTGAAATAGCTTCTGAAACACACTAACCTACAGACAAAAATAAATGATTAACAATTCAACACACAAGTGCATATGAAAATGTTTATATATGATCATAAAACCTCAAAAAAAGTCCAAAAACCTAAAAAAATATATAAATATAAAAAAATTATATATATATATGTATATAGAAAAAAGTCCAGAGCGGGGAGATGAAAACAGCTGGTGTGATCCTACAGACTCTGTGGCCGTATCAAATTCATCCTACACAGGTATATCAGATATTGCACATCGATCCTGGTGGGGGACATAACAAGCAGCCAGGTGGCTTCTTACCAGATCTGATGGACTCCTAATTACGGGAGTCGTTCTCGCAAGAGTGACTGAAGGAATCAGCTTCTGGTCTCCAGCTCTTCAGTAATCTGCATGCACACCTGCCTGTGTTTCTCCTCAATCCCGGGGCTGTTTTCCTGGATGGTGAGCCACAGGTCTCTCACGGTCTTGTTACACAACTATTTCCATAGAGTGTTTTAGCAAAAAAATAAAGTGGTTCTTTATTTTATCAGCTCAGCTCAGAGATTCCATTCAGGTTTTATAAAAGGAGAATAAACAGAGGGGAACTCATGTGCGGTAAATTCTTTAGGAGTTTATTCCAACAATAAAAACTTTTCCAAGCACATTTAAAAGGATATTTAGAAGAAAAGGGGCGGGACTTTAAATGAGGTCATGACTGGATTACCATCAAGTACCTCCATCCCTGAGTATAATGGTTCAAGGGGGAGTCGGGACTTTGAATGAGGCATTGGCTGACAACCAGATAGAATAAATAATAATAATGTTTGATAAACAGGTATACACACATAAATTAATGTAAAATAGATAATGAATATGTAACATACCATAATTATACATAATTATACATATAATAATTCCCATTAACACAATTAATGCTCCCTAGTTCCACATGGGCAATATGTAAAAAGAAAGTATAAAATCAATCATTATCCTAAAAAAACCCAATGGGTATCCAGATGATATCGATAGGGTGACGTCGCATCTAGGAAAGCTCTACGCGTTTCGTGGAACCCTCCACTCATCAGGAGCAATGTGGGGTATGTCTAGTTGCATCTGGAAAATACATAACCAGAAGACTAAGCCATAGGTGGAGGGGAGAATTGGGTTGAATGGAAAAATAACATAAAAGAAAAGGCAAAACCACAATAGATGCACCCCCACTGTACCTGGCAAAACCGCCCTGTATACCAGCTCATGGACATGGAGCTGAAAACAAGGCGGAGGCATCCAACCAGGAGCTGAGGTAATGGTCCGGCAGCAAGGATATTGGCACACACAGCAGTGGGCAAGTGTATGTGAAAAGAAGGGACCTAAAATACCAAGAGGTAAAAAGAGGTGAAAAGAATAATGAATAGAAATAGGATGCATCCAAGATTGGAAAAGTAAGGAGACTGGTTGAGAACTGAAATAAGAATATAGTGAGACCAAAAGCCCAAAAGAATGTCAAAAATAGTAAGGCTAGGTACATAAAATATAGTAACTGGATGCATAAGAATGGTGACAAGTGATTGTTGTTCACCATAATATGAAGCAAAGGGGGTATAAGCACCAGAGAAAGCCTAGAATAGCCCATTTAAAAGGATATAATATAATAATATAAAAAAAACACTCAGCAGCAACAAAAATTAATTCACATTGCCTGCTGATGTGTGGTGTGTTGTGACATCACGGACAGCTCTCCTACCGACCGGTTTCATTGTAAAAAGCATCGACTGGGAATGGAGATATCCGGGACATCAGCCACCACCTATTTTTATAATCAGGCAGGGGTGACACCAGAAGTGCGGATTGGATCCGATCTTCCCCCAGTTTCACACATAATTATACAACACAGTGGCAATTCAAGTTACACTATTCAAGTGCAACTAAAACACTAATGCCGCGTATACACGACCGGACTTTCCAGCAGAAAAGGTCCGATGGAATCAATCCATCGGACACTCTGATCATGTGTGGGCTTCATCTTACTTTTTCTTTCTCAAATTCTGATGGACCTAGAAATAGAACATGTTTCAAATCTTTCCGACGGAATCAATTCCTATTGGGAAAACCACTCGTCTGTATGCTGGTCCAACGGACCAAAAATGACGCAAGAGCAGCTATTGGCTACTGGCTATTGAACTTCCTTTCTCTAGTCCCTTCGTACGTCATTGCGTTCTAATTGATCAGACTTTGGTGTGATTGCGTGTAGGCAAGTCCGTTTCAGCGGAACTTCGTCGGAACTCCGTCGAAAAGTCCCTCGGAGTTCATTCCAACGGAAAGACTTTGCCTTGAATTTCAATGGTACAGTGGGAGTTGTAACTACTTCTTCCTCCTCAGATGATGAGTCTTGGGAATTATCGTATCCCTCGTTCTCGTCCAGTAGTTGAATCAACAAGACTTTAGGGCATTAAAAACGTTGATTCAACTACTGGACGAGAACGAGGGATACGATAATTCCCAAGACTCATCATCTGAGGAGGAAGAAGTAGTTACAACTCCCACTGTACCATTGAAATTCAAGGCAAAATCTCAAAAGTTTCCGAATCTCCAAACATGCCCAGCGGTATGGGCGTTTCTGAAACAAACTACCAAACAAATCGAAGGGATGCAATTTCCTAAACGTACTAATAATAACTGATCATCAGAACAACAATCAGCCCTAAAAAATCTTATGGAAAAAGAAGACCTAATAATCAAACCATCCGACAAAGGAGGAAATGTGGTGGTGATGAATAAGGATGATTATATCAGTATGTGTTTAAATATACTCAATAACCAGGAATGGTATCAGCAAGTTCCACCTCAGAAGCTCATTGAGGCAAGATCTAACTACTTGACCATCATCGATCAGGCATACCAACAGGGCCTGATTGATAAGGACACCGTGAGTTTTTGGAAGTAAAATGGCCGATTATGCCAACTTTTTATTCATTACCCAAAAGTTCATAAGAACATCTTGAACCCTCCTGTCATACTCAGACTGCCAGCCAATACGTAGATAGCTATCTACGCCCACATGTCACAAGCTTGCCCTCATACCTTAAGGATACACTAGACCTACTTAAAATCTTGGAAGGACTTACTGTACCCCAAGGGTCAATCTTGGCAGCAATTGACATAGAGGCTCTCTATTCAAGCATCCCACATACCCGAGGCATAGGTGCGGAATTCTTGAGAGAAAGAGATACAAATAGCTGGGAATTGGGCCAATTTATCGCCATACTGTTGGAACACATCCTAACCAACAATATGTTTTTGTTCAATGGCGTTACCTACCTCCAGGTACAGGGGGTAGCGATGGGGACATCCTGTGCCCCATCGTATGCCAACCTGTACCTGGGGGGATGGGAACGCACTCTTTTTTCCAGTGAGGGGGCCTCGATGTATCTTCACTACATTCCTCTCTGGCGGAGATACATCGATGATGTCCTCCTGATTTGGACAGGTTCAACAGACTTGTTGTTGGACTTTATGGAGTATCTTTCCCGGAACAATTTTAATCTAAAGTTTACGATTCAATGGGATGTCATGTCCATCCCCTTCCTGGATTTGCGCCTTGTCCTTAAGGAGGATGGTTCTATCTCTAGCACATTATATAGGAAAGAGACTGCCGGGAACACCATATTGCATTTCTTCAGTTCTCACCCCCGTACACTTGTATATAGCATACCTTACAGCCAATATCTTCGGCTGCGACGGAATTGTGCGAGAAATGAAGACTTTGAAAGAGAAGCAAAGGCCCTATATGAGAGGTTGCTTGGTAGAGGCTATAGCAAAAGATCCTCAAAAGGGCCTACCAACGGGCAAAATTGAACACACGAGATGCTCTCATATTTAAACAGAAAATATGTGACCCCCATCCTACCACCAAACTCATCACTACTTTTACGTCCCACCAACAATCTGTCCGGAATCTCATCAATGACAACTGGCATTTCCTCTCAGAGGACCCGATAATTTCCAAATATGTAGCTAATGTACCACAGATCACGTATAGAAAGTCACGGTCCATTAGGGACACTTTAGTACATAGCCATCTACAGCCTGCAACACCCTTATTGGGGGCGGAGGGTGGCAACGTCACTTACAGATGTGGACACTGCGACTTTTGGCCGTGGATCAGAGAAGGCCCTGGATGCCCCCTCCCAAGAGGGGGTTTCCATAGGCTAAAGGGCTATGCAGACTGTTCCACGACAGGCATTGTATATCTTGCCACATGCCGTTGCGGCTCCTTCTATATTGGCAAAACCAAACGTCCCTTTGCCAAAAGGATTCAGGACCATTTATACTACCTGGATGCAGGCCTGTTATACACCCCTATCTGTAAGCACATTGGCCTCCATCATAGTTTTGATCCTAGTTTTATTTCCTTCTTTGCCCTAGAAGTCATATCCGACTTTGAGAGTGGATGAAATGTTGATAAACGAATACTCCAACGAGAAGCCAGATGGATCTTTGGCCAGCAGGCCACCCAGCCACCTGGCCTAAATACAGCACTCTCATACAAACCGTTTCTGTGATTTTTTTTGGGGGGGTATGTAACTAAGACCCTTCTTTCCAGCTCCATTTCTCCTCTTTGAGCTTTCTGATGCCCTGGGTCTCCACAATATACAGACCCCATGAACAACTATTTCAAATGACTCTATACCCCCATTTCTGGCTTTCCATCTCATGTATGTCTAGGGGAATGTAGTTATATGGGTGAAGAATTGGGGGATCCTGTCTTGTCAGGCCCCTCGTTTCTTCTGTTCCATCAACCCCATCTTGTCAATTAGAATGGTTGCTGTAATACAAACATATTCATTTTTTGTATTTAATACCCATGCATGCTTGTTTGGCTTTTAAGGGAAAGATCCCTGCATGGGTTATTATTATGTATACTTACAGGCTTCCCCATTGTACTGTTTTGCTTATTATGTTCATTATATTTGATACATAGATTCTATAGTCTTTTGCGGGACTATTTTATGGAGTCCCCCATGCCAGGTTTGTCATGCACCATACTGTTGTTGCTGCCACAGACAGGGGGACTTGGACGTCCCTGCATAAGGGGGCGGAGTGTCTATGTCCGCCCTATATGCCCGTACTCCGTTTGCGAAGTGTGGGCAGTGCGCGCGCATCTGCCTGGAGTGGCTGCGTGCGCATCCGCCCGGTTGGATGCGCGCGCATCAAGTGCAGGGACGTCCGGACCGGAAGTGATGCCGGAGGTCATCTCTGACCTTATCACTTCCGGTGGGACCACACAAAAGATGGAGGCACCGGTGTGTTGTCTATTAGACACACTCGGCGCTGATCCGTCTTTATCGGCAACAGAAAAAATCTCTAAGTGAGGAGCTACGATTTCCAAGCCACTACAGGAAATTACTATGTTGAACCTTTTCGGCCATCTGGGAGGGCATCTGGCTTTTACTTGTGCACTATTTGCCTCCAGTCTAGGGGATGTTAATATCTGTCTGTCATAGAGGAAAAGATAGTGGCCATTTACCTGGTAATCCTGTAATGCCTGGCAGCTATGCTACCTTTTAGGACTTTGGGGTCCTTATCAGTTACATGCAGCAGTATATAGTGCTGTATATCCCTATGAGCTAAATATACACTAAACACTAAATATAACCCCATACACAGATATAGCTACCTGCCCCCTATACTAAGATCGATTTTCTAGCACAGATGGCCATAACCTTAATACACTTATTTAAACTTTACATTAATAGTATAATCTTAGTGACAAAGTCTTTTCAATGGTCATACTGCATAGATCAATTATTTATATATTTTTTCCTTGGATTAGGAATTTATTGGCTCTATTTGCTTTTTCTCTTTTTTTCCTATATATATATTATATTAGATTCTTGTCCTGCTACTGTGTGGTCCAGTTCCTCTGTTGGTACTATCTGGTTGGGATCTGGCACCCCTGGATTTTTTGCACCAGTTGGTGCAGTGGATGATGCCTGGCAATGGCGGTGTGTGCTTTAAATTTTAAACTTGCACCAGTAGGTGAGACTATCAGATTGAATGTTTTGATTAAATATTTTTGTACTGTACATGATTACATAAGCATATATGACCACCATATAATTGTAGTATATTTATCTGTTATCTATATAGTTCAAATGAATCAGCGATGACGATTAATGCCCTGACGAAGCAATTAGTTTTCTACGAAACATGTTGGCTGACAGGCACGAATGAACCTTGAACAACAATACTGGATGGTCATACTATTGTATATTTATATATTTGTTTTGTATATTCCCCCTTTTTTTATCACAATTTAAATAAAAATCATATTTTTAAATATTCTACTCATTTATGCCTACTGCATAATAGACGTACTATCTTCCTACAAAAATCCCATTCGTTTGAAAGTGTCACAACTATCGCTTTGTCTTATCTGGTTACTATTAGGGACTGGGAGATTCGTCTTAACTAAACTGCTGTCTTTGTCCAAAACCTTCTATCAGTGCAAAAACAATATTTTTTGTGCTCTCATTTGTTTAGTGTTTTTCGGATTGACCTTGCACATCCCCTGAAGAAGCTAATAGCGAAACATGTCGGGCTAGTGTGCAACGTACGCTTTATCGATCCTGAATTGCTTGTTCAATATGACCACCTAACGTTTGTTAATTTAACGAATATATATTCTGTACATTCTTTTAACTATGTATAAATAAACAATTTTTTATATTTTAATCAGTTTAAATCATTCATATTTTCATTGGCACTGCAAAAATCCCCTCCGTCCCCCAACTCTTTTTCACATTTATTGGGATGAGGTGCCTGATTTAGGTGTGTTATACCATGAACCGGACCAAACTTTTGCTATATAAAAAGGTATTTACTAATAACATCCTGATTGTGAAAAATTCTCTTATATACATATATGTAGCGCATCCTACCCAGGACAACCCGTACTGGCAGGATCAACGCAAAAAGTTGCCTTTAAAGAGTAATCTGATTAGTGTAGTGATGAAATGCATTGAAAATCATAAATTAAAACAAGCATAAGTTGCACTCACAAGCAGAGAATTGTAAAAGCATGTCTCAGTGATGTTGACTGGAGGGAACGGTGGAGGTGGATGGTCAAATCCTAAGAGCTGCAGTTCCTTCGCCACTGAAGCTCCTGTGAGGAGGCGATGTGTGGATCTCAGAAGCCACCAGAGGAATTGACTGTGAAGGATGGCCAATGGTCAAGAGCCTTGTGCCCTTCTCCTCTGAAGCCTCTGTGAGAAGGTGCTGTGTCGGTGGTATGAACAGCCAGAAGGATTATTGAAGCCACCACTGGAGAACCTTGTGTTTACTGCAGAGACAGAGGCGAACCAGGGCCAGATTAGCATAGGGGCTATTGGAGCTGCAGCTCCAGTCCCCTTACCTTAACCTCCCTGGCGGTATGATTATTTCAGATTTTAGGTGCTGAAAGCGGTACAATTATTTTGCATGGAAATTTGGCGTTTTATATTGTAGGTCTGTAATTCTTAACAATAAAACACTTAAATCTGTCCAAACAAGAGTCTAGTAGATATCCCGGGTATGATAAAGTTTGAAACACAAAAACATAAATTATAATATAATAAATAAAAATAAATAATAAAAAAAAAATAAAAAAAAATAGTAATAGCTTTCGGGGGCGTGGCCTGACCTGGCATGAAGATGGCTGCTTAACTCAGTAGCTCCTGCCATCCGACGACCTTTCATCTGCTTATCGGTGATACAGACACCCCTAGCTCGGATAAAACATGGGGACAGCATCCCGGAATACCTCGACCTCCCGATCCCGCTCTCCTAGGGAACAATCGGGCAACACAGGACTTTCCAATATCCCTGAAATGTTCCGGTCGGGCAGAGGCAACATGGCGCCTACCCGCCACAACACCTCAGAGGCCACGATCTCCTCACAACAGGGCCCTATACCACAGCCCTTACCGTCTAGCCAAATGAACGGGAATGTGACGGAGGACCATCCAGTACCTCAACTGAACATTCAGGACTTAAGAATGATAGCCGCAGACATCAAAGACACTCTCTCAGCCGCTATCTCTGTGTTGCGCATTGATATCCGCGCCCTCTCTGACAGAGTGCAGGTGGCGGAACAAATGGCGGATCGTCAAGACCTGCAGCTACGCAAAACAACGAGGCATGTCGACACTTATACGCTTCAAATGAGGGAAATGCAGAGACACCTCGAGGACCTTGACAACCGCGGCAGACGCCATAACCTGAGGGTCAGAGGAGTGCCCGAATCCATAGAAGGCGACCAGATTGCTCAATCTACCACCAGCCTATTCAACGGCCTCTTACGCAGACCATTACAGACACTAATTAACTTGGAGAGGATCCACAGGGCCCTGCGGCCTAAAGGGAAAGACACCGATCCCCCTAGGGACATCATCTGCTGCCTCACGGACTTTCGAGTCAAAGAAGAGATACTTAAGAAGGCCAGAGGCGTACCACAGATCGTACACGAGGGGAAGATTGTTCAAATCTACCAAGACCTGTCGGGCATCACCCTCCAACACCGCCGAGACCTGAAACCCCTGCTAGATACTCTGCGCGCCAACAACATCACCTACAAGTGGAAATTTTCATTCTGCTTAGCCGCCACCTCACATGGCCGCACAGCTTACCTTAAAGTTCCTGAGGATCTCCCAACCTTCTGCGACACTCTGCACATACCGAGAGTGGACGTACCCAACTGGTATGCAGATTTTCGGCGTTCCGCAATCCGCAGAGAACATCCAAATGAGGAACCTATGGAAGCCTCTAACGCTGGCCTACGGAGAAGAAGATCTCCCTCTACCACACCGCCTCATGGTGTGCACCGTTCCAATCGCCGCGATCATAGCCCCCACTCTCCCACCTCCAGGAGAGCCAGGAGGGGACGCTGACGCTCCCCACAGTAGGCTGTGACCGTCTGGGCCCCACTGCCTGTCTCTCCCTCTGGCTGGCCTCTACAATTGATGACCCAGACACAACTTTTTTCACAGTTCTTTTATTCAATTGTTATTTGGATCCTAAGGCTTTTACGTTTTACTTTTTTTTTCACGCTGCCATACCGGGCTTTTTGGCCCGCCGGAGCAAAGCGACAGGACTATTCACCCTATTTCCCATCCACCATGCCCGTGGGTTACTACCACATAATATCCTCCCTCTCACCAAGGAGGTCGGAAACAGACTTGATTTACTTCAACTACCAGGCTGCACCGCGATAGCGAGAGCCTTCCGGTACATGGGCGTGACCTTCCGGGTAGTACACTAGTTTCCGGCACCTCTTGCACCTGTCTTCATCGCTGCACTGGATGCTGAGGTTCACTGACGACCCGCTTTCAACACCGGACACGGGCCACTTCTTTCCAGACACCATCGGCCCCCTCACTCGGCTCATCACAAGACTCCTACGGATTTGCAGCCACTCCTCCGCTTCGGACTTCCGACAGCGGGGAATGAAGCGACTCGAACAGGCCCTACATGGCTTGCCAACACCCCGCTGCTCTCCAGTGGAACTCTTACCTTGCTTACTGCACGCCCTCTTGCGCAAGATCGGAGCTCGGATGACGATTTCGGCACGCAATCATACGAACACACCAGGCTCGCTGATGCAAGAGGACCCTCCGGGCTGGAAACGCCTTCCGTCCAAACCTGACAACACCTACCCCGACGGGAGATACGAAGGTCTGACTTTCCCACACCACTCAAATACTCTGCTCTGACACCCGCAGCCCCTTTCTGAGGCTCTGCAGATGGCTCTGCAGAACTCTTTTGCACGTGCCCCATGCACGTTACTTAATGTGCATCTTACCTCTACATTAACTTTTATTTTATTTTTAAGAATTAAGTTTTTGTTATGTTTCGCTCATGGGTAAGTTAATACCTCAGGTTATTTATTACAAAATGTTTGTAATGTTATTACACAGCCTACAGCAATACAGGGTACCTGGCATAGACTACAGTACATTCGGGTCTGTCTGACCCCTACCCCACCATACACCCCAAATGACCCTCCCAGGTGGCCTTACACCCAGACTCTCCTATTACACCCCTGAAGGACCATCGAGCTGGGCCCTGCAATCTACGGTCACCTATATAGGAGACTGAACTGGAAAACAGAACTTCAGTTTCCTACTGTTGGAAGCGCTATCACTGAAGTGGCTGTCACGATTTCCAGACGTGTGTCCGAGGTACCAATGTATATACCTCGACGCACCTCTCACTCATAGACCTCCACCTCGACCCCACTCTACCTCCTAACTGGACCTTACACGCTCCACCGAGATTTTGACATACGTCAAGTACCACCTTACTAAAACTCCACTGGTCATAGGATGTCAGGCTACACCTGTCTCCATACCTTAACAACCCGTTAACCCACTTGTGCCAGATCTTCGCCAACCCCCACACAGTTGCGGTGAGGCTCGCCAATCCGGATTCTAAGGATTGGGGACCATCAGTGCTCTGTACCTGTTCGAATCTATTATCCCTACGAGACAGCGGACTGTACCGATCCCTCTGCTGCCTCATCGGTTTCTCCCCTGTGCCACGTTTGAAACGATTTAAGCTACTGCTGAAACGCTGATTAGTGCACCCCCTCACCACTTAATCCCTAAGTGTATACCCACCCCCACCCTGACGGAGGCCATGGACCATACTGCTTGCACCGCCGCACAAGCTCCTCTACACTCCACACTCACATTGCTCTCTATGAACATAAGGGGCCTTAACACGCCCGAAAAGCGGTCTCTCCTACTCACCTCTTTGCAAAAATCTAACACCCACATCGCGCTCATCCAAGAAACACACTTTAGATCCGACGCAGTCCCCAAACTGCAGAACAAACACTTCCCAACTGTATATCACGCAACCAATAGTGAAGCCAAATCGAAAGGATTGTGCATCCTCATATCAAAAAACTGCCCATTCGTTGTCACTGATGTACACCGTGACCCTTTGGGGAGATTTTTGTTCCTCAAGGGCTCTCTGCACAACAAGACCTTCACCATTGCCAATCTATACGCTCCAAACTCCCGACAAGTACCGTTCTTCCGCCGTACACTTCAACTCCTCACGACTTTTAGCACAGGCAGCCTAATAGTAGGGGGCGACTTCAACGTACCTCTTGACCCCTCCCTCGACACATCCAATGGCACCTCATCCTCTACCTACAGGGCTTTACGTGCGATCAAAACACAATTCAGAGAACTATTATTACACGATGCCTGGCGCACACTTCATCCCACAGTTAAGGACTTTACCTTCTTCTCCCCACCACACTCCAAATATTCCAGAATAGATTATTTCTTCGTCTCCCAATCCGATCTCCCTATACTCCACAAGTCCGCAATTGAACCGATGATACTTGCAGATCATAGCCCGATCTCCATAACCCTACACATTCCTAATAAAACTGCCCGTTCTCACATATGGCGCCTAGACAACTCCCTACTTACAGACACCGAAATTTCCCACAAGATTTCCGAACACTTAAATAACTATTTCTCAGAAAACGGACGAGACGACACTGCTCCAGAAATAATCTGGGCTGCACACAAATGTGTCATAAGAGGCACATTCTTATCACAGGCCGCGCATAGAAACAGACTAAGGAAAGCAAAATTGGAGAACCTAACCACACGTATTTCCGCTTTAGAATGTAAGCACAAGGCATCTCTAGCTCTAGAAGCGATGTCTGAACTGACACAACTACGAACCGAACTCCTAGAAGAATTACACAACAACATCAAAAGGAAATACATGCTTACACAAAAATGCTTTTACAAATACAGCAACAAATCAGGGAAGATGCTAGCTAAAGCATTGCAAGCGAAAAAAGCGGCCCACACCATACACTCCATCGTAGACCCCTCGGGTAAAACTATGGTAAAATCTGATGACATAGCGGAACAATTCGTGTGCTACTACACCAATCTGTACAACATTCGCACCCCCCAATCGTCCCTCACTCTGACAGACCGGAACGAGGCAATACATAACTTCTTATCCCAATACGCACCCTCGCCCATCCTGACCGAAGACTCCGCATCTCTTGATGTCCCCTTAACGGCGGAAGAGATAACTCTTGCACTAAAACAGATGAAACCGGGCAAAAGCCCCGGTCCAGATGGGCTGACGGTCGGGTATTACAAATCATTCCCTGATATACTATTGCCTCACCTGGTCACGGCCTTTAACAACCTCTCCCCTACAAAGACGGCCCCCACAGATCTCTTAGAGGCCCATATCTCCCTTATCCCCAAATCAGGGAAAGATGACAAATTGGTCTCTAATTACCGCCCCATTTTTCTACTTAACGTAGACGTTAAGTTATACACCAAAGCCATAGCAAATCGCCTTTCAAGTCGGATTTGTCCCCGGCAGAGAAGCTAAGGACAACACTACCAAGGCTTTAAACATACACCATTGGCTGACTTCCACTAGTACTAAGGGCTTCTTTCTATCCTTGGACGCGGAGAAGGCGTTCGACAGGGTAGCATGGGATTTCATGGAAGCTGCCCTGAGATTCGTAGGCCTCCCGCCGAGACTCATCAATATGATTATGGTCCTCTACTCTTCTCCCACAGCCAAAGTCCGAGTGAACGGTGGACTGTCGGGCGCCTTCTCCGTGTCCAACGGTACTAGACAGGGATTCCCACTATCCCCCTTGATCTTCGTACTAACAATGGAACCCATGTTGCGCAAAATTAGAGAAAACCCTGACATCAAAGGCGTCCAAATCAATCAAACACACTACAAAGTAGCCGCCTACGCGGATGATATTCTCCTCTTCCTTACAGAACCGACCACTACCATCCCGAATTTACTCAAAGATTTTGCCCTCTTTAAATCCTTATCGAACCTACAAATAAACTTCTCCAAATCCAAGGCACTCAACATCTCACTAACACAAGAGACGGTCACACAATGCAAACGTAATTTTCCTTTTGGATGGGAAACGCAAGCCATAAAATACCTTGGCATTAACATACCCACGGCTTTATCAGATTTATTCAGGCTTAACTTTTTACCGATCCTACAAACCATCGGGGGTGACCTCCAGAGGTGGCAGACTGGACCATTCTCATGGTTTGGAAGGATTGCTATCTTGAAAATGAACGTTCTACCTAGATTGCTCTACCTTCTACAAACCATTCCAATATTGCTCCCACACTCCTTCTTTGCCTCGTACAAAAAGATTTGTAGAAAATTCATCTGGCTATCCAAACAGCCTAGATTGAATTGGCACAGACTGACAACCTCCAAATCACAAGGAGGATTGCAAGTTCCTGACCTACAAATCTACTATCAGGTCTGCCATCTTGTTAGAATTGTGGATTGGCACGTACACGGCAAAGAAAAAGACTGGGTGCAGTTGGAAAATGCTTTTACCAAAACCCCTTTGCATCTCCTCCCCTGGATTAACCCAAAATTCATCCCGCAAACCGCCACTGCGAATCCCCTAATCAACTCCACCCTAATCAACTTCACAAAATCATGCAAAATTCTCAAGTTCCAACCCGCGTCGGGACCAATGACACCTATTGAAGATAACCCGGAATTTCCACCGGGCGTCCACCTAACCCACCCAACCAAGGAACCACATAGACCCCGGCTCCTAGCACAGCAACTATTCCACCAAGGAACTCTATTACCATACTCAGAGCTGATCACTAAATTTCCGGAATATCACATCCCCTTCTACAACTATCTGCAAATCCGTCACTTCCTACAAAGCCTCCAACACAAAGACAACATTCATAGGGAACTTACATCCTTCGAACTGCTCTGCTCCAGAAACGAACCCCAAAGACACCTCATCTCGACCATCCACACACTTTTCTCCACACACCCAAACGTCGCATCCGATGCACTGCTAAGTCAATGGGAGACTGACCTGAATACAACCTTAACCACAGATGATTGGAGGAATGTGTTCTACCATATTCACAAAGGTTCTGACAACGTAACGACACAAGAATGCAGGTTCAAAATCTACTCAAAATGGTATAGAACTCCCGATAAAATTAACAAATTTCTACCCACTATATCCCCAAATTGCTGGAGGTGTAACGCAGCCCGGGGTTCCCTTCTTCACATATGGTGGGAATGCCCACTCATTCAATCATATTGGGCTGAAATTCACAGCCTAATCACTCAGATCACAACATACACCCCTGACTATACACCAGCGCAATACTTACTCCATCATACTTCGATCCCCCAGCGTGTATACAGGAAGTCACTAACTCTCCATCTTATTAATGCGGCAAACTTATGCATCCCTGTGCACTGGAGAAGCACATCACCCCCCCCCGATCTCAGAGTGGATCCGGAGAGTAGACAGGATAGCTGACATAGAGAATCTCATACACCAAACCTCCGACTCACCATCCAAATACAATGATACATGGGCATGCTGGACCCATTTCAGGACATCGCATCCCGCCGACACGCAAACCAACCCATCTACCATTACCTTGGGAGACGACACCGGCCTGACAGCCCGTTAACACACTAACCAATAACCTTATCGTCCTGACCCTCCGTCTTCTCACCCCTCTCTCCCCCCTTTTCTCTGCCTCACGTCAGCACAGGCCTATTACATAACCTATTTCCTTTTATACGACACCTATATTGTCACTGTCATGACTTGCACTCTACATGATGCACAATACCGACATACCCCACTATTAAGCAAATTTCGGTACCTACACTGGGCACAGTTTGTACCCCATAGGGGTGCCCCAGGATTGTGGGTAACACTATTACCGTCGGTCCAGATCTGCTACAATACCAATACCCTATACCACGCTAGTAACTGAAAACTACCTTCCAACCTCTAGCGATTTCTAGAGAATCCACCTCACACCTGGTATGCTCAATACACGTACCCAGAGACTACCATGTAAAACAATGGAAATGTTCTTATTCTTTCTCACATTTACCCTTGTACTATGCAATGTACTTGTCAACGCACTATTACTGTAGACCTCTGTAATTTTGTTTGAAGTTTTCATTCATTTGGTATCGTATAGTTTACCCTAGTTATTATACTTTATATTGATCGTGGAATACTTCTTCTGTGTAGATCCACTACTGTACTGCCTTCTGTACTTTATGAAAATCCAATAAAGTATTTAAAAAAAAAAAAAAGTAATAAAATAAATTTCCCCACGATTCACTATCGCTCAATTCTGCAAGTGTTCTAATTTACTATCGCTGTTTTCTAGCTGGTCTAAAGCCACTTTTGACGTAAAGGGACACTTTTTGGTTGCTATGGACAATCTCCAGTTTCCAGGCAGAAAGAACAGTATATATCACATAAAACTGCATGCAGGGCATAGGACAAAGCACTGGGGACAAAAGGGATGTGAAATCCTATCATACAGTACTGTTATCTGTAAGATTACAGTACTGTATGTGTTATGATTTTTACTTTTTTTTTTATTTGCCGCCAGGCTCCACCCCCGTGCGTCGCGCCGCTCGCAGGGAACGGAGCCTGGCAAGGAGAGGCTTCGGGGGAGGACGGAGCACACGGACACTGCGGGGGACATCGCAGGATCCTGGGGACAAGGTAAGTAAAGGCACACCAGGATCCTGCGATGTAATCCCGAGTGTGGCTCGGGGTTACCGCTAATGGTCCTGAATTTTAACCCCGAGCCACACTCGGGAAAACCGCCAGGGAGTCTACGATGGGCCCATTTGCCAAAAAAACTGGACACACACTCTTCTCCTGTACATAATTCCCACTGTCTTACCCTCCACACTCATCTCCGTTACATATTGCTCACTGTCATACCCTCCACATTCCTCTCCTGTGCATACTGCCCACTGTCATACCCTCCACATTCCTCACCTGTACATACTGCCCTCCACATTCCTCTCCTGTGTATACCACCTTCTGTCATACCCTCCACACTCATCTCCTGTACATACTGCCCACTGTCATATTCTCCATACTCTTCTCCTGTAAATACTGCCCATTGGCTTACCCTCCACACTCATCTCCGGTACATACTGCTCACTGCCAAACCCTCCACTTTCCTTTCCTGTACATACTGCCTACTGGCTTAACCTCCACACTACTTACCTGTACATACTGCCCACTGTCATACCCTCCACACTCTTCTCCTGTACTTACTGCTCACTGTCATACCCTCCACATTCCTCTCCTGTACATAATGCCCACTGTCATACCCTCCACACTCCTCTCTTGTACATACTGCTCACTGTCATATCGTCCACACTCCTCTCCTGTACATACTGCCCACTGTCATATCCCCCACACTCCTCTCCTGTACATACTACCCTCTGTCATATCCCCCACACTCCTCTCCTGTACATACTGCCCACTTTCATATCCCCCACACTCCTCTCCTGTATATACTGCCCACTGTCATATCCCCCACACTCCTCTCCTGTACATACTACCCTCTGTCATATCCCCACACTCCTCTGCTGTACATACTGGTTACTGTCATAACCTCCACACTACTCACCTGTACATACTGCCCACTGTCATACCCTCCACACTCTTCTCCTGTACTTACTGCTCACTGTCATACCCTCCACATTCCTCTCCTGTACATAATGCCCACTGTCATACCCTCCACACTCCTCTCCTGTACATAATGCCCACTGTCATACCCTCCACACTCCTCTCCTGTACATACTGCCCACTGTCAAATCGTCCACGCTCCTCTCCTGTACATACTGCCCACTGCCATACCCCCACACTCCTATCCTGTATATACTGCCCACTGTCATACCCCACACTCCTCTCCTGTATATACTGCCCACTGTCATATCCCCCACACTCCTCTCCTGTACATACTACCCTCTGTCATATCCCCCACACTCCTCTCCTGTACATACTGCCCACTGTCATATCCTCCACACTTTTCTCCTGTACATACTGCCCACTGCCATACCCCCACACTCCTCTCCTGTACATACTGCCCACTGTCATACCCCACACTCCTCTCCTGTATATACTGCCCACTGTCATATCCCCCACACTCCTCTCCTGTACATACTACCCTCTGTCATATCCCCCACACTCCTCTCCTGTAAATACTGCCCACTGTCATATCCTCCACACTCTTCTCGTGTACATACTGCCCACTGTCTTACCCTTCACACTCCTCATCTCTGGTACATACTGCTCACTTTCATACCCTCCACATTCCTCTCCTGTGCATACTGTCCACCATCATAACCTCCATACTCTTCTCCTGTACTTACTGCTCACTGTCATACCCTCCACATTCCTCTCCTGTACATACTGCTCACTGTCATACCCTCCACACTCCTCTCTTGTACATACTGCCCACTGTCATACCCTTCACACTCCTCTCCTGTACATACTGATCACTGTCATACCCTCCACACTCCTCTCCTGTACATACTGCCCACTGTCATATTGTGCACACTCCTATCCTGTACATACTGCCCACTGTCATACCCCCACACTCCTCTCCTGTATATACTGCCCACTGTCATATCCCCCACACTCATCTCTGGTACATACTGCTAACTGTCATACCCTCCACATTCCTCTCCTGTGCATACTGCCCACTGCCATACCCTCCACACTCCTCACCTGTGCATACTGTCCACTGTCATATCTTCCACACTCTTCTCTTGTACTTACTGCTCACTGTCATACCCTCCACACTCCTCTCCTGTACATACCGATCACTGTCATACCCTCCACACTCCTCTCCTGTACATACTGATCACTGTCATACCCTCCACACTCCTCTCCTGTACATACTGCCCACTGTCATATCATCCACACTCCTCTCCTGTAAATACTGCCCACTGTCATACCCCCACACTCCTCTCTTGTATATACTGCCCACTGTCATATCCCCCACACTCCTCTCCTGTACATACTACCCTCTGTCATATCCCCCACACTCCTCTCCTGTACATACTGCCCACTTTCATATCCTCCACACTCTTCTCCTGTACATACTGCCCACTGTCTTACTCTCCACACTCATCTCTGGTACATACTGCCCACTGTCATACCCAGCACACTCCTCACATGTGCATACTGTCCACTGTCATAACCTCCACACTCTTCTCCTGTACATACTGCTCACTGTCATACCCTCTACACTCCTCTCCTTTACATACTGCCCAATGTCATACCCTCCGCACTCTTCTCTTGTACTTACTGCTCACTGTCATACCCTCCACATTTCTCTCCTCTCCTGCCCACTGTCATACCCTCCACACTCTTCTCTTGTACTTACTGCTCACTGTCATACCCTTCACACTCCTCTCCTGTACATAGTGATCACTGTCATACCCTCCACACTCCTCTCCTGTACATACTGATCACTGTTATACCCTCCACACTCCTCTCCTGTACATACTGCTCAGTATCATACCATCCACACTCCTCTCCTGTACATCCTGCCCACTGTCATACCCTTCACACTCCTCTAATGTACATACTATCCACTTTCATAAACTCCTCTACTGTACATAGTGCCGGCTGTCATACCCTCCACACTCTTCTCCTGTACATACTGCCCACTGTCATATCCTCCACACTCCTCTCCTGTACATGCTGCCCATTGTCATACCCTAAACACTCCTCTCCTGTACATACTACCCACTGTCATATCCTCCACACTCCAATCCTGTACATACTGTCCACTTTCATAAACTCCTCTATTGTACATAGTGGCGGCTGTCATACCCTCCACACTCCTCTCCTGTGCATACTGCCCACTATCATACCATCCACACTCGTCTCCTGTACATACTGCCCACTGTCATACCCTGCACACTCCTCTACTGTACATAGTGCCAGCTGTCATACCCTGCACACTCCGCTCCTGTACATACTGCCCACTGTCATACCCTCCACACTCCTCTTCTGTACATACTGCCAACTGTTATACCCTCCACACTCTTCTCCTTTACATACTGCCAACTGTCTTTCTCTCCACATTACTCTCCTTTACATACTGCCCCCATAATAACTTCCACACTCCTCTCCTGTACATACCGCCACTATCATACCCTCCACACTCCTTTCCTGTACTTACTGTCCCCATCATACCCTCCACACTCCTTTCCTGTACATAGTGCCCACTGTCCACCCTTCACACTCCTCTCCTGTGCATACTGCCCACTGTCATACCCCCACTCCTCTGCTGTGCATGCTGCCCACTGTCATACCCCCCACACTCCTCTCCTGTATATAGTGCCCACTACCATACCCTCCACACTCCTCTCCTGTACATAGTGCCTACTGTTATACCCTCCACATTCCTCTCCCTCACCTGCATATACTTTCCCCTTTATACCATCCATACTCCTCTCCTTTTGTAAAATTATATTGAATATCCTCAATGTTATCAACTATAGAATGGACACGCATTTGTTAGTTCAACTAAATGGAATCTTTTCAGTCCTCGTATTTGTTCTGCCCATTATTAGTACTCATTTAATTATGTGATTACTATTGTGATGTATAGAGTAACATAGGGGATGTCAGCTACTCTAAATATACCACTGGTAAAAAGTGTCCCTGAAAATATATTTGAAATTTTGGCAACTATGCACTTGGGTACTGCCCAAGGACCATCGGGTCAGTAGGGGGCCCCATGAGAGGCTCCTGGGATCCTGTAATATTAAAGCGGTAGTAAACTTTGCTAATGTTACTACTTTTTAGAGGCCCTGAGGTGGGTTATGCCATAATGTACAAGTATGCACACTATATTAGCACATTAGGGTACACTTACCTGTCAGACTGAGCACTCCAGCGCTGCACTGTGATCAATCTGGTGGGTCCCGGGTGCTTCCATCTTCACCCGTGTTGCTGTCACTCACACGTATTCTCATGTGCATCCTCTCTCTCTCTCATCCCCCTCTCTCTCTTATCCTTCCTCCCTCACCCCTCCCTCATCCCCTTTCTCTCTCTCTCAGACATCATCAGTGCAAAACACAGTAAATATCTTCTAAATGGTGCACCAGAGATAAAACGATAATTATCCTGCTCTACAAGATTCTGGTCCAGCCACAACTAGAGTATGCTGTCCAGTTCTGGGCACCAGTCCTCAGGAAGGATGTACTGGAAGGTACAAAGAAGGGCAACAAAGCTAATAAAGGGTCTGGAGGATATTAGTTATGAGGAAAGGTTGCGAGCACTGAACTTATTCTCTCTGGAGAAGAGGCGTTTGAGAGGGGATATGATTTCAATATACAAATACCATAATGCTGACCCCACATTAGGGATAAAACTCTTTTGCAGAAGGGAGTTTAACAAGACTTGTGGTCACTCATTAAAATTAGAAGAAAAGAGGTTTAACTTTAAACTACGTAGAGGGTTCTTTACTGTAAGAGCGACAAAGATGTGGAATTCCCTTCCACAAGAGGTGGTCTCAGCGGGGAGCATCGATAGTTTCAAGAAACTATTAGATAAGCACACCTGAACTACCACAACATAGAAGGATATACAATATAATACTGACATATAATCACACACATGTGTTGGACTTGATGGACGTGTGTCTTTTTTCAACCTCACCTACTATGTAACTATGTAACTATGTAAAGTTTAGGAGTTATTTACAATACCTATAGGTAAGCCTTATTCTAGGAACTTCCACAGAGAGGTTTACAACCTCTTTAAAAATCAGTAGCACCTTCTTTTTATTCTACTGATCATGTGCTTTCATAAAATATATAGTTTGGGGGGTCTTTTATAAACTCTGAAAGCTATAAGTGAAAATTTAAAAACTCCAGATTTTTAGAGAAATCTGAATATTTACATTTTTTGCGTGTGTTCGATTGTCACCATTTTGCAAAAAGGCACAATTTAAATTAACAAATATTTGTTATTTATTAACTCAATAGAAGTTAAGCTTTTCTATTTAGCAGGATTTTTTTAAAATGTGCTGAGTTTTTATGTGCTAATAATGATTTTAGTTCATGTTCAGCGAAAATAATGCTTTCATAACTATTTGCACAAAAATTGCCATAAAATCTAGTAGCACCTTCTTTTTATTCTACAGGTCATGTGCTTTCAGAAAATATATGGTTTGGGAGGTCTTTTACAAAACCTGAAAGCAGCAATGGCAAAATTGCAAAAATGCTCCGGCTATATGAGTTTAAAAGTGGAGCACAGGATCTGGCAGCAAAAAGGTTAAGCTATTCAATACCACTTCATGAATAGAACCCATTGTTTCTTACAGGTCAGTTGCACCAGATGATTCAGGCACTCCCCCTTATCTTTATGCAATTAAGTCTGCTCTATTAGCTTGGTCATCAAGGAAAAGCATCATAGAGGATAATTGGCATTGGTTTGCAGCATGAGAGGCCCCCAGACGAAACACTTGTTGATGTAGGTCAGAGTGTGCTTGCTCTATTGCTGTTGGTCTACTAACAAGGTCTTCACTGGACTTTGGAAATTACATTTTACATACTGTTTACATACTCAATATAAGCAGCAAAGGCTTATAAATCTTGTTTAGTTAAGACCAATGCCTCACTGTCTTCTTCAGTTCATAAGGCCCAAGTAAGGTGTCTGATATCATTGTATGTCTTAGGCCAGGCTTCCAGGCCAATATAAAAGTGATATGGGACCTCATATGTGTCAAGAAGTGGAGAAGACCATGACCCCAGGTAATTCTCTGCAGCAGCTTGCACAGGGAGCATCCATGTCTATTCTATGATAGCATATTTGGGACTGATTGAAGATAAGATACTTTTTGAAAGCTGTCTCTGTACCTGACAGTGAGGAAGAAGAGCCCAATCAAGATTAGACCAACACTTAGAGGCAGAGGGGAGCTGAGTAAATACTCAGGATGTTCTTGCATATTTCTTAATTTCAGTGCTCTGCTGTGCTACCATGTCTTAGTCTGGATAATAATGATAGCCCAGAGTGGTGGAACATTTCCTGTTGTAGTGCCTGGTGGAGCATTTAGCAGGAGAAAAGTATCTGGCAAAGTCTGTGTGTTGGGGATTCCGATCGTTGCTGGGAGGGGATGAAGAAGATTTCACTGCTTTGGCTCTGAGGAAGAGGGTACGCCCTTGAAAAGCGTAGCGTTAGCCGTTTGTGATGCCATCTGACCCCTCCAATATCCGATCCAGATTGCAGGTGTCCAGAGATGCAGTCTCATCTACTGGTGGACTGATAAGCCTTTTTTTTATATGCTCATTTGTGAGTATGATTACTGCTGTTACATTGGTAATGCACAAGGTCGGTGCGCCCTCCTTTCCTCTTTTTATGTTTCAGCAACTGAGTAGCATCAACAAAACTTTTTCAACATCTTAAAGCCAACTGTACTATTGAACATAATCTTGTTTATCCAACTTACACTGCCAGAAATGAATTAAGGAACATCACAGGTGTTTTTTTTTTTTTACAGGTAACTAAGATAAATATATTTCCCCACAAGAAATACCTGTAATAGAAATCCTGAGGCTTACAGAGTCTGAGCTATATTAACCACTTACAGACCGGAAGATTTCCCCCCTTAATAAACAGGCCATGTTTTGTGATACGGCACTGAGTCGCTTTAACTGACAGTCGTGCGACGCTGTACCCAAACAAAATTGATGTCCTTTTTTTCCACAAATAGAGCTTTCTTTTTTCGTGGTTTTTGATCACCTCTGCGGTTTTTATTTTTTGCACTATAAACAAAAAAGTGCAATAATTAAAAAAAAAAAACTATATTTTTTACTTTTTGCTATAATAAATATCCAAAAAAAAAAAAAAAACATTTCTTCATCAGTTTAGGCCAATATGTATTCTTATTTTTGGTAAAAGAAATTGCAATAAGCGTATGTTGATTGGTTTGCACCAAAGTTACAGCATCTACAAAATAGGGGATAGATTTATGGCATTTTTATTATTTTTTTTACTAGTAATGGCGGCGATCTGCAATTTTTAGTGGCATTTAGCAACATTGACAGGTGCCGGACAGATCGGACACTTTTGACACTTTTTTGGAACCACTGACATTTATACAGCGACCAGTGCTATAAAAAAGGAACTGTTTACTGTGTAAATGTCACTGGCAGGGAAGGGGTTAACACAAGGGGACGATCAAGGGGTTAAACGTGTTCCCTGGGAGGTGTTTATAACTGTGGGGGGATAGTACTGACTGGAGGAGGAGAGAGATTGCTGTTCCTAATCACTAGGAACAGTAGATCTCTCTATCCTACCCTGTCAGAACGGGGATCTGTCTGTTTACATTGACAGATCCTCTTTCTGGCTCTCTTTGCCACGATTGCACACACCTGTTATAACTCTTAATAGAGCCAACGTACACCTACGGCAATTTGTGACTATGGAGCCGACCTGCCGCAGCATAATGATGGCGGCTGGTCGACAAGTAGTTAAGGTTAAATGCATTTGGTACAGTTTTCCTTAAAGCGGTGTAAACACATCTATAAAAAAGTTTCATTTCCGGCAAGTGCTGGAAACGTAACACTCCCATTGGTTGATCTCTCAACCAAACTGTTAAACCATCCTATGGCTGGTGTCATAACTGATAACATGTGCAGTGTCATGGCAGTTGTAGATTAAACAGAGGCAAAGATAGCAGCTTCCTTGGCTGAAAATGATAGGGGTGTTTACTTACACTTTAACCACTTCAGCCCCGGATCATTTGGCTGCCTAAGGACCAGAGGACTTTTTCCAATTTGGCACTGTGTCGCTTTAACTGCTAATTGCGCGGTCATGCAATGCTGTACCCAAACGAAGTTTGCGTCCTTTTCTTCCCACAAATAGAGCTTTCTTTTGATGGTATTTGATCACCTCTGCCGTTTTTATTTTTTGCGCTATAAATGGAAAAAGACCGAAAATTTTGAAAAAAAATGATATTTTCTACTGTTTGTTATAAAAAAAATCCAATAAACTCAATTTTAGTCATATATTTAGGCCAAAATGTATTCGGCCACATGTCTTTGGTAAAAAAAAAAGTCAATAAGTGTATATTTATTGGTTTGCGCAAAAGTTATAGCGTCTACAAACTAGGGTACATTTTCTGGAATTTACACAGCTTTTAGTTTATGACTGCCTATGTCATTTCTTGAGGTGCTAAAATGGCAGGGCAGTACAAAACACCCCCAAATGACCCCATTTTGGAAAGTAGACACCCCAAGGAAATTGCTGAGAGGCATGTTGAACCCATTGAATATTTATTTTTTTGTCCCAAGTGATTGAATAATGACAAAAAAAAAAAATATTTACAAAAAGTTGTCACTAAATGATATATTGCTCACACAAGCCATGGGCCTATGTGGAATTGCACCCCAAAATACATTCAGCTGCTTCTCCTGAGTACGGGGATATCACATGTGTGGGACTTTTTGGGAGCCTAGCTGCGTACGGGGCCTCGAAAACCAATCACTGCCTTCAGGATTTCTAAGGGCATACATTTTTGATTTCACTCCTCACTACCTATCACAGTTTTGAAGGCCATAAAATGCCCAGATGGCACAAACCCCCCCCCAAATGACCCCATTTTGGAAAGTAGACACCACAAGCTATTTGCTGAGAGGCATGTTGAGTCCATGGAATATTTTATTTTTTGACACAAGTTGCGGGAAAGTGACAATTTTTTTTTTTTGCACAAAGTTGTCACTAAATGATATATTGCTCACACAGGCCATGGGCATATGTGGAATTGCACCCCAAAATACATTTAGCTGCTTCTACTGAGTATGGGGATACCACATGTGTGGGACTTTCTTAGAGCCTAGCCGCGTACAGGGCCCCGAAAACCAAGCACCGCCTTCATGATTTCTAAGGGCCTAAATTTTTTATTTCACTCATCACTACCTATCACAGTTTTGAAGGCCATAAAATGCCAAGATGGCACAAAACCCCCCCAAATGACCCCATTTTGGAAAGTAGACACCCCAAGCTATTTGCTGAGAGGCATGTTGAGTCCATGGAATATTTTATATTTTGACACAAGTTGCGGGAAAGTAACACATTTTTGTTTTTTTTTTGCACAAAGTTGTCACTAAATGATATATTGCTCAAAGATGTCATGGGCATATGTGGAATTACACCCCAAAATACATTCTGCTGCTTCTCCTGAGTACGGGGATACCATATGTTTAGGACTTTTTGGGAGCCTAGCCGCGTACAGGGCCCCAAAAACCAAGCACCGCCTTCAAGATTTCTAAGGGCATACATTTTTGATTTCACTCCTCACTACCTATCACAGTTTTGAAGGCCATAAAATGCCAAGATGGCACAACTCCCCCAAATGACCCCATTTTGGAAAGTAGACACCCCAAGCTATTTGCTGAGAGGCATGTTGAGTCCATGGAGTATTTTATTTTTTGACACAAATTGCGGGAAAAGTGACACATTTTTTTTTTTGCACAAAGTTGTCACTAAATGATATATTTCTCACACAGGCCATGGGCATATGTGGAATTGCACCCCAAAATACATTTAGCTGCTTCTCCTAAGTATGGGGATACCACATGTGTGGGACTTTTTGGGAGCTTATCCGCATACGGGGCCCCGAAAACCAAGCACCGCCTTCAGGATTTCTAAGGGCGTAAAGTTGTGATTTCACTCCTCACTACCTATCACAGTTTTGAAGGCCATAAATTGCTCAGATGGCACAAAACCCCCCCAAATGACCCCATTTTGGAAAGTAGACACCCCAAGCTATTTGCTGAGAGGCATGTTGAGTCCATGGAATATTTTATATTTTGACACAAGTTGCGGGAAAGTGACAATTTTTTTTTTTTTTTGCACAAAGTTGTCACTAAATGATATATTGCTCAAACATGCCATGGGCATATGTGGAATTACACCCCAAAATATATTCTGCTTCTTCTCCTGAGTATGGGGATACCACATGTGTGGGACTTTTTGGGAGCCTAGCTTCATACGGGGCCCCGAAATCCAATCGCCGCCTTCAGGATTTCCAAGGGCGTAAAGTTTTGATTTCACTCCTCACTACCTATCACAGTTTTGAAGGCCATAAAATGCCAAGATAGCACAAACCCCCCCAAAATGACCCAATTTTGGAAAGTAGACACCCCAAGCTATTTGCTGAGAGGCATGGTGAGTATTTTTGCAGCTCTCATTTGTTTTTAAAAATGAAGAAAGACAAGAAAAATGTATTTTTTTTTCATTTTTCAATTTTCAAAAGTTTGTGACAAAAAGTGAGGTCTGCAAAATACTCACTATACCTATATATACCTATATCTCAGCAAATAGCTTGGGGTGTCTATTTTCCAAAATGGGGTCATTTGGGGGGGGTTGTGCCATCTGGGCATTCCATGGCCTCCGAAACTGTGATAGGCAGTGAAGAGTGAAATCAAAAATTTACCCCCTTAGAAAGCCTGAAGGCAGTGCTTGGTTTTCGGGGTCCCGTAAGCGGCTAGGCTCCCAAAAAGTCTCACACATGTGGTATCCCCGTACTCAGGAGAAGCAACAGAATTTATTTTGGGGTGTAATTTTACATATTCCCATGGCATGTTTGAGCAATATATCATTTAGTGACAACTTTGTGCATAAAAAAAAAAATGTGTCTTTTTCCCGCAACTTGTGTCACAATATAAAATATTCCATGGACTCGACATGCCTCTCAGCAAATAGCTTGGTGTGTCTACTTTCCAAAATGGGGTCATTTGGGGGGGGGTTGAACTGTCCTGGCATTTTATGCACAACATTTAGAAGCTTATGCATCACCCACTCTACTAACCACTTGAAGACAAAGCCCTTTCTGACACTTTTTGTTTACATGAAAAAATTATTTTTTTTTGCAAGAAAATTACTTTGAACCCCCAAACATTATATATTCTTTTAAAGCAAATGCCCTACAGATTAAAATGGTGGGTGTTTCATTTTTTTTTTTTCACACAGTAATTGTGCAGCGATTTTTCAAACGCATTTTTTGGGGAAAAAACACACTTTTTAAAATTTTAATGCACTAAAACACACTATATTGCCCAAATGTTTGATGAAATAAAAAAGATGATCTTAGGCAGAGTACATGGATACCAAACATGACATGCTTTAAAATTGCGCACAAACGTGCAGTGGCGACAAACTAAATATATTTTTAAAAGCCTTTAAAAGCCTTTACAGTTTACCACTTTAGATTTACAGACCTTCACAGTGATACCTCACATGCATAGTGCATTTGCTGTTTACATTTGACGCCAGACCGACGCTTGCGTTCGCCTTTGCACGAGAGCAGGGGGGGACAGGGGTGCTTTTTTTTTTTTTATTTATTATTATTTTGATTTTTTTATCTTATTTTTAAACGGTTCCTTTCATTTTTATGTTTTTTAATCATTTTTATTGTTATCTCAGGGAATGTAAATATCCCCTATGATAGCAATAGGTAGTGACAGGTACTCTTTTTAAAAAAATTGAGGTCTATTAGACCCTATATCTCTCCTCTGCCCTCAAAGCATCTGACCACACCAAGATCGGTGTGATAAAATGCTATCCCAATTTCCCAATGGCGCTGTTTACATCTGGCGAAATCTAAGTCATGAAATGCTCATAGCTTCCGGTTTCTTAGACCATAGAGATGTTTGGAGCCATTCTGGTCTCTGATCAGCTCTATGGTCAGCTGGCTGAATCACCGGCTGCATTTTCAGGTTCCCAGTTGGGACAGGAAAGCCAGAGAAAAACATGGAAGATGGTGGGGGGGCATTCCCTCCCACTGCTTGTAAAAGCAGTCTAGAGGCTAATTAGCTGCTACGATTGCTTTTACATGAAAGCCGACCTTTGGCTGAAAAGAATGATACCAAGATGATACCTAAACCTGCAGGCATCATTCTGGTATAACCACTCAAAGTCCAGCAAGATACCAGTACGTTGCTGGTCCTTGTTGGGCATATATTGTAAACTTTTTTTTCATGCAGCCTGTGGGCTGAACGAAAAAAAGATATTGATATGCCCACCATTAGAATGCCTCCCTTCATCCACCCACTTCTAATGATGGGCATACATGCACCATTTATATATGCCGAAGCATGGGGGCATCCTCCCGCAAAAGGCAGGAGCAAATCGTTCCTCCACCCACTGCTGCCCCCACGCTTCGGCATATATGTTGAAGTATGTAACTGTGTTGGTGAAATCATCTCCAACAGCGCTGGAGTCACGGCTTTATATATCGTGGGAGCAAACGCTGTTGCTGTCAAGATAAATAAATCAGCGCTGCAACTGAATGGCATACCTGCTAAGCAATGATGGTTAACAAAAAAAACAAAGTAACATTACAGTATAACAGTAATACTTACCATACCTGCTAAGCAAATACAAAAAAAAACATAGTAAAAAATAAAACATTTAACGCAACCTGTGCCTACCTAAAATATATATATATGCCGAAGCATGGGGGCATCCTCCCTCAAAAGGCAGGAGCAAATCGCTCCTCCACCCACTGCTGCCCCCACGCTTCGGCATATATGCTGAAGTATGTAACTGTGGTGGTGAAATCACCCCGGACAGCGCTGGAGTCACGGCTTTATATATCGTGGGAGCAAACGCTGTTGCTGTCAAGATAAATAAATCCGCTCTGCAGCTGAATGGCGTACCTGAAAACAATAAAATGGTTACCAAAAAACACAGTAAACAGTGAAGTATAAAAAAATTGCATATCTGAAAAGCAAACATGGTAAAACATAATAAAAAATAAAACATTGCAGAATAGAATACAGTAAAAAAGAGCAGAACAATAGAGAGAGAATAGAGAGAGAGACAACAATAAAACGACAACTATTTTTGTTTTTTTTATTTTATATTTTTTTTGTGTTTTTATTTTTTTACACTTTTTTTAGTAACTTTAACTTTTGTAACTGGTACCAGGTTTGGGTCTCTCAAAATGCGATGGCATCTTGGGAGACCCTGTGAAAGTGTGTCCTAGTCTGTGCAGTGCTGTACCCTACGCTAATACTCAACTAGTGTATGGTAGCGTTCAAAACATTCACCCATGCAAAGACCAGGATTGCCAGGACAGGAGGGACAATAACACCGGGTGTCACGCCTAAATCCGCGCTTGCTACAGACACGACATCTTTTTTGGGGTGCTCGTTGGGTAGGGGTACTCGGGAGGGCATAAGAAAAATGCCTCTCATGCAGCCGGCCTACTGCATTTGGTTGGGGATGGTTAGGTGGAGGACTGTCTGGATACAGAAGGGCTCTGACGATCTCTTCTTGGAATTTAAGGAAGGATCCAGTCCGTCCTGAAGCTCTGTATAGCACATGATTGTTCAGCAAAGCCAATTGAAATAAATAAACAGACACTTTTTTGTACCAGCGTCTGGCCTTACAGGCAACTAGGTACGGCGCCAACAACTGGTCGTTGAGGTTCACCCCTCCTATATTTTGGTTATATTCGTGGACACAGAGGGGTTTCTCCACAACACCAGTCGCCGTAGTAATTTGGGCCGTCGTGTCTGCATGAAGGGAGGTGAGAACGAAAACATTCTTCTTATCCCTCCACTTCGTAGCGAGCAAGTTATTACACTTCAAGCAGGCTCTCTCCCTCAGCCTAAGACGGGAATCTACAAGCCACTGGGGAAAGCCCCGGCGATTAGATCGCACGGTGCCACATGCTCCAATCTGCTGATCAAACAAGTGACTAAAAAGTGGCACGCTCGTGTAATAATTGTCCACGTACAAGTGGTACCCCTTTCCGAATAAGGGTGACACCAAGTCCCACACTATCTTGCCAGCACTTCCTATGTAGTCAGGGCAGTTTGTTGGCTCTACATGACTATCTTTGCCCTCGTAAACCATAAAACTACATGTATAGCCTGTGGCCCTGTCACAGAGCTTATACATCTTGACCCCGTATCTGGCACGCTTGCTGGGAAGGTACTGTTTGAATGACAAGCGGCCAGAAAACTTAATCAGGGACTCATCAATGCAGACAACTTGATGGGGAGTAAACAAGTCTGCAAAACGTTGGTGGAAGTGGTTTACGAGGGGCCGAATTTTGTAGAGCCGATCGTATCCAGGGTCTCCACGAGGACAACAGAGTTCATTGTCATTGAAGTGCATGAACCGCAAAATCTGCTCGTATCGTGCCCTGGGCATGGAAGCAGAGAACACGGGCATATGGTAAATTGGGTCAGTGGACCAATATGACCTCAACTTACCCTTTTTATTTATGCCCATGTTGAGGGAAAGGCCCAGAATGATCTTAAATTCGGAGACCATAATTGGTCTCCAATCTCTGGCAAGGGAGGACTGGGGATTAGCGGCGATGTGTTGACCAGCGTACAAATTGCTTTGATCCACAATAGATCTATAGAAATCTTCAGTGAAAAACAGCGAATAAAAATCCAGTGGCGTAAAATCAACTTTTTCCACCTGAATTCCAGGTTGGCCAGTGAATGGGGGAAGTACGGGTGCTGCAGAAGTGGTGGGTTCCCAATTCGTATTGGCGAATGCAGCAGGAAGGGCACTATGGGCATGACGGGCCTGTCTTTGTCTTCTTGGTGGCAGCGGGACACTACTTGTGCTTGCCACCTTGCCAGCTTGAACTGCACTTATGGGACTCGCCACGTCACCACGTGATACTGCAGTGCTGGATGTACGACCAGGGTGTACTAGGCCGCTGGTGCTTGCCAGTTCACCAGAAGGAATAGCGGCGCTAGTACTTCTCTGCTCCAAACGAGAGCCCTGCGGTTCTTGCACTTTAAGGACAGAAGCAGAAGATTGGGGTCTGGTACGCCTGACCTTGGCAGGGACCACAACTCCGTTGTCAGAGCTATCTGTCATGGAGCCGCTGTCCTCTACAGGATCGTATTCTGAGCCTGAATCTGACAGATGAGTGACTTCCTCTTCACTATCTGTCATGCTCAGAAACGTGTAGGCCTCTTCACTAGTGTACCTTCGATTTGCCATTTTGGGCTCTAAATTTAGGGGTACACTAGTGAGACTCACAGGCAAAAAAGCTCCTGACTGTCAGCGACTGTATCAAAATGCTACCAAAAAATTGTTAGCGATTGCAGGGATCAGGCCTGACTCTGCGAACGCTGCAGTTATGTGTGCTTAGTGTTTTGTAAGTGTCAGTGATCGATCGATACTGCACTTGAGTGGGCTGTGCAGGGCTGGGCCCGAGGGGCAAAACGCAGGTGCTAGCAGGTATTTGGGCTGATCCCGCTAACACTGTGTTTATGGGAACCCTAAATTGCTGGGGATGCTAGTATAGATCTGATCGGATCAGATATCGATCCGTTCAGATACTATAGCACTAAGGGAGGTTTATGCTGCGTGCGTGGGTGTTAGCGGTACTGGCGCTAATCTGGCACTGCCTGGGGAAACGCAGACCTTATCTGACCCTAAAAACTTAACTTATATCACCGCCGGGCAATTAGGGGGTTAAACATTTATAAGGTAATAAACGGTGGGTGCCCTAAAACTATAAAAAACAAACTAACTAACCAGCGTCACCCGTAAAACTTATACGGTGATCGCTGGTGAAAGGGTTAACTAGGGGGCAATCAGGGGGTTAAAACCTTTAGTAGGTAGTATATGGGGGTCCCTGTCGCTATAAAACACTGACAGCGAACCTATATACTTACCTCCCTAACTAGCGTCACCTGTGTCACTAA
Organism: Aquarana catesbeiana; assembly: GCF_042186555.1. Taxonomy (NCBI): domain Eukaryota; kingdom Metazoa; phylum Chordata; class Amphibia; order Anura; family Ranidae; genus Aquarana; species Aquarana catesbeiana. The sequence goes on from NC_133328.1 coordinate 279,565,563, forward strand.
TACAGCGATCAGAAAAACGATCACTTAGTGACACTGGCAACGGGGGTGATCAAGGGGTTAGCCTTTATTAGGGGGGGTTAGGGGGGTACCCTGGACCTAAGGGGGGTACCCTAGACCTAAAGGGGGCTAACCTAACTACCCTAACACTTATAACTGTCACAAACTGACACCAATGCAAAAAAAAAACTGCTATTGGTGTCAGTGTAACAGGGGGTACAGGGGGGTGATCGGGGGGTGATCGGGGGGTGATGGGGGGTGAAAAGTGTGCCTGGCGTGTTCTACTGGAAGTGTAGTGTTGGTGCACTTACTTGGATGTCTTCTCTCCTGGGCGCCGGATCGAAAAGACCGGCTCGAGGAGGGATGACATCACTTCCTCTCCCTCTGTTTACATTAGAGAGGGAGAGGAAGCATTTTCATTCGCCGGGAGCGATCAGAAGGGGGTGGCCACGAATGGATGGCCTCCCCCTCACCTCTGATCGCCCGGGAACAAATGGCAACCGCATCGGGCCCCGATCGGACCCCCCGCCCGTGGAAGGCAGATCAAGTGTATGTACGTGATTCTGCCTGTCCATACCACCTTGCCGACGTACATTAGCGTGAGGCGGTCGTCAAGTGGTTAAATGCATGCTCAAACCCCTTGAGTGTAGCCTACCTGGTCTCATCCTCATATTGTAACCGAATACATTGTTCTTCCCAGTTTGTCCCTTGGGAAGCCATTCATCTTGGCTTCACAATACATCCTTGTTGGGTTCTTATCAGCCTGCATGTGCGCACCATGGTCCCATTCATTTCTGTGGGGATCCATACTCATGACAGGCTCTAATTGTAAAGTAAACATTTTGTACTTCTTTAGTCTGTACTCTGCAAAGTGAAATTTCACTTGTACTCTGAGTCAATCTGTGGATAGTGTGGGAAAGGAACAAAGAGCAACAGAGAACATAGACCTGAAGTGTGCCTGGGTCACGTGGTCAGTATACCTAAAAGGGGGCATACCCAAGTATGAAATGAAATGAAAAGAAAAAAGGGAATGGGTGGGTGGGACACGAGATCCTACGACCACAAGGAAGGAGGTAAAGGAGGGCAGGCTTTATGCAGCCTGACTCCTCCTACAATTACAGGCTGACCTGCGGTCAGCCTTACATTTGTACTCGGAGTCAGTCTGTGGATAGTGTGGGAAAGGAACAAAGAGCAACAGAGAACATAGAACTGAAGTGTGCCTGGGTCACATGGTCAGTATGCCTAAAAGAGGACAAAAATAACCCAGTAGGATGAAAGCTTAACAACCAGATTTATTACCCACTGAACTAACGTACAATCTGCCAAATTGACAACCGCTTGTGGCATCTCAAAAGTGGCTCTGGGACATACCCAGAGTAACAAGATGACCTCAAAAATAATAAGGGTCGGGGGCCCCCTGGCGCGAAGTCACAGAAGCTGCTCCTATGTTGAATGAATGCTAAAGTATGCCTTAGGGTCCAGACCCTGAATGGCCAAAAAGGGGGCGGCAATGAAGCATGCATTGAGCTACGGAGAAGGGAGCGTTGGGATAAGGCAACAGAGGACCATCCCTGCGTTTATCAGAAGTAGCACTGCTGAGCTGGTTTAAACCAACCCCAGGCACCACGCCTTGCCAGGCTCCAAGAACCTGATGATAGTGCCGCCTCCTGATTGCTGCGGCTTGCGAGCATGCAGATGTAATGGAAAAGGCCAGGGTGCAAAACCAGTTGATTGGCCCAAAGTAAGTGAGACCCTGGGCCAGAAGAGCAACTCCCCTGGCCTCAGGACCCCTGAAAGGCCAGCTATAGCACTGCCTTGAACACCAAGCTGGTACCCAATGCAAAGAAGACCTTGAGAGCATCACAGATACGTCACGAAAAATATGACCCACGATGAGAAGTCTGCTGAGCACAGCAGGAGGGCTACTCTTCAGGATCCCTGAGGATGGCTTAAATAGAGTGTGCAGAAAATAAAGAAAGGACTGTCGGAGTGTTCCAACATGAAATGCTGAGTCCCAGCTAGATACGCCCTGATAGTGCTGTAGGCCGATATGAGTTGGAAGAGGCAAAAAACAGAAAAGCAAATAGGAACTGGATGCTAACTGTAAGGACTAGGAAACCTTGACTGGAAAGCCTGGAAAACATCCCAAGCAGTGTCATGAGCCTTTCTGGTATTCAAAATAAAGACTTAACGATCAAGGCTGCTGCGTCAGCCAAATAGAAACCCAATCCATCACAAAATACTGGAAACCGAAGAGAAAGCGTGACGCCAGCATCTGCATCCGAGACCTGGGCCTACTGAAACCAGCCTAGGCACTGAGAAGGTTCCGGAATCCACTAAAGCCCCTGAGCCAATAGAATCTGCTGGAGCTGCCATAGGCTGACTTACCAATAGTTCCATACTATTGCCACACCTGGCCGGACGTAGCTAGGAAATTAAAAGGTAGTGTGCATTTGGAACAGGGAAGAAACCGCAGTCCGCTGGGTAACCTGCTCCGCACTCGCGCTTGACGAGGAAGGGAAAAGTAACTAAAAAAGCTGAGCTTTCAATGCCGAAGCTGGGAAAGCAATCCACTGCGTTGAAATACTGCCATCGGGTAAAGAGTTGAAGCTAGCTAAGTGTGAAAAATGAAGCCTTGGGACGGACCAGGTTCTGAAAGAGGGTGAGCTACTGTGCTCCGACCCAACTAGCTGGAGAAGGAGGGATAGAAACAAAGTCCCCAATATCCGCTGCTTGAGGCATGTCCTGCATAACCGGAACTTGCAACCTGAAAACGTGACCGGGTGCTGAAGTTAATGGTAAGATGTAAATTTATGAAACAGAACTGAGATATAAGAATGTAACCTGGATGAGAAGAATTGAAGCTGCCCATGCCAATTAAAACCGACCAACTCAACCATGAAGACAAAACATATGAACGGTACCCAGTAAAATGATAAAAATAGTAACCCTGAACTGAGTGGAAATGACACACCACTGGGTCAGCAACATAAACTGCGGACTGAGAAACCAGTGACAGGAATGTAAGCTGCGTGAAGGAAACAAAACACATGCATGACGTGAGCTGATGAAAACCTTCAGCAGCATGAGAACCGAGGCTGCAAGAAAAACGCAAACTGCATAGGAAACACCGGATGCACGAGAACATGAATTGATGAACAACGTGAGAAACATGAGAAACGAGAGTAATCATTGGAAAACATGAGAAACTTGGGAAAACGAGAGAAACATGAAAATGTGAGTTGGCATAGAAACAACAAATTGCATGAGAAACGTAAATTGCATGAGAAACGTAAATTGCATGAGAAACGTGAGTTTGTACGAAATATGTTAGCAACATAAGCACTGATAAGGAGACTTGCCACCGAACAAGCCAATTAAAAATGATCACCTCAATCTGTTAAACCCATAGACATGATGGGTGACCTGCAGTAGAAGAACATGGACAACCCAGCTGTGTAAAAGCGGCCAGAGAACTTTACAGACAACCAGCCCACGACATAACAACACCCCTACTACCTGACAAGTATGCAGATGCAGAAATGACAAGACCAACAGCGCAAGAATGTGAACCTAATGACAACACCACCCTACTGTATGCAGTAAGCATGCCCAAGCAACCTGCAGCACCAAGACAGGAAATTTAAAAATGAACACTCAAGGCTAAGGTCCCCACAGACTGTGGTGGGTAGTAGTAAAAGGTGTAATGGTGAAGATGACATAGGACGTATGAACTACAGGTGAGAAAAATGTGGGACGACAATCAATTAAAAACGAAACCTCAGCCTGTATGGATCTGTAGATGTGAGAGATCCTGGATGTAAGCACAAACTAACGGAAATGCAGCAAACGTAAGATAATGACATGAAATGTGAGAAACATGAAAACGTGAGAAACAGGGAAACGTGAGAAACTTGGGAAACGTGAGAAAGATGGGAAACGTGAGAAACATGGGAAACGTAAGGCACATGGGAAACGTGAGAAACATGGGAAAAATGTGAACTTGCATGAGAACCGTAAATTACATGAGAACCGTAAATTAACGAGAAAACCGAAAAGTGTACGAGAAAACCATAAATCGCATGAGAAAAGCAAAAATTGCATAAGAAAGCGTAAATTGCATAAAAAATCGTAAATTGCATGAGAATGTAAATTGCATGAGAAACCGTAAACTTACCTGAAAAACCGTAAATTACATGAAAAAAATGTAAAATTGCATGAGAAAATCGTAAATTGCATGAGAACGTAAATTACAAGAGAACGTAAATTACAAGAAAAAGCGTAAATTGCATAAGAACGTAAATTGCATGAGAACGTAAATTGCATGAGAAACCGTAAAATACATGAGAAAAACGTAAATTGCATGAGAAAACGTAAAATTGCATGAGAAATTGTAAAATGCATGAGAAATCGTAAAATACATGAGAAAACCGTAAATTGCATGAGAAAACGTAAAATTGCATGAGAAATCGTAAATTGCATGAGAAAACGTAAATCGCATGAGAAAAGCGAAAATTGCATCAGAAAGCATAAATTGCATGAGAAATCGTAAATTGCATGACAATGTAAATTGCATGAGAAACCGTAAACTTACCTGAAAAAAAAAAAACGTAAATTACATGAGAAAACCGTAAATTACATGAGAAAATCGTAAAATTGCATGAGAAAATCGTAACTTGCATGAGAATGTAAACTACAAGAGAACGTAAATTGCATGAGAAAGCGTAAATTGCATAAGAACGTAAATTGCATGAGAAATCGTAAATTGCATGAGAAATTGTAAATTGCATGAGAAACCGTAAAAATTGCAAAAGAAAGCATAAATTGCATGTTTTTTTTTTTTTTGTCAGAACCTTGACTATAAAGTCATACAGATACTTCACGACAGGCATGCCCTGGAAGTGTAGCAAGGCTAGCACAGGAGCCAGAATTGCAGAGAACACCAGGTGGCTCTGATCACAGTTATTTAACAGGTGTCAGAGGATGTTTCCTGCACTGCCAATTATAAATGTACAGCAACAAATGTTTACGACATTGCTGGATGAAACTTCCAGAGTCATTGAACTGTAAAAAAGCTGAGCACAAGGGGGAGCGATTGGGGCAGTGAAAAACATAAGGAAACCACCAGTACGGCCCCCTCCGAGCCGACATTCCCCCACGATCAGGCTGAACCTCCCCAAGCCCGGGCTGGCTCCTGAGCGGGACGGGTGCCATCTGATGCGGGTCCTCCATTGATGCCACCCACCCACACCTACCGGAACCACGACCACCGGGAGATTCTTGCAGCCGACCGTGCTGCTGCTCTGCTAGCCGAAACCGGAACCGGAAGTGACGTGAACTGCCCTGAACCCAGAAATGACGTGTCAGCTCACACAAGATCCTACGACCACAAGGAAGGAGGCAAAGGAGGGCAGGGTTTATGCAGCCTGACTCCTCCTACAATTACAGGCTGACCTGCGGTCAGCCATACACTTATCTTAGGGTGTTAAATTAGTGCTGACTTCAATCCTTCAAATATGTGCAAAAAAATCCTTTTTTTTTTTTTAATTAAATTTCTTTGGGCATTCTTTGAAAAGTGAATTTCCTTTGATACTCCTGAAAGTAGCACATTTTACAGCTTGCATTTTGGCTATGGATCCCTTCCCCAGCAAATAAAAGTTTTAAATGGTGAGCTAGAAGTGTTTTCCATATTTAGGATTTTCTCTTTTCATCTGTTTGTAATAATGCTGACAATTCGTAATTGGAATGATTCACTAAAGAAGGCTGTTCATTTAACACATTGAATGTTTACAGCTTTACCTTATTCACTAATATACATCTTACTAGAGTGAACATTTACTTTGCTGAACTGTCTCTGTGCCTTTAGTAAATAAGCCCCAACATGTTAAATGGTTAGAATTGCTGTTTACTATTTTATATAATAATCTGCATGATTTGAAACATACAGTATATGCACTGTAAAAGAAAAAAATATCATATTGCTGCACATTGTAATAACCTTTTGAGTACCATTTGAGTTCTTGGAATAGAGAGAGGTTGGGTTTAAACTTGTAATGAAATTCACTCCACTTTCACATTGGCTTTGAACTTATGATAAACTTTATACTTCTAAATCGCAGGTGGTATTATGAAAGCTGCATATATATATATATATATATATATATATATATATATATATATACAATGTGTATTAATAAAAGAGCTCATTCCTGTTTTTTAACACAGGGGGAACCCCCAGGGTGGACTAATTGTCTGCAGATTGCAGTGGAAGCTTTACCCACGAGTAATGTGTCTACATGTGGAAGGTCGCGTCACTGCAAGACTACTAGAAAAAGTAGACATATGGTCAGAGCTCGCTTCAAGTCTTTGTCATCAGTAGTGGCCCATGGCAGTCAATCTTGCCCAGGCTTGAGTGTATCATGCCAGACCAAAACAGCAAAAGGCAATAGACCATATTCCAGGAGAACTGTTTCCTCCTCCATTATTCTACCACCATCTATATCCCGTTCCCCCCACAGACCCTTGCTTTCCATATGGCATATGCTTTTCTGATTTCCATTCCCCTCAGATCTTAGTTGAAATGCTCCTTCAGCCTTCTAACCATTTTCCTTCAACAGAGCTGCCTCCTCACCATTTAGGTGCCGTCTCTATAATAGAGCAAGTAACCATTTGAAAAGTCAATTTTCCAGGAATCCCAGACCTTACACCAATTTCCCAGCCACTTGTTTAACTCCCATTGCCTCTTTTGCGTGGCCCTTAGTACCAGTAGTATTTCTGAAAATATTACCTTGGAGGTCCTTTTCCTTAAATTGGTACCTACGTCTCTGAAACTTTTTTTTTAGATTCTCCATCTTCTTCTAATTTTGTTTCTTTTTTTCTTTTTCTATACCCTGCTTGGCTGTAGGATGCTGATGGTGAGGTGCACTTTTTTTTTCAATAACATTTTTATTGAATTTTAGGTATACATGACCAAAAGCATGAAAAAGTAGTAGATGTATAAAACTTTTCGTACACACTCTGAGAAAAAAACAAACAAACAGAAACAAACAAATATATTCATGAATAAGGTGCATTGCACATGACTGTTGGAACAGTAATTAACAGAATAGGGAGATACAAAGGAAAGCATACAATGCATACAGAAGTCAGTAGAAAATTCACTATAAGGACACATAAGGATTTGAAATCATGTCTACAGATTCTACTTACTGGTGCCATTCAACCCATGGTTTCCAATTGCTGTCAAAGCAAGCGTGATAAGATGATCTAATAGCTAGGAGTTTTTCATATTAGTAATTGAGATTTGAGCCAGAACCTCCAAAGGGTTTGGAGTATGGTTACTTCTCCAATGTCTGGCAATGAGCTTAGCTGTTATTAGGATATGTAAAACCACTATTCTGTATACAGGGGGGTACTTTTCTACACCTATTAGTAAAGTTTCTAAAGCAGGTTCTGGCTGAACTAGTATCCCAGTAATTTCCGCGATAATACTAAATAATTTATTCCAATAGCTAGTGAGGTTTTTACGGGCCCAGAAATATGAAGAAAGGTGCCCAGGTGGCCACACTCTCTCCAACAAAGTGAGGATTGGAAGGGGTAGTATTTAGCCAATTTGAATGAGGTTCTATACCACCAAGCTACTCATTTCTAGGATAGTTCCCAGTGGTTGATATATTGGGAAGATGTGTAGCTATATCTAAAAGCTAAGGACCATTGCTGGGCTGAAATGTCATCTTTAAGTCTGATTCCCATGCAAGCATGGGGGAAGTTTTAACCAATTGTAATTTTTTTTCAATAGATTTTTATTTAAGTTTTTTTGGTGATACAGATGTAAAATCAGGTATATGCATGGCAATAAGCAATACAGATAACTTTGTATAACATAAATTTGCATTGGCAAGGGTACGCACATAACAGGGTGCGTGGTTGCCGCTTTGAACTGTAGTAACAGCAGTCAATGGAATGTATAGAAACAAATATAGGATATATACTACCTTGGAGAATGGGAGGAGGGGGGAAAGTAGGGCAAGGGGAAGAGGGTAGGGAGGGAGGGAGAGGAAAGGAGAGAGAGAGAGAGAGAGAGAGAGAGAGAGAGAGAGAGAGAGAGAGAGAGAGAGAAAGAGAAAGAGAGAGCACAACAGGTTATATTTACTGTAACGGGTGATCACAATAGTCTAAGTATGAATTTTACATACCAATGTTCCCAAGGGAGCCATAATTCACAAAGTCGGGAGTGTGAGGGTTTACCTTGTGAAAGTATAGTTTCATATGTGTAGTGTGTTTGCACTAGAGCAATTACTTCTGTTATTTGGGGAACATCTTTTGTCTTCCATCACCTAGATGTTAGAAGTTTTGTTGCCAGCAGTATGTGAGTGGTGACTAGTCTAAACTTGGGTGGGATTGATTCTATGGTTAGGTTTAGAATGCTTAGCTGTGGAGTTAGTGTGATTTGAAGATGTAGTACTTTTTTAGCGTGTTTTCTACCTCTTTCCAGAGTTTCCTCAGTGGCGGACATGACCACAAGGTATGTAAAAGGGTGACTATTTGATTGCATTCCCTCCAACAATTAGATAAGGAGTGTGTCTGAAATTTAGCCATTCTCTGTGGTGTCAAGTATCATCTCATTGTGATTTTTTGTGTTAGTTCCCATAAGGAAGTGCAATGATTTTATAGCTGTTTGCCATTGCTGCTCAGTGAAATGTATTTGTAAATCTTCTTCCCAATCAATAATGGGTTTGGATTTGTGAAACACAGTTTTTTCTTGTAGTGTAGAGTAAAACAGGGAGATTCCTTTGGAATCCATGTTGTCGGTGAAAAGAAAGTTCCAAATATTTGTAGGCAGTGTTCCTTCTAAAAGGGGATGCACTGATAGACATTGTTGTAGTCTGTAATATGTGAAATAGTCTTTGGCGGGTGCATTGCAGTCCCTTTGAATTTGCATGAAGGGCTTGCTTGTCACCTTGGTGCGGAGTCCTGACATGTGATTTGCCTTTTCTGATAATCAGGCGGGTATGTTCAGGTCTGGAGTTAGGAATTGGATCGTGTTCAAGGGTATTTGGATGGTTTTGGTCAAGAGTTGTGACCATTTAGTATAGTGTAGTGTTTTCCATGCTTTGATGGATGCTCGGATGGTTGGGGAATAGTGGGTCAAATGTATTTTTCTAGTGGGAGTGCTAAGCAACCAATTTTTAAGGTTGTTCCCTGGTGTCATGTTGTTTTCTATATCACCCCAGAGTGTGGTGGGTGTTGTGTTCATCCACTCTTTCAGTTGAGATAGTATGGTAGCTAGGTAATAGTCTTTCAGGTCAATGTAACCCACCCCACCTGTGAGTCTGTGTTTAATAAGTTTTGTGTAATTGCTCCTTGGTTTTTTCCCTTGCCATACATAATGACTTAGGGTGGATTGGAGAGAGTGGAGGTATGCGTGTGAAAGTGGCAGTGGCAATGTTCAGAATAGAAAAAGCAATTTGGGCAGGATTAGCATTTTGAATGCTGCCAGTCGTCCTGACCATGAGAATTCATGTTTGGAGAGTTTGGCTGTTTCTCTTGTAAGCATTTGTTTGGCTTCAATATAATTATTGGCGAATAGACCTCTTGTAGATTTAGTAAGGGTGATACCTAGATAGGATATTCCAATGTCTGCCCATTGATATATGAAGCGGTTTCTAAGTAAGTTGCTGGTCACAGCATTTAATCCTAGGTCTAATATGTAGAATTTATTTTCATTTACCTTATAATAGTATATGGTACTGAATCTTTGTAGCAACAGGTGTACCGAAGCCAGGGAAGCAAGGGGTTAGTAATCATTATTACAACGTCATCTGCGAATAGGTTAATTTTGTGTTCTATGGTGCCGATTTTAAATCCCGTGATTGTAGTGCTCGATCGTATGTGTTCTGCTAGGGGTTCCATCATGAGGTTAAAGATAAGTGGTGAAAAGGGGCATCCTTGTTGGGTGCCATTAGTAATTTGGAATGGTTTGGATAGCATCTTCGAGGTGTAAACTTGGGAAGTTGGAGCTGAGTATAACGCTTGTATAGCGGAAAGAATGTGTCCCTGAAATCCAAATTTGCAAAGGGTTGCATTTAGGTAAGATCAGTGGACCCTGTCGACTGCCTTCTCTGCATCCATAGATAGGAGCAAAGTAGGTGTTCTAGTTGTCTCAGCAGTGTGAATTATGGTGATAAGTCTGCGTGTTGCGTCAAATGTTTGTCTCCCTTTTGTAAACCCTGATTGGTCTTGATTTATCAATATGGGCATTACGTTTATCAATCATGTGGCTATGGGTTTTACGTATATTTTTGTATCTAAATTGAGAAGCGATCTGGGTCGGAAGTTTTGTGGTGAGGTAGGGTCCTTCCCTTGCTTCGGCAATGTTATAATCAATGCATTCAACATTTCTGGTGGGAGAGAGGAGGAAGAGGCAGAGTTGTTACAGACTTTTGACAAAAAGGGTGCTAGCACTGTTCCAAACTGCTTGTAATACTTGCCAGTGAGGCCATCTGGTCCAGGGAATTTATTAGATGATAGAGCAGAGATTATATTCATAATTTCTGGTGGTAAGAACGGTGCATTTAGTGTAGTGAGTTGTTCCTTTGATAATTTAGGGAGATTTATTTCTTGTAAGAATGCTTCTATGTCCTGTGTGGATGGTTGTGTGACAGAGGGGTCATCTATTAGGTTGTACAGTGTACTATAATAGTGACTGAATGCATCTGCAATAGCTTGTGGTTCTAATAATTTCTTTTGTGTGGTAGGGTGGCATAGATGCGTGATTTTAGTTTTAGCATAGTGCCCCTTTAATCTGGTGGCCATAGCTTTCCCTGCCTTGTTGCCTGTGAAATAATGTTTAGCTTTGAAACATGTTTGAGCTTTTTCAAATGAATCTAATAGGTGTGTTCTCAGTTCTTGCCTGAGACGACCTTGTTCAGCTTTTAATGTAGGGTCAACATTGGTTTGGTTTTGCATTTCTAAAGCTTTAATACTAGATGTGAGGGTGTCTAGATGTTGTGATCTCCTTCTCCTCTCTCTGGCACTCACTTGAATAATGATCTGCCCTATGAATGCATTATGAACATTCCAAAGGGTAGTATTATCAGAAACAGTTCCCTCATTTAGATTAAAAAATTATTCCAATTGATCCTTAATGTAAGCTGAATGGACTGGCGAGTGTATGAGCAGGGGATTGGCTCTCCAAAGCTGTGTGTGAGGAGTAGACGGTGAGCCATCCATAGTCATTGTGACGGGTGCGTGGTTGGACCAGGTTATGGTGGATATAACCGATTCGGTCACTTTGGGTAAGATCCATTTATCTACCAAAAAATAATCAATCCATGTGTATGAATTGTGATGGGAAAAGAAGGAGTAGTCTCGTTCGGTGGTGTGGTGGCACCTCCATATATCATAGAGGTCATTGTTCCTTATGGAGGATCCCATAGGTGACATGATTCTGCTAGTACGGGAAGAGGTGTCGAGAGAGTTGTCCGGTACAATATTAAAGTCTCCACATATAATGAGGTAGCGTTGGTGGAAAACATTAATTTTCTTCATCAGTTTAGTTAGAGTTGGGTGCGTAGATCACTATAGTATATCTGGTGTTGTTTAGGGTACAGTCAAGTGCAAGGTATCTGCCTTCTGTGTCCATGAGACTGTTGTGTAGGGTGAAGGCGATTGTATTTCTAATGGCTATCATGACCCCATTTTTCTTCGAGGGTCCAGATGCTCGGAAAATTTGAGTGAAGTTTTTATTGGTACATATGGGTTCTGCATTTAGTTTAAAGTGAGTCTATTAAATGCATAAGACTTCGCTATGAGAGTCCTGTGCTGTACGCCACATGGACGTTCCTTTAGCTGAGTGATTCAGCCCTTTTGCATTAAGCGATAAGAATTTTGGCATCTTGTGTGGTGGGTTGCTGAAGCTGTGTTAATTATGCGGTAATTACAGTTCGGTGGGTATGCGGTTTAGCCTAGTAGATCGTGAACTTGGTCTTCCTTAGGGTAGGTGGGTTTTTTGCGTTGTTGTTGGTAGATTTTAGCTGGGCTTCCTTTTGTGCTCTTAGAACAGAAGGTGGGTAGGAAGGTAAACGATAAGTCTGTGGTTAAGTCAAAAGTAACAGTAGGGGTAAAGGGTAACAAAGATCAGCCATGGTCTAAGGCAACTGCTGGACGTTGTGAGGGTGTAAGTTCGAGCAGGCATCAAGATGGAGTGCAACATTGGTATGAATAGATTGAGACCACTAACCTGGTACTGACTTGGCGTTAGTTGTATGATGGCTGTCTATGGAGGCGTGCTCCTTCTCCTTGATTCTTGGCCATGCTGATGTCACCTCGCCAGGTATAGTTCCCCAGGTGCATAACAGATGTATGCCTTCTTCAACTGTATTTATATTGTGTTTCACTCCATTTTTGGTTACTACAAGTTTGGTCAGGAATACCCATCGGTATGGGATTTTGTGGTTGTTGAGAGGTTTAGTGATGGTGCTCAGTTGTCGTCGCTGTTGACGAGTGTATTGGGAGAGATCTGCATATAATTGTAACTTCATGTATGGTTTTGGTAGATGCCCAAGATGTCTTGCTTTGGCCAGGAGTAGGTCCTTTGTGTGGTAATAGTGAATTCTCATCACAATATCCTGTGGGGTCCCTGCGGGAAGGTGGGGAGGTTTGGGAAGGTGGTGTATGCCTTCTATGATGGTTTCCATTAGTGTCAGGTTAGGCAGGAGTGTAGGTATTATCTTTCTGGCATATGAGTTGAGGCAGATGGCAGGATCGTTTCAGGTATGCCCCATATTTTTACATTATTTGGTCTCGACCTGTCCTCCATTTTGGCTCAAACCCTTTGCTGTTCCTCGTGGGTATGGTCGTGGGCATCTACTAAATCATTTACAGTTTCAGTCATGACAGTCATTTGTTGTTCAATATGACATATTTTCTGGTCCATAAAGTTCATTTCTGATTTGAATTTTGTGAACATGGAGGATATGTCATTATGGAGTGAGCTGTGCAGAGACATAAGCATCTCCTTCATAGTGGTAACTAGGACTAGTTGATTAGAAGTGGGAAACGCTGCTATGGGGGATGGCTGGGCCTGCTGTGTGATGAGAGTTTCCAAAGAAGGGCTTACCTCATGAGGCTGTTTGCCAGAATCCAGGCACATCGGAATTTGGAGATTCATCTGATGGGGATATTTCGGATCCATCTGCATCAGGAAGGTCAGTGTAAGCGGCGACACTATGCTGTGAGGAGCCGAAGGCGCCATCTTGGATTCCGCCTCCGGGCGGCACTGTGAAGAAATCTGTTAGTTTCTTCGGTTGCAGGCATTCTTTCCATTTGCAGGATGATCCGGGTTGGTGTCCCAGTGTGTGTGGGAGTCCGTGGATGACATCTTTGGTCGGTAGGTTAGCGGTGATGCTGATCATTTCTCCGTTTGGCGCTTGAGCTGTGGGATTAAGCTTCCATACTGCTCGGCGGTTAGCCACCCCCCATTGTCATTTTTGTTGCAGGGTATTGTACAGTAAGGATATTCCTTTATTCAAAGTTGAAATAAAAATAAAATAAAAATAAAAATTATGGGCGGAGGATGTTTAGTCAGGAAGATAATGATGCGTGTGTAATTATTTGGAATGATTTAGAAAGGTCGTATTGCGATGCCAACATTGCAAATGATTAAAGTATTCAACATTAAGTTGTCTATCCAAGATATACCTTTCACCACCCACTGTTTAACAGAGGTATGGAACTAATCTCTCCAGCACCTCAACCGGTAGTTTAAAGGGGTGGTAAACCCTTATGTTTTTTCACCTTAATGCATTATATGCAGTAAGTTGAAAAAACTTCTGACACTGACCGGCCCCCGTTTCACTCACCAGAGCCTGTTCACGTCCTCGGCGGAGACGCGCTCACTTTCTCTGCCCGGGGGTTCTCTTCTCTTGATTGGATAGATTGATAGCAGCACAGCTATTGGCACCCGCTGCTGTCAATCAAATCCAATGACACAGGCGCCGGGGGGCGGGGCTGAGTCCAGCATTCTTTGTCTATGTATGCAAATGCTGGACTTGGGGGAGCATCTGCAAGTTAACCCCCATTGAGAGCGTTTCTCCCAGGGGGTTTACCAATGCAAGGAGGATCTGCGAGTGGCACCAGGGAACCCCAGAACATGAGCTTTGGAGCCACACTATGCAAAACAAATTGCACAGTGGAGGAAAGTATGATATGTTTGTTATTTAAAAAAAAAATGAAGTTTTACAATCTCTTTAAATCTAGTGCATATTAAATCTTGGTGTGACGGATGAAGAATAGTTCTCCAGGCTATGATTGAGGCCTTGGTGGTTGGGGCAAGACTCGATATTGTAAGTGGTTTCCACAAGTCCGCTGGTAATAGGAGAGTTAGGTTGGGTGTTTGTGAACAAGCAGCTTCTATATCAACCCATAGCATTTCTGATGGGTTTCAAAACCAGTATTTAAGTTGTAGTCGTCTGGTAATCTCTAATGTCTGGTAGATTTATGCCCCCTGACTTTCTATGCTGTATAAGGTATTTGTGTGAGCAGCGTGCCCTTTTCCCTTGCCATAGGAATTGTCTAAGACAACCATTGATGTCTGCTAAGTGGGATGATTTTAACTGAACTGGGAGTGTACGGAATAGTTACAGTATTTTCGGAAGAACCATAATTTAAAAGGAGGCGGTTTTCCCTACCCAGGATAATTCAAATTTTGCAATGTGTGACAGGTGTTGACGGATGTTGGTTAAAACAAATTTTGTTTCTTGTACCAATGTGTATCATGACAGCTGGATCCTCTCCAGTCTCACCCAATAATCTGTCAACTTAAATGGCTGTTGATGTTTGATAATTCTGTATGTATATCATGTATGCAAAAAAATGGGGATAATGTCATTCTGTAGGTCATGCTTGAAATGTGGATTGATGGTGGGAAATATTTTTGGTGTACAGTGTTTTAGTGGGTTTTTTTAATTATCAATTGAATGGTGCAAAAAAAAGGCAAAATATGAATGGTGAATGCTGTATCCTAAAACTTCAAATAATAAAAAAAAAGGAAAAGTCCTTCTCAAACAAACAAGACTCTCCCACAAATGCATAACCACTACCACCTATCCCAAATTAAAAGCCTACTAAATGACTGATGCCTTTGATAACCTCAAACTAAAAGAAATACAAAAAAAGAAGACCCCAGCTAAAGAAACAAAGTAAAAAATAAAAAAAAAACTTCGAAAAGGGTTAGCTCAAAAGCTAGCAATCAAGAAATTGCTAGCTAACAGATAATAAATACTAATAGGACTGTTGGATATAATAAAGCTCAACTATATGCTACAAAGTGTAGTGTATTCCATCACTGCAATATCTAGAACTCATTAACCACTTGCTGACCAGGCCTTTTGAATGAATGCATTAAGATAAAATACCTTCTGCCTTTACAACCCCTTAAAATGCCTGAACACAATTTTACAACTTTGACATGTGTTAGAAAAACTGTACATACCACAGTGGTGTCAAGGTAAATTATACCTTTCTTTTTTCAGGGCACATTGAGCTTTGTTTTAGTGGTAAATGGTAACTGATATCTCCAGATTTTTTTATTATCAAATGAAAACTGGCCCAAAATAGTTTATTTGACCCTAACCTTGACCTTTGATCGTTACTTTGATCCTAACACTAGCTCCAACACTGACCTAGATCAAGCCTTGATCTAGCAATGTTTTTCCCTTTCTTTCTTGTTAATATTATTAATATTATTCTCATCTTCATCATCATCTATTTATTTTTTTATACACACTTTTGTTTGTTTACTCCATTTGTTCTCTCCATTCAGAGGGAAAAAAGACATATGAATGGGCACAGTGACTGATTACTGTTATAGTCAATCAGAGGCTATCACAGCGATCAGGTTATCGGCAGTGGGAACTGGAATAATTAGTATGAGAAAGCCTGGTCTCTGTGCTGGGAGTGCACTGCACAACGTTCTCCAAGCTCAAAACACTGGTGGCACAGACAGTGGAAAGGGATTGTTGGGGATTCTGATTTTTTGCCCCCCTCTCCCCATACTGGTGCCCTAAGGTGGCTGCCTAAGTAGTCTTATGCCTTTTACCATGGCTTTTCATCTAGGCTGTAGATTTTTGTTTAGAGAGGCATGGGGACACATGGGGATGTGGCTTCTGTCTCTTCATTTAGGACTGTTGATACCTCATGAAAATATGCTTTTTTTCTTATATTAACCACTTCCTGACCAGCCGCCGCAGTTAAACTGCGGCAGCTTGGTACAGCTGCGTGAGCCATCGTAACTGTACGTCGGCTCTTTAAGACAGTGTAGCAGGCACGCACGTGTCCCTGGTGCAGATGCGTGTACCCGGTGGGCTCTATGACCGCCGGGCACCCACGATCGCTCGTGACAGAGCGAGAACCGGGATCTGTGTGTGTAAACACATAAATCCCAGTTCTGTCAGGGGAGAGGAGACAGATCGTGTGTTCCTACTAGGTAGGAACAATAATCTCTCTCCTCCTCTAGTCAGCCACATTCCCCCATAGTTAGAAACATGCATAAGGAACACAGTTAACCCCTTGATCATCTCCTAGTGATAACCCCTTCCCTGCCAGTGACATTTATTCAGTAATCAGTGGCTATTTTTAGCTCTAAATAAATGTCACTGGTCCCAAAAAAAGTGTCAAAAATGTCCAATGTGTCCGTCGCAATGTTGCAGTCCCGATAAAAATCGCAGATCACCACCATTACTAGTAAAAAAAAAATAATAAAAATGCCATAAATCTATCCCCTATTTTGTAGAAGCTATAACTTTTGCATAAACCAATCAAAATACGCTTATTGTGATTTTTTAGAAGAATGCATATCGACCTAAACTGATGAAGAAATTTGTTTTTTTTTATTTATTTTTTTGGATATTTATTATAACAAAAAGTACAAAATATTGTTTTTCTTTCAAAATTGTTGCTTTTTTTGTTCTGTTTTTTTTCATCGCAGAGGTGATCAAATATCACCAAAAGAAAGCTCTATTTGTGGGGAAAAAAAAGGATATAAATTTTGTTTGGGTACAATGTCACATGAGCGCACAAAAAATTGTCAATTAAAACAATGCAGTGCCATATCACAAGAAAAGACCTGGTCAGGAAGGGGGCAAATCCTTCCGGGGCTGGTGGTTAAAAAAAAATATTTTGGACTATTACGTCTTTCTTTCAAGGCAAAGCTGGTACTGAAAAATGTTGCTAAAACTACCATAAAAAGGCACTTTTTTTACAGAAATAAATTGAATAAAATAATTTGGGGTGCTAACTGTAAGAAAAATGTTTCAATTCAATAGCCTAAATTACATCGTCAAAGAATGCTGTCACTGATACCTTTTGTGAAAACTGTGATTGTTCCATAATACCACATGCAAGGTATCCCCCAAACCACAGTTTAAAGAATTAGTGTATATCCCATGAGGTTCTAGAACCCCCCTCCCTCCCCCAGCTGTACCATTGCTTTTCTCATTTCTTGGAATTAGCATAGGTCGTCTACAGCTGAGGGAGATCCAATGCCATTTGGAGCCCTCTATGCAGTTTGAAATTTCAGTTTGTCAAATTTTCTTGTAAATTATTTAATTGTGACTGATTTGATCTTCAAATTACAACTGTTTCTTCCTCCACCCCTTTGACAGCAGTGTATGAATGTCTTCATTTTATTAGCAGATCATGCTCTCATGAAAATTCCTCACTGGAATGATGAAATAGGGATTTGTGGCATAGGTTTCCAAGAGGAAGAGAGGAAAAAAGCTGCAAACTGTTGATAACTAAAGACAATAGGTATTTTTTTTACTGTTTTCCAAAATGACACCTGGCTACACGGACAGTATAGATTAGTCTGATATAATATTATATTCAAAATAGTTCTGCTTATAGAAAGGCCCTCAGATGTGTGTGCCCATTAAATGGGATGAATGCTGAAATTCTTTAAAACATTTCTTAGTGGTATGTATAATGCCAATGTACAGAGTCCACCAGTCTAGGGAATTTATTGTGTTTCACAGCCTAATAGCATGGGCCTAATTTAGCTTCAGATAGCATTACTGTGGCATTATGATTGTATAATATTGGTTATCAATGTGCCTATTATTATTTTATATCACAATAGCAAACAGGTGCTGCATATTTTTTTTTCAGTATACATTTTTTAAGCTTTTTTTATATACATACATTTATTGTCTTCCCATCATGTAGTTATTATTTTAAAAATAAATTAACCAGTGTGGATTTGTTTAACTTTTAAAAATCCTTTTGGCATTTAATTGAGTTTTCATCAAATGTTATGATTGAGCATATTTTGAGATACAGTAAACTATAGCCTGCATGATTACAATGATGTTATTATAGAAGCCTTTTGGTATGCTTATTGTGTTGTAAATCATAAACATGTACCCTAACAGGTATAAACAGGTATACGGTAGAGCATCAGGAAATATGTCAAACATATATGTGAAACATGACAAAAAAATGTTTTGGAAGATACAAATTGAAAGTACAAATACATACTGATAGTGTGTCATTTTCATTTAAAGATTCAATATAAACTAGATATTTCTGTTGAAACAAATTGCAATAAACAAGACATGTATTTCAGAGTATAGCTAGCAACTCAAAACCAAATTGATTGATGCAGTCCACTGGATAAATCATAAGTAAATTGGTTTTGTCTTTAAGATCACTCTAGGCAAATAAAATATTCATGAATTACAATACATTTGTTGCATTTGTTTGTAATTAAATAATGAAGGATATTTGTTCTCAAGAAGGTACAATTGTGTTCATGTAATCCTATCTATCTGTTATGAATGACCAATCATTTATGAAAAATCTCATCTTGTACCATTTTACCAGTGATATGCAGCAAGTCAATACTTATTTGTTAATAAGTATATTTGTTTCAAATTATATATTTGATGCCTGGGTATATGGTTATATACCCAGCAGATAAATTATATTGTCTGCTACATATTAACAATGTGATTTACCCTTAAGTATGTTCTGCTGTTCAAATAATGTAATGTGCTACTATCTCACATTTTTTCAGAACAAATAAATAAATAAATAACACATTAGTAATAAAATACTAATAATTATGCTGATTTCATGTTCTCTGTATTTTATTCCTGATGCAGAACTACAATCCAACAAATAAACTGAGTATAAGCGTTAGATGCTTATCTCATAATTCCTATCATATTTGAAATATTTTATTTGAATACTTTGGGAGATGCATGTAGGCTGCGGCTTATGATCTCCTTATGAAAAACTTTAATACTCATTTGTGACAGGGTTACAAATAAGGGTTTATATAAAGTATAATTCTATATAGGATATGGAGTTTGTAGGTCTGTCAAGGACTTGTGTAATTTCCAACATTACACTTCAATGTTTCATTTCAGAACACTACTTATATTGGTTTTAACAGGCAGACAGGTGTGCATCTATTAATGACTTTGCATAGTGAATGTTTAGCAGAATGAAAGCTGTCCTAACTTCAATAAGCCACTGGCACATGATTCAGTACTAAAAGTAAACTTGGCTTTACTGCACTTACTAAGCAAAGTGAATTACATAGTGAGATTCAGCTTTTCAAGGTGAATCTTCTCCTTCATGTCACCAAATCAACACCATTATACTTTTAAAATTATATTTCATATGTATTTGTACTTTTTTTTATATTTTCTTGTTGCACAGAAACACTTCAAAATGATTCCTTGGACAGGGCCAAATTGATTTACCCATGAATGCATTTGTAAGCAATTTCATCTAGTTATACAGTGACTCCATGATTGCATACTTGCTTTGCATGTATCTGAATATATACATTCAACCAGACTCTGATCATCTTGCTGTATTCAATCATTTTTTTTCACCAACATGCCACATTTTTTTAAATGGTGGTAGTAGGGCATATTGTAGCTAATTATTCATCATAATGGAGGCAAAGGTATGCTTTCTTTAAATTAGCAGCCAACTTTATTTTCTAATCACTTTTTGATATTTATAAACTGCTGCCAGTATGTAAGTACCAGTATCTTGCTGTATACAATTTAATTGTAAAGTCCTAAGGGAACATATCACCAAGTAATAGGGGTAGGTAAAAAAATAAGCTTTAAAAGCAATGTTAGAAAATCTCAGATGAGAATATATGGGCATGATCCCATAATTACATGTAAAGTTTTGCTTCTACTTGTACTTTATACAGAATAGTGCAACATATCATGGAAGTAATGTTGCCAGTCACCGTTTCATCAGCATGTTCTACTACTTTGCAATGCATTTTACTATAAAAAGCAGTTGATGAAAATGCATTTGGTAATAGAATTCACATCTTATTATTGGTGCTGATTTGCAGTTTTCCTTAACTCACCATGATTACTTTTTTAGAAGCTTTCTTTTTTTTCCCCAGCTGATCCTCGTCTTGTTAGGCAGCATTAATGACACTTCAGTCATTGTGGCTTTCAAGCAGAGCCCTTCCACAGTGAACAGAGAGTTGACATTTCCTGACATTTTCCCAACTAATTACAGGACAAATAATTAAGCATGTTCTCGTATGTAACAAATGAAGGCAAAAGCCGTCTGTCAGCAATGGTGATTGATGACACTCTGGGAGACTTTATCTGATGGGTCCTGCCACACAGTAGAGGAGAAGCAAATTTATTAGAATGAACAATGCAAATTCTGAGTCATCTCATCCAGTTATACGCCTAAGCAATATCCATGTCAAGGTGAATGTGACAATGAAAGCAAAATATTTGCATTTTGTGGAGCAGGTTGAAGGGGAAATCAGAGAGAGAAGATGACAGGCCTAATTATTTTGGCTCATACAGGCTAGGACAGCTGTTTCTGGTGTCCTGAACAAGGCTGTCACACAGGTAACTAAATAGGTCTGCATATAAGTCTGTATCCAACACTGTACTGAGATGTCTACCACTAATGACCAACGCTAATATTACTGCCATCTCAGAAAAATAGTAAATGTGTCATAGTGTACCTTCTGCATGGCAGTCAACATTTTGCTACATAATTACTTGTTAGTGAATTAATTCCTATCTGTCAGTATATATGCCAATGTCATTTTTGGACCATTGCAAAATTATGCCATCACTATAGCAACAGCAAGCAGACTTATTAGACAAAATAATTCATATACTGGAGAAAAATGCCTAGTTAGGCAGAAGATTCATAACATATTATTCCTATTGTTATATTCCCAGTTCTTAAAATAAATGACAATGCTTGTGTGCTACTTTTGTATTAGGCTAAATTAAACATTTTAAAGCACTGGAATAAAAATTAAATTAAATCAAATCAAATCTTATAAGGAATGGGTAAGCATCGATATTGGTTGGGTACAGCATTACTTAAGTAAATATTTCCTTTTTTTTATCATAACATACAAACAAGACAAGTCACTTGAAGGAAAAATGCTATGACATTTCACCTTATGTGCAATGCCTTGATCCTTTCTATAGATCCTAAATATTGCTCTCAAACTTCACAACACATCATTAGATCTGTATCCAGTTTGAGTGCCATCTATTGTTTCACATTGTCAGTCATACATCTGTCACAGCTTTTTGAAAAGAAATGATAAGGTTTGGGGGAATTTTAATATAGCAACTCATCATCTCGGCATTAAGAACTGTTCAGAATCTGTCACTACCAGTAAATCTTTTTTCCCCCACCTTTTTCAACCAATTATAAAAAAAAAAAAAAAAATCAAGTTTTTTGAAAATCCATATGTAGTTTTTTTCTTATTGATTTACTATATCAGGTAATTAAAAGGTTACTGCAAGGCGAGCCTACTGTTCCTGTAAGATAGCAGTATCAATTCATCATTTTGTTTGGTGAGACTGGATGTTGCATTGTTAATCTGGAATATTACGATAGTGAATCTCAATCAGATTTTTGACAGCTATATAAAAAAAAACAAAATTAAAGTACATTTAAACTTCACTGACCTAAAGCACATGGAAAAAATGAAAACAACAACTATTTTTTTCTGTATTATTCATTTTTTACTGCAAATTAAATGTATTGGCCCATTCACAGCTATACAGTCAGGTCCATAAATATTGGGACATTGACACAATTCTAATCTTTTTGGCTCTATACACCACCACAATGGATTTGAAATGAAACAAACAAGATGTGCTTTAACTGTAGACTTTCAGCTTTAATTTGAGGATATTTACATCCAAATCAGGTGAACGGTGTAGGAATTACAACAGTTTGTATATGTGCCATCCACTTTTTAAGGGACCAAAAGTAATGGAACAATTGGCTGCTCAGCTGTTCCATGGCCAGGTGTGTGTTATTCCCTCATTATCTCATTTACAAGGAGCAGATAAAAGGCCCAGAGTTAATTTCAAGTGTGCTATTTGCATTTGGAATCTGTTGCTGTCCACTTCTCAATATGAGATCCAAAGAGCTGTCACTATCAGTGAAGCAAGCCGTCATTAGGCTGAAAAAACAAAACAAACCCATCAGAGAGATAGCAAAAACATTAGGTGTGGCCAAATCAACTGTTTGGAACATCCTTAAAAAGAAAGAACGCACCGGTGAGCTCAGCAACACCAAAAGACCCGGAGGACTACAGAAAACAACTGTGGTGGATGACCGAAGAATTCTTTCCCTGATGAAGAAAACACCCTTCACAACAGTTGGCCAGATCAAGAACACTCTCCAGGAGGTAGGTGTATGTGTGTCAAAGTCAACAATTAAGAGAAGACTTCACCAGAGTGAATACAGTGGGTTCAACACAAGATGTAAACCATTGGCGAGCCTCAAAAACAGGAAGGCCAGATTAGAGTTTGCCAAACAACATCTAAAAAAGCCTTCAGAGTTCTGGAACAACATCCTATGGACAGATGAGACCAAGATCAACTTGTACCAGAGTGATGGGAAGAGAAGAGCATGGAGAAGGAAAGGAACTGCTCATGATCCAAAGCATACCACCTCATCAGTGAAGCATGGTGGTGGTAGTGTCATGGTGTGGGCATGTATGGCTGCCAATGGAACTGGTTCTCTTGCATTTATTGATGATGTGACTGCTGACAAAAGCAGCAGGATGAATTCTGAAGTGTTTCGGGCAATATTATCTGCTCATATTCAGCAAAATGCTTCAGAACTCATTGGATGGCGCTTCACAGTGCAGATGGACAATGATCCAAAGCATACTGCGAAAGCAACCAAAGAATTTTTTAAGGAAAGAAGTGGAATGTTATGCAATTGCCAAGTCAATCACCTGACCTGAATCTGATTGAGCATGCATTTCACTTACTGAAGACAAAACTGAAGGGAAAATGCCCCAAGAACAAGCAGTAAATGAAGACAGTTGCAGTAGAGGCCTGGCAGAACATCACCAGGGATGAAACCCAGCATCTGGTGATGTCTATGCATTCCAGACTTCAGGCTGTAATTGACTGCAAAGGATTTGCAACCAAGTATTAAAACGTGAAAGTTTGATGGATGATTGTTAATCTGTCCCATTACTTTTGGTCCCTTAAACAGTGGGAGGCAGGTATACAAACTGTTGTAATTCCTACACCGTTCACCTGATTTGGATGTAAATACCCTCAAATTAAATCTGAAAGTCTGCAGTTAAAGCACATCTTGTTCATTTCATTTCAAATCCATTGTGGTGGTGTATAGAGCCAAAAAGATTTGAATTGTGTTGATGTCCCAATATTTATGGACCTGATGGCTTTTTAATCTCACATTTATAGATGTCTATTTGTTTGTGGTTTCTTGCCCATTTTTTTAATGGTCCAGTAACAGATCAAAAGTTTACAATTCATGCGTTCTGATTCCAAGAAAGCAGCTGCATTTTTTGCTCCATGTATATGTGTTTGGGTACCATTACAAATTAATAGCAAAGCATTTCAACACTAAACGTTAACTCACCTTTAATGTTACAAGTTTCCCATTTTGGTTAATATTAGAATATATTTTTTCTAATTTCTACAGTAACTACGCTGACTGCCTGCTCCTCCGTCTGATAATTCTTAAATAGGTAAGGGGAGGCACCACCTGGCAACATCACCTGGTGGCACCACCCCGTGACATCATCGACCAGTGCATGCTGGGCCACTGACATCACAGGGGGGCGGTGCCACAAGGTGATGTCACCGTGCAGCCCACCCCTTTCCAATTTAAGAACTGTCAGACGGAGGTGCAGGCAGTTGACAGATAGCCTTCGTCTTGGGCAAAGCTTTTTTTTTCAGGTTAGGTGGGTGGCGTGATTGGTGATGGATCTATATCGGGGGACATTTTTTTTTTTATTTTTAATAAAGGAATTGTCAAAACTGTGTGTGTTTTTAATTATTTTTAACACTTTTTGGTGAATGAGTAGGGGTACAATGTACCCCATACCCTTTCACATGGGGGGCACGATCTGGGGATTCTGATAAGCCCTCTGCCCGCAGACCCCCACAACCACCGCCCAGGGTTGTGGGGAAGAGGCCCTTGTCCCCATCAAGCTCCCCCCCATGTTGACAGCATGCAGCCTTGTATGGTTCAGGAGGGAGGGCGCTCGCTCATCTCCTCCCTTTCCTGACCTGCCAGGCTTCATACTGGTATGGATTTTGGTATGGATTTTGAGGACCCATGCCATTTTTAAAAGAATTTTGGCTTGGGGTTCCCCTCTAAATCCAAACCAGACCTGAAAGGCCTGGTGTGGAATGGGGGCCCACACAGTTTTTTTCCTGATTCTGTTTTTTTTTGCAATTTTTTTTACATGCAGCAGTCAGCGGGGAACCCCTGCTGACAGCTGATGATTCATCGATTGTTAAGGACTTGGCAGCTGGCTTCCCAAACCACTCCTTTTGCAACCAGTTACACACAGTGGGGGTTATTTACGAAAGGCAAAGCCACTTTGTACTACAAGGGCACTGAAAGTACCCTTGGAAGTGCAGTCGCTGTAAATCCGAGGGTGACATGCAAGGAACATAAAAAACAGCATTTTAGCTTGCACATCATTGGATGATAAAATATGCAGAGCTTTCCCCTCAGATTTACAGCGACTACACTTCCAAGTGCATTTGCAGTGCACTTGTAGTGCAAAGTGGATTTACCTTTCGTAAACAACCCCCAGTGTGTTTAAAGAGAAAAAAAATATGCAAAATGCATGAAAACTGCATAGAAAAATGCATCAAAAAATGGAAAATTGTATACTTAGCTTTCCATAATTTTCCTTGACGCATTTCCATAGCAGCACACACTGGGATGTGATTCTGCCCCCACAACCTAACAGGATTGGTTAACTATAAAATTGAAAGTGAGTCACCCCACTTTATTCTCTGTATCATCTAAAGAATGGGCGGGATACTGTGTACTGCCATGTAGATGCGTCAGGAAAAGAAAATTAAGGAAAGGTGAGTATGCAATTTTTCATTTTCCTGATTCATCATGGCAGCACACACTGGAAAATAACTCACCGGTAGGGTGTATGCAAGAAAATAATGTTTATTCCTCATAACGCTGAAGAATTGGCTCTAATAATGGTTCTCCCAAAGTATACTGTTGTCAATTGAGCAGAGTCTACTCTATAGTGGGACATGAACGTATGTCTGGATGACCAGGTACTGGCCTTGCAAATTGTCTCTGACAAAACCCTGCAGTATGCTGCCCATGAAGTTACCTCTGCCCTAGTTGAGTGAGCTTTAATGCCCTCAGGTACTAAGGGCATACTAATCTAAGCAGGGCAATAACTTCTCTGCAGGATATGGAAACCTTGCAAGAAGATTTGAACAAATTAATGGGGTGGGCAACTACATGGCAAATGAGGTAAAATGTAGAAAAATGTAATATAATGCATTTGGGTGGCAAAAATATGAATGCAATCTATACACTGGGGGAGAACCTCTGGGGGAATCTAGGATGGAAAATGACCTGGGAGTCCTAGTAGATGATAGGCTCAGCAATGGCATGCATTAAAAAGAGGATCAACTCCAGAGATAAGATGATAATTCTCCCGCTCTACAAGACTCTGGTCCGGCCGCACCTAGAGTATGCTGTTCATTTCTGGGCACCAGTCCTCAGGAAGGATGTACTGGAAATGGAGCGAGTACAAAGAAGGGCAACAAAGCTAATAAAGGGTCTGAAGGATATTAGTTATGAGAAAAGGTTGCAAGCACTGAACTTGTTCTCTCTGGAGAAGAGACGCTTGAGAGGGGATATGATTTCAATATACAAATACTGTACTGGTGACTAGGGTTGGGCCGAACACCCCCCCCATTCGGTTCGCACCAGAACATGCGAACAGGCAAAAAATTTGTTCGAACACGCGAACACCGTTAAAGTCTATGGGACACGAACATGAAAAATCAAAAGTGCTAATTTTAAAGGCTTATATGCATGGTATTGTCTTAAAAAGTGTTTGGGGACCTGGGTTCTGCCCCAGGGGACACGTATCAATGCAAAAAAAAGTTCTAAAAATGGCCGTTTTTTCAGGAGCAGTGATTTTAATAATGCTTAAAGTGAAACAATGAAAGTGTAATATTCCTTTAAATTTCGTACCTGGGGGGGGGGGGGGGGGTGTCTATAGTATGCCTGTAAAGTGGCACATGTTTCCCACGTTTAGAACAGTCTGACAGCAAAATGGCATTTCTAAAGGAAAAAAAGTCATTTAAAACTACTCGCGGCTATAATGATTTGTCGGTCCGGCATTGATAGTTTCAAGAAACTATTAGATAAGAACCTGAATGACCACAACATACAGGGATATACAATGTAATACTGACATATAATCACACACATAGGTTGGACTTGATGGACTTGTGTCTTTTTTTAACCTCACCTACTATTAGGGATGAGCTTCGTGTAAGTGTCGAACCCATGTTCGACTCGAACATCGTCTGTTCGCCCGTTTGCCGAATTCCGAACGTTATGGGCCGTTCGTGCCAAATTCGTGTGGCGCGTCATGGCCCATAATTCACATCGCAGTGCATTGCTGGCTGATGATTGGCCAAGCAAGCACTATGACCCGCATGCTTGGCCAATCACAGCGCCGTCTGAACAGAGAGCCGTAATTGGCCAAAGCCAAGGAGGCTTTGGCCAATTATGGCTCAGGGGATTTAGTACACGCCCCACACTATATAAGGCTGCCTGCATGGCGGCCCTGTGTAGTGTGTGTTCCGGCATTCATAGACAGAGAGAGAGAGACAGACAGTGTAATTTGATTTAAGTTAGATAGATTAGGCAGAACAGTCAGTCGGTTAGCTGCACTTACAGTGTATTGTGTATATATATGCATCCCAGGTGTTGCATATATATATATACACTGTATTCAGTTTAGCTAGATCCGTTCCTGTTATCTTCTTACTGACAGGCAGGCTTGTCTTGTTACAGTATTTATAGCTACCTGAAGAAAATTGCTGGTGTTCTTTTGATCCTATTAGTACCACAGTCAGGCAACTAGACTATTTACAGTTAGTGCAGTGCGTCCACCTCACAGTGTTCAGCTAAAACTACAAGTTAGCGGGGTGCGTCCTGCTCACAGTGTTCAGCTAAAACTACAAGTTAGTGGGGTGCGTCCTGCTCACAGTGTTCAGCTAAAACTACAAGTTAGTGTGGTGCGTCCTGCTCACAGTGTTCAGCTAAACCTACAAGTTAGTGCGGTGTGTCCTGCTCACAGTGTTCAGCTAAAACTACAAGTTAGTGCGGTGCATCCTGCTCACTGTGTTCAGCTAAAACTACAAGTTAGTGCAGTGCGTCCTGCTCACAGTGTTCAGCTAAAACTACAAGTTAGTGGGGTGCGTCCTGCTCACAGTATTCAGCTAAAACTACATGTTAGTGCGGTGCATCCACCTCACAGTGTTCAGCTAAAACTGCAAGTTAGTGGGGTGCGTCCTGCTCACAGTGTTCAGCTAAAACTACATGTTGGTGCGGTGCGTCCTCCTCACAGTGTTCAGCTAAAACTACAAGTTAGTGGGGTGCATCCACCTCACAGTGTTCAGCTAAACCTACAAGTTAGTGTAGTGAGACCTCTGCACAGTGTTCATCTAAAGCTACAAGTTAGTGCAGTGTGTCCTGCTCACAGTGTTCAGCTAAAACTACAGGTTAGTAGGGTGCGTCCTGCTCACAGTGTTCAGCTAAAACTACAAGTTAGTGCGGTGCGTCCTGCTCACAGTGTTCAGCTAAAACTACAAGTTAGTGCGGTGCATCCTGCTCACAGTGTTCAGCTAAAACTACAAGTTAGTGCGGTGCGTCCTGCTCACAGTGTTCAGCTAAACCTACAAGTTAGTGTAGTGAGACCTCTGCACAGTGTTCATCTAAAGCTACAAGTTAGTGCAGTGCGTCCTGCTCACAGTGTTCAGCTAAAACTACAAGTTAGTGCAGTGCGTCCTGCTTACAGTGTTCAGCTAAAACTACAAGTTAGTGTAGTGAGACCTCTGCACAGTGTTCATCTAAAGCTACAAATTAGTGCAGTGCGTCCTGCTCACAGTGTTCAGCTAAAACTACAAGTTAGTGTGGTGTGTCCTCCTCACAGTGTTCAGCTAAACCTACAAGTTATTTTTTTGCGAGCTCTGCACAGTGTTCAGTTAAAGCTACAAGTTAGTGCAGTGCGTCCTGCTCACAGTGTTCAGCTAAAACTACAAGTTAATGTGGTGCGTCCACCTCACAGTGTTCAGACAAACCTACAAGTTAGTGTAGTGAGACCTCTGCACAGTGTTCATCTAAAGCTACAAGTTAGTGCAGTGCGTCCTGCTCACAGTGTTCAGCTAAAACTACAAGTTAGTGCTTTGCGTCCTCCTCACAGTGTTCAGCTAAACCTACAAGTTATTTTTTTGCGAGCTCTGCACAGTGTTCAGCTAAAGCTACCTGTAGAAGGTTGGTGGTGTTTTCCTGATCCTATCACTACCGCAGGCAGCTAAAAAAGCTACAAGTTAGTTTTTTGCGAGCTCTGCACAGTGTTCAGATAAAGCTACCTGTAGAAGGTTGGTGGTGTTCTCATACTACAGGCAGGCAGTTGATTTTGCTAGCTGCAGTATCAGTACATATATATATATATATCCCAGCTTAGTGCAGCTACAGGCCATTAGTATGCCTGGAAGGCCAAGAAAGAGAGGCAAACAGTCACAAGCCAATAAGAGATGGCAAGCAGGCTCTGTGTCTAGTGCTGGTCGTGGAGACTGTGCATCCTCATCAGCACATGGCCGTGGTACACGCTTGGCCTTTTTTTCGGCAGCTGGCCGTTTTGAGCTGCAACATGCGGAAGACTTGGTCGAGTGGATGACCAAGCCGTCCTCATCCTCCTCATCCTCTCTCACCCATGCCCAGGGTACTTTGTCTGGCAAAGCAGCGGCCTCTTCCCTCGGCTCAATGTCATCAGTGACTCCTTCCCTAGCCCCACCATGTCCTCCTGAGGAGTCCCTCGAACTGTTTGACCACAGTGTTGGGTACATGCTCCAGGAGTAGGGATGAGCTTCTTGTTCGAATCGAACCCATGTTTGACTTGAACATTGGCTGTTCGGTCGTTCGCCGAATTCCGAACGTTATGGGCCATTCGCGCCAAATTCGTGTGGCGCGTCACGGCCCATAATTCACTGCGGCATCGCAGTGCATTGCTGGCTGATGATTGGCCAAGCATGCACTATGACCCACATGCTTGGCCAATCACAGCGCCGTCGGTAGAGAGAGCTGTAATTGGCCAAAGCCAGGGTGGCTTTGGCCAATTATGGCTCAGGGGGTTTAGAATACGCCCCACACTATATAAGGCCGTCTGCACAGCGGCCCTGTGTAGTGTGTTCCGGCGTGCGAGGGAGAGAGACAGTGTCATTTCATTTGAGTTAGCTAAATTAGGCAGGACAGTCAGTGAGTTAGCTGCACTTACAGTGTATTGTGTATATATATGCATCCCAGGTGTTGCGCATATATATATATATATATATATATATACACTGTATTCAGTTTAGCTAGATCCGTTCCTTGTTACAGTATTTACAGCTACCTGAAGAAAATTGCTGGTGTTCTTTTGATCCTCTTAGTACCACAGTCAGGCAGCTAGACTATTTACAGTTAGTACAGTGCGTCCTGCTCACAGTGTTCAGCTAAAACTACAAGTTAGGGTAGTGAGACCTCTGCACAGTGTTCATCTAAAACTACAAGTTAGTGCAGTGCGTCCTGCTCACAGTGTTCAGCTAAAACTACAAGTTAGTGTGGTGCGTCCTCCTCACAGTGTTCAGCTAAAACTACAAGTTAGTGCAGTGCGTCCTGCTCACAGTGTTCAGCTAAAACTACAAGTTAGTGTGGTGCGTTCTCCTCACAGTGTTCAGCTAAACCTACAAGTTATTTTTTGCAAGCTCTGCATAGTGTTTAGTTAAAGCTACAAGTTAGTGCAGTGCGTCCTGCTCACAGTGTTCAGCTAAAACTACAAGTTAGTGTGGTGCGTCCTCCTCACAGTGTTCAGCTAAAACTACAAGTTAGTGTAGTGAGACCTCTGCACAGTGTTCATCTAAAGCTACAAGTTAATGCAGTGCGTCCTGCTCACAGTGTTCAGCTAAAACTACAAGTTAGGGTAGTGAGACCTCTGCACAGTGTTCATCTAAAACTACAAGTTAGTGCAGTGCGTCCTGCTCACAGTGTTCAGCTAAAACTAAAAGTTAGTGTGGTGCGTCCTCCTCACAGTGTTCAGCTAAACCTACAAGTTATTTTTTTGCGAGCTCTGCACAGTGTTCAGTTAAAGCTACAAGTTAGTGCAGTGCGTCCTGCTCACAGTGTTCAGCTAAAACTATAAGTTAGTGTGGTGCGTCCTCCTCACAGTGTTCAGCTAAAACTACAAGTTAGTGCAGTGCTTCCTGCTCACAGTGTTCAGCTAAAACTACAAGTTAGTGTAGTGAGACCTCTGCACAGTGTTCATCTAAAGCTACAAGTTAGTGCAGTGTGTCCTGCTCACAGTGTTCAGCTAAAACTACAAGTTAGTGTAGTGAGACCTCTGCACAGTGTTCATCTGAAGCTACAAGTTAGTGCAGTGCGTCCTGCTCACAGTGTTCAGCTAAAACTACAAGTTAGTGTAGTGAGATCTCTGCACAGTGTTCATCTAAAGCTCCAAGTTAGTGCAGTATATCCTGCTCACAGTGTTCAGCTAAAACTACAAATTAGTGTGGTGCGTCCTCCTCACAGTGTTCAGCTAAACCTACAAGTTAGTGTAGTGAGACCTCTGCACAGTGTTCATCTAAAGCTACAAGTTAGTGCAGTGCGTCCTGCTCACAGTGTTCAGCTATAACTACAAGTTACTGTGGTGCGTCCTCCTCACAGTGTTCAGCTAAAACTACAAGTTATGCCCCGTACACACGGTCAGATTTTCCGATGGACAATGTCCGATCGGAGCGTGTTGTCGGAAATTCCGACCGTGTGTGGGCGCCATCGGACATTTTCCATCGGATTTTCCGACACACAAAGTTGGACAGCAGGAGATAAAATTTTCCGACAGCAAAATCCGATCGCGTCAATTCCGACCGTGTGTGGCCTGTTCCGACGCACAAAGTGCCACGCATGCTCAGAAGAAATTCCGACACGGGACAGCTCGTTCTGGTAAACTTAGCGTTCGCAATGGATACAGCACTTTCGTCACGCTGCAATGTTCAAAATGGTTTAATACAGCGCACTCTCTTCTTCTTTATAATGTGACAAGAATTAAGTAGTTTTGCTGCTCATATTCACACACACTTCTCACAAACTTTTATTTGTGTTTTTTTAGTGGGATTCCCTGAATATATTGTTATTAGTTGTCACATCTGACAGTTTTATATTTTTTATTTTTTTTTTTTTATTTTGGATTTTAAGCCTTTTTTTTTCTTTAATGTTTGGATTTTTTCCAAGGCTGATCTTTGTTCAATGTTATTTTTATTTTTACTCCAGAATATTTTTGGGTGTGTTTTGTGTGTCAAGTTACCCCAACACCATTGATATCTTTTATTATTTAATCTCAAGGAGATTGTTTGGTGTTGTTGTCCCTTGTTCATTTTACATTGTATATTTCAAATGTACCTGAATCCTCACAAACAAACTGTCCTTTTTGAAGTAAAACACAAAGGAGAGTATAATTCAAAACAAAAATCCTTTATTAAGGGATCAGAACCAAACAAAGAGGAAGGCAACACTGGATCAACAGGAGAAATTAGCGAAGCCTGGGACCCCCACGGCAGACATCAATTCTTCAACATCAAAATTGGTGGCCTGAGGAGTCCATATGTAAGGGAGTGCAGTCTGGTCCGGGATTCGCAGAGATCTGGAAAGCAGCAGATGACATGTGTGTCCCCAGGCTGTGGTACCACAAGAGGCTGCATCTTTTGGCCGACCAGACTGAACCCAGGGCAATCACTGTCTGGTCTTCCTTCCACGCTTCCTTCCCGGCTGTGGCTGTGCAGTTGGAGATGTGGCAGGAGGAGGAGTAGGACCTGGAGGAGGAGGACTGGGGGGACCTGGAGGAGGACTGGGGGGACCGGGAGGAGAGGGAGGAGGAGGAGGAGGACCTGCAGGAGGAGGAGGACCATCCCAAAGATGTGTGTGAGGTGTAATTTGGCCCCTCATATCTTTCTCCAGAGCCTCCGATATGAGGGCCTCACACATGGCTTTTTGGCCCTCCTCCATCCTCTGCATATTATAGGCTATGAAGGCAGCAATGTTCTCCTGCATGGTGTGGGGTGCTCCCAGGACCTCTGTAGCCCTCCAAAAGAATGCTATAGCAGCCTCCTCTAGGGTACTCCTCCTACTGCCACTTTCTGTTTTCAGGGGGGGTGGAGGGACCTTGATATCAGCCAGCCGGCTCGGCCCGGCCACCTCCTGGCTGAGACTTCCCTGTGTATGAAAAAGGGACATGGTTTTAGTTTTTGCATCATCAATCACAATCCTAAATTAGTACTCCCAACTAACATCTAGTTAACATAATTGATTGGACAAGCAGAAATATTTAGAGGAATGCTATACCTGGCTCAATCTGGGCTCCTCCACATGTGGTCTGGAAGGCCCAGGTTGGGCGTCAGAAGCCTTAGCCGGGGTGGAAGGAAGCGTGGAAGGAAGACTGGAGAGGGATGGCCTGGGTTCAGTCTGGCCTGCCAGAAAGTGCAGCCTGTCGTAGTACAACATCCTGGGGACATAGATGTCATCTGCTGCTCCGGATTTCTGTGAATCCAGGACCTTCTTGCGCTCCCTTAGATATGTGCTCCTCAGGCCACCAATTAATATCTTTAAATAGGTGATGTCTGCCGTGGGGGTCACCTGCTTCACAATTTCACACAATTGCTCCAGTGCTGCCTTCCTCTTTGCTTGGTTCTTGAAATGGGGGTGGGTAATCTCCCACAGACAGGGCAGCTCACTTAGCATCTCTATGAATACTGACATGAAGTCATTGTCTTTCATTAAGATATCCATGTTCACTGCAAGACACAACACAAGACAAAGCCTAATGTCAGACAAAACTCTCCTAATCTTGTTACAATATAGGCCTCAATCTAGAAGCAGTATAGGCACAAGTTTGTCTCTTACCTTCGTTCTTACGATCGGCGCGTCCAATGCTCCTTCCTCCGCTCACAGATCGTACGTAATACGCACGCGTGTTACGCTTTATACACACTGCGCATGCGTGTAACTCTGCCCGCCCCTGACGTTCTTTCTAGTGTATTCCCCGCCCCTTTTCGTTCGGCGCAGTGGGTGAAGAGCACATGGCGGAGTTACAACAGGTGCGTGCTAATTCTAGCAACGAGGAGGAGGAGGAAAGCCCGGATCCAGGCACGTCCCGATCCAGAAGGAGACGTTTTAAGGCCACAAATATGTCGTTTGGGGAGATGTTGGAGATGGTCGACATCATGAGGAAGTCCGACTATGACGGAAAATATGGGCCTTACCCCAACCCGAACATCCGAAAGGCCAAGATCATGGCGAAAGTGGTCAGGAGTCTTGAGAGGAATTTCGGGGTACGAAGATCTAAAGATCAGCTCAGGAAGCGGTGGTCGGACCTGAAGTTGAGAGAGCCAGAGCAGTACCGAAAGATCCGGAGAGTGCTGCAAAAAAGTAAGTAGTTGTGCTGTGTTCCTATTCTTTCTGTCTTTATTACGTTCGTTTTGCTCCATATGCTTTTATTAATTGTAACGTTTAAAAAGGTCAACTTTAATGTTCATGGGCCCAATATTCGTTCGTATCAAACATTTTTCTTTCGGCCTCTAGAACACCATTGTTTAGGCCATATGCATTTTCACACATTTTTGGGGGCCTACTTGGATGCCAAATATTTGTTTGTGTAGATGGGTTTGTTACTAGAATGAAATGCAAACTAGATTGTGTGTAAGGAGAGGACACTCAGCAGCTGTTTTCACATCTGGACACTGGAGCACTAGTGTTGGACACAAGAGCACCATTTTTATTAGGGGGGGCCACACAGGTGCTCCAGTGTATACTATAGGGGGGGCTACATCTGTGAAGCTTGTACTAAACAGGTAAAGTATTGCAGCTTGACAAAGGGCAATAAAAAATATACATTTTGGAACTCTGCTAAAATAGACAATTGTACCCCACTTCCAAGCAATGTTTCCTATTTCTAGTTCTGCCATCAAATATCTGTGTGCTAATTATACCATTTTTGTTTTACATAGGGGAGAAAAGACTCGGACACCCCTCATCCCAGGAGACCAGAGACCCCCCCCCTCTGGAAGAAGGGGAAATACCAACCCAAGAAGCTGAGCAGGAGGAAGAAGAAGACGTGGTGGAGATTGGCACCACAACAGGTGAGTGTCTGCGACCACAGGCTCAGGTAAAAGAGATGGATGGTGGCAGATTTTTGAGACCTTTTTTTTTGTTCTTTATCTCTTTTTAGGTGATCGTGATCCAGAACGCTTTACATCTGAAAGTGTCCAGATACTGATCGGGGAGATCATGGGGTGTAATCTCCAACTGCAAAACATCCAGCAACAAATCAGTGATGTTATTAAAAAAAATAATAACATCATTGATGTTTTGGAGTGAATTTAAACCCCACAAAATCTGTTTTATCGTACGAAAATTTTTTCAATGTTTAGAAAAGCCAAATTTGGAGGATGCACACAGTGTGCCAACATGTGCTATCTGCCATCACGAGAGATCAATGGATGCGTTTTGGGGGTGAAACCCCTTCCTCAATTATTAAGTAGCGTTGAGGAAGGGCTTGCTCCCCCAAAACACGTCCCTTGATCCCCCCTGATGGCAGATAGCACATGTTGACATTCGTAAATTGGTGTGCATCTTCCAAATTTGGCTTTTCCAGGGGTGATTTCCCCCCATCTGAACGCTATATCAAACCCAGTTCCTAAATACTGATGTCTGATATAGCCTTCAGGTTTTACCTAATGTGAACTTTGTAAGTTCAAGTTTTTTGGCTTTCTTGTTGGTTTTACACAGGCCTGTTTTATCTGAAATGGATATTTCGATTTTTGATAATGCTACTGCAAACATTGTTATACAACAAACATGTTGGTTTGTTTTAAAAACCTTTGGTAAATGCACATGTGATTGTGCAGGTATAAAAAAGTGCCTTACTCAAGAATGTGTGGATTATTGTCTCAACACTACAACACTTTTGGGGTGATGTAATTGCTGTTTTATGCAAAAATGGGGGTTATTTCCTAAGGGCAAATACACTTTGCACTACAAGTTCAGATTCAGTGCAGTTGCAAGTGCACTTGTAGTGAAATGTGTTTTTGCATTTAGGAAGTACCAGCCAACACTGTTTTTTATAAGGTTACCCAATCACGACATTTTCTGCACTCAACACATTTCTGTCAGGGTCAGCTAAAACAAACACAAGCAGTAAATGTCCACAAAGAATTTCTTTTGGTTGTTTTTTATTTGAAAAAGGTGTCACAGATTGTCTGGCATATTGATAGCCCCCCTACCCGCAAAGAACTCCAGGTAGCATAACCGGACATCACGGGCATTCAGGGAGGGCAAGCCAGGACGGCCACTTTCAAGCGCCATCAGTGTTGATGGATTAGGGATTCCGGCCTCAGGCCCAACTGAGCCAGCATAGTTGGCTGAATGTTTTCTTAAAAAATTATGGAGAACACAGCAGGCAAGTATTATATGGTTCAGTTTATACTCCGCCATATGGATGGCTGTCAGAAATAATCGGAACCAGCTGGCCAGGATTCCAAATGTGTTCTCCACCACTCTTCGGGCTCTGGCCAGCCAGTAATTAAAAACCCTCTGTTCTGGGGTGAGGGTCCTCATCGGGAATGGCCGCATCAGGTGGTCCCCCAGCGCAAATGCTTCATCAGCAACGAACACAAATGGGAGACCTTCAACATTGTCCTCTGGAGGTGGCAAGTCCAAGCTGCCATTCTGGAGACGCCTGTAGAACTCCGTCTGGGCGATCACTCCACCATCGGACATCCGGCCATTCTTCCCCACGTCCACATACAAGAACTCGTAATTAGCCGACACCACCGCCAATATCACTAGTTGGGTGGTGGGACGATGTGGACATGTTTCCCATCAATTGCCCCTCCGCAGTTAGGAAAGTCCCACCGCTGGGCAAAGTGGGAGGCCACAGTCTGCCATTCCTGTGGCGTTGAAGGAAACTGTTGAGGAAAAAACAATAAACATTACTATATTTTCACAGAAACATGGCAAGCAGATTAGACACAAACATTATGGGGCAACCTCCAGATAGCATTTACTAAGGGGAATTTAACAACAACAAAGTATAAGGTACACCTATCATATTCCCCCTCCCCCCCTCTCATGGGCCATTTCTAACATTATAGGGGGGGAAGTCTTGGACAGGTAACCCTCTTCACTTCATTGAGAGATGAATGCCTAAATACAGGGTATTACTTGGAACAGTCCCTCCTTAGTTACACTATTGGCAGACCACTGGACAGGTAAGAAGTGTCATAATACAAAGATATAAATACACACTGTACACATTTGAGGACATTTGAACATTCTGCTATTACCTATCAAGATAATAATAGGATACAAAAACTTTAAACAGTACCATTGGAAAGTATACAGGCAGGCCCTTTCACTACATGCTTTGGGGAATTCATCCATAAATCTGACCAGTAAAGAGATGGGTATAGTGTGTATGGGTTTGGCAAAGTCAGCAGATAGATGATTGAGGATAGAGAATTGTGATCAGCTGACTTAGCAGTTGGGGGGAGGGAGGGTTACAAAAAATTTGGGGACACCACAAAAAAAAGCCTCTGGCACTCTGCCTGAATTTAAATAAAAAATAACATTTCCAAACATTTTAGGGGGTGTTTGGGGTAAAGCACTACTATGGAGCTGATAAAATACATTGTTAAGTGACTACATGAGGTGAATATAGGCCAGGAAAGACCATGCTGGGGAGGTTATTGAAGGGCAAATATGTATGAAGGACATAAAATAATAATTACCTAAAAATCCAGCATGCATGAGAACAAAGGGGACATTCACAGCATATTACAATCATGGTAATTAGGGAATGAGGGAAGAAATACAATATATTATCAAACATTCAATACAATAAAATGTGATATAAAAGGATAAAAATCTTACCTTCATATACTCCTTCTGCAGGACCTGGATGATGGCAGAACAGGTCTCTGGGATAATGATCCCCAGAGCCTGGGGGGAGATGCCTGTCGAGAACTTGAGGTCCTGCAGGCTTCTCCCTGTGGCCAAATACTGCAAGGTAGTGACCAACCTCTGCTCCAGAGTGATGGCTTGCCTCATGCAGGTATCCTGCCTGCTAATATAGGGAGTCAGCGAAGCCAGCAAACGGTGAAATACGGGGTCCGTCATCCTGAGAAAGTTCCTGAAATCATCAGGATTATTCTCACAGATCTCACGGAGCAAAGGCATATGACATAACTGGTCACGCTGAAGCAACCAATTCTTGGTCCATGAACTCCTCCCCACCCTGTTCATGGACTGGACTTGTGTCAAGGTCAGGACCCCAACACCAAGCCCCCACACAGCACGAACTCTACGAGGAGTACGCATACGAAACATGGCTAAAAAAACGGTCGGCTGCTCAGAATGAAGTAACAGAACGCACTGAAGAACAGCAAGGCCTGTGAAGAGCGACCTGAAAAGCAGGAACGAGCGGACAAGATCGCACAGAGAACTCTGATACGAACTGACTGCACGCACTGAAGAGCAGATACAAACCCACAAGCACAAACTGAATGGCAGAAAACGATCTGAAAGCCACGAGTCTGAAAAAGCGCGAATCGTCTCTCACCAAACTTTTACTAACACGAGATTAGCAAAAGGAGCCCAAAGGGTGCCGCGCTTGGTTCTGAACCGGCCTTTTCTAGTCTCGTCGTACGTGGTGTACGTCACCGCGTTCTTGGCGATCGGAAAATCCGACAACTTTGTGCGACCGTGTGTAGGCAAAACAAGTTTGAGCCAACATCCGTCGGAAAAAATCCTAGGATTTTGTTGTCGGAATGTCCGAACAAAGTCCGACCGTGTGTACGGGGCATTAGTGTGGTGCGTCCTCCTCACAGTGTTCAGCTAAACCTACAAGTTATTTTTTTGCGAGCTCTGCACAGTGTTCAGCTAAAGCTACCTGTAGAAGGTTGGTGGTGTTCTCATACTACAGGCAGGCAGTTGATTTTGCTAGCTGCAGTATCAGTACATATATATATATATATATATATATATATATATATATATATATATCCCAGCTTAGTGCAGCTACAGGCAATTAGTATGTCTGGAAGGCCAAGAAGGAGAGGCAGACAGTCACAAGCCAATAAGAGAGGGCAAGCAGGCTCTGTGTCTAGTGCTGGTCGTGGAGATGGTGCATCCTCATCAGCACGTGGCCGTGGGACACGCTTGGCCTTTTTTTCAGCAGCTGGCCGTGTTGAGTCGCAACATGCGGAAGACTTGGTCGAGTGGATGACCAAGCCGTCCTCATCCTCCTCATCCTCTCTCACCCATGCTCAGGATACTTTGTCTGGCAAAGCCTCTTCCCTCGGCTCAATGTCATCAGTGACTCCTTCCCTAGCCCCACCATGTCCTCCCGAGGAGGCTCTCGAACTGTTTGACCACAGTGTTGGGTACATGGTCCAGGAGGATGCCCAGCGTTTGGAAGGCTCTGATGATGATACTGAGCTTGATGAAGGCAGTAACATGAGCACGGACAGAGGGGCTGCCCAAGAAGGACAGCAATCTGGCAGTCATGCTCCCACTGCTGCAGCATACTGCCAGGTTTGCTCTAGTGATGAGGAGGGAGGGGATGATGAGGTCACTGACTCAACGTGGGTGCCTGATAGGAGAGGGGTTGAGGAGGAGGCAGGACATCACCAACGAGGCAGGATGCCCTCCAGGGGCCAGCCTAAGGGCAGCACATTGACTGCATCACACCCCAAAGCTCCACATGTGCAGGGTGCTGCAGTCTCTGCGCGTTATTCAAAAAGTTCTTTGGTGTGGGCCTTTTTTGAGACGAGTGCATCAGATCGCACCGCTGCTATTTGCAACATATGTCTCAAGCGTATCTCGCGTGGCCAAAACATCTCCCGCTTGGGTACCACATGCTTGACCAGGCATATGTTGACAGCCATGCAGTTCGTTGGCAAGCGTATCTAAAAGACCCACACCAAAGAACAAAGAGGACCTCTCCTTGCTCCTCAGCAGCTGGGATCTCCAACCCCACTATACCTTCAGTCCTCTTTGAGACCTGCATTGAGAGGAATGAAGGTGTAGAATTAGGTGTGTCACAGCCAAGTACTTGTGGGCAATCTGCTTTTGGTACACCAACGTCAGATTGTACCAGGCAAATTTCCCTGCCCCAGCTGCTGCACCACCGATAGAAGTTTGCTCCCAGCCATCCACATGCCCAGCAGTTGAATGCTAACTTGGCAAAATTGCTAGCACTTCAACTGCTGCCTTTTCAGTTGGTAGACTCTGCCCCCTTCCGTGAGTTTGTAGAATGTGCGGTTCCTCAGTGGCAGGTACCCAAACGCCACTTTTTCTCACGGAAGGCGATTCCGGCTCTCTACCGGCATGTGGAAGGCAATGTCCATGCCTCGCTGGACAGGGCGGTCAGCGGTAAGGTGCATATTACCGCTGACTCATGGTCCAGCAGGCATGGACAGGGATGTTACCTAAGTTTCACCGCGCATTGGGTGACTCTGCTGGCAGCTGGGAAGGATGCAGGACAAGGTGCAGTAGTGTTGGAGGTTGTTCCACCACCACGCCTCCAAAATGTCACTACTAATGATTGTGACACACCTCTCTCCTCCACCCCCTCCTCTTCTTCTTCCTCCATGGCCTCTTTCTGTGCTTTGTCCTCGGAACCAACGGTGCTCCGTAGCCGTTCAAGGGGCTACGCAAGTACGCAGGCCAAAAGATGCCATGCGGTGCTTGAGCTGGTGTGCTTGGGGGACAGGAGCCACACTGGGGCAGAGGTTCTGTCAGCTCTGCAGAGGCAGGTTCAGAGGTGGTTGACGCCATGCCAACTTAAGGTAGGAATGGTGGTTTGTGACAATGGCACCAACCTCCTCTCTGCCCTCCGACAGGGACAAATGACCCATGTGCCCTGTTTGGCTCACGTCCTTAGCTTGGTGGTGCAGCTGTTCTTGGGCAGGTAGCCGGGCTTACAGGATGTCCTGAGGCAGGCCAGGAAAGTCTGTGTGCATTTCCGCCAGTCATATAATGCCAGTGCTCGGCTGGCGGACCTCCAAAAGGAGTTTAACCTGCCCAAGAACCGCCTAATCTGTGACATGCCCACCAGGTGGAACTCAACATTGGCCATGCTGCAGCGGCTGCACATGCAGCAGAGGGCCATCAATGAGTACCTGTGCGACTATGGCACCAGGACAGGGTCAGGGGAGCTTGTTTTTTTTCCCCACGCCAGTGGGCCATGATCAGGGATGCATGCACTGTCCTGTCACCATTTGAGGAGGCCACGAGGATGGTGAGCAGTGACAGTGCATGCATCAGTGACACTGTCCCCCTTGTCCACCTGTTGGAGCACACGCTGCGTGGAATAATGGACAGGGCACTTGAAGCAGAACAGAGGCAGGAAGAGGAGGACTTCCTTAGCTCTCAAGGCCCCCTTTATCCAGACAGTGTTCCTGCGTGCCCGCCGATCACACAGGAAGAGGAGGAGGAGCAGGAGGAGGAGGAAGATTGTGTCAGTATGGAGGTGGAGCCTGGCACTCAGCATCAGCAGCAGTCTTTAAGGGATCAGTCCCAAGAAACACATGGACTTGTACATGGCTGGCAGGAGGTGGCTGCGGACCATGTCGTTCTTATTGACCCAGAGGACTCCGGACCGAATGCCTCAGCAAACCTACGCTGCATGGCCTCCCTGATCCTGCAAAGCCTGCGTAAGGATCCTCGTATTCGTGGTATCAAGGAGAAGGACCAATACTGGCTGGCAACCCTCCTTGATCCACCTTACAAGGGTAAGGTTGCGGACCTTATCTTGCCATCGCAGAGGGTGCAGAGGATGAAACATCTTCGGGAGGCCTTGCAGAAAGGTCTGTGCAACGCGTTCCCAGAGACTGGGAGGTTACAAACTCCTGTTTCTGGACAACGTGTTGCTGAGGCTTCGGTCAGTCAAAGAAGGAGCGGTGGAGAAGGTGGCCGTCTGATCGATGCGTTCAGACAATTTTTTGGTCCGCAGCCCCAAGGTATGATCGGTTCCAGCAACCATTGCCAGCGTCTGTTTTACATGGTGCAGGAATACCTAGGGGTAAGAACTGACTTCGACACCTTTCCCACCGAAAATCCTCTGGGTTACTGGGTCTTGAGGATGGATCACTGGCCAGAGCTTGCACAGTATGCAATTGAGCTACTGGCCTGTCCTGCATCCAGCGTTCTTTCGGAACGCACATTCAGTGCTGCTGGAGGCTTTGTAACCGATCACAGGGTGCATCTGTCCACCGACTCGGTCGATTGACTGACCTTCATAAAAATAAATCAGTCTTGGATCACCACCAGCTACCAAGCACCTGATGCTGATGTAACCGAATAATTTTTTTTGAAATCTCAGATCCCTTCAAAGACTGCCGATGCTGAGTGACTATCCCTGAGTAATTATCCTCTTCCTCCTCAATGATCACGCTGATAGCTTGTAAGAATATTTTTGGTTCTGGGCGCCACCACCAGTGCCTAAGGCCCAATTTTTCAGCCCTTGTTTAACAGGGGCGTGTAATTACAATTTTTGATGCAATACTTTGCAGCAGGGCTCATTTCTGCGTTCCAACTAGAGTATCTGTGAGGGGTTGCAGTGTTGTGGCACCAGCACCAGTGCCTAAGGCCCAATTTTTCAGCCCTTGTTTAACAGGGGCGTGTAATTACAATTTTTGATGCAATACTTTACAGCAGGGCTCGTTCCTGCATTCCAACTAGAGAGTCTGTGAGGGGTTGCAATGTTGTGGCACCAGCACCAGTGCCTAAGGCCTAATTTTTCAGCCCCCGTTCAACAGGGCATGTAATTACAATTCTTGATCTAATATTTCACAGCAGGGCCCATTTCTGCACCCACCAAGAGCGAGTGAGGACTTACAGTGTTGTGGCACCAGCACCACCACCAAAGGCCCAGTTCTTCTGCCCTTGTTCAACAGGGGCATGTAATTACAATTCTTGATCTAATATTTCACAGCAGGGCCCATTTCTGCACCCACCAAGAGTGAGTGAGGACTTACAGTGTTGTGGCACCAGCACCACCACCACCACCACCACCAAAGGCCCAATTTTTTTGCCCTTGTTCAACAGGGGCATGTAATTACAATTCTTGATCTAATATTTCACAGCAGGGCCCATTTCTGCACCCACCAAGAGCGAGTGAGGACTTACAGTGTTGTGGCACCAGCACCATCACCACCACCAAAGGCCCAATTTTTCTGCCCCTGTTCAACAGGGGCATGTAATTACAATTCTTGATCTAATATTTCACAGCAGGGCCCTGTGAGGGCTTACAGTGTTGTGGCCACAACAACACCTAAGGCCCAAATTTCTGCTGAGTATATAGGGCAGGCCCCTACTTTCAAACATCTAACTTACAAACAACTCCTACTTGCAAACGGAAGGAGACAATAGGAAGTGAGATGAAATCTACCCCTAGGAAGGGAAATTCTCTCCTGTAAGAGTTAATATGGGAAAAACAT
Organism: Aquarana catesbeiana; assembly: GCF_042186555.1. NCBI lineage: Eukaryota > Metazoa > Chordata > Amphibia > Anura > Ranidae > Aquarana > Aquarana catesbeiana. Next base: position 279,608,675 of record NC_133328.1, read on the forward strand.
TTCTCCTTTCCACTGATGCTTTCCAATCCTTGTTTCACAAAAAAACACAAATTTTCAAAAAACATTTGTCATTCTGACAAAAAGTGAGGTGAAATCTTCTGAAGAGGAGGACAGACAGCAAAACAAATGTCACAGGGGTGATAACCCTTCCCTATGTTTTCCAAAAAGCTTAAAAAAGATTTTTTGGCTGGAGCTAAACACGATAAAAATGTACCCGTTCAAAATTACAAACAGATTCTACTTAACAACAAACCTACAGTCCCTGTCTTGTTTGCACCGCCTGTATACTGCTGTTCAGAGTATATAGGGCCTGGTGGCCCCACACCTTTCCTTATTTTAATTTGGGTGCGGGGTTCCCCTTAATATCCATACAAGACCCAAAGGGCCTGGTAATGGACTGGGGGGTACCCATGCCGTTTGTCTCACTGATTTTCATCCATATTGCCAGGACCCGACATTACATTAAACCCGCAAGCAGTTTTAAATGAGATTTTTTCCTTTAAAAATGACATTTTGTGCAGGGACTGTTCTAAACACGGGAAACACGCGCCACTTTACAGGCATACTATAGACACACCCCAGGTATGATATTTAAAGGAATATTTCCCTTTTTTTTTTTTTACTTTAAGCATCATTAAAATCACTGCTCCCGAAAAAACGTCCGTTTTTAAAAGTTTTTTTTGCATTGATACATGTCCCCTGGGGCAGGACCCGGGTCCCCAAACCCTTTTTAGGACAATACCATGAAAATTAGCCTTTAAAATGAGCACTTTTGATTTCGAGCGTTCGAGTCCCATGGACGTCAATGGGGTTCTAATGTTCGTGCAAATTTTCGGTCCGTTCGCAGGTTCTGGTGCAAACCAAACCGGGGGGTGTTCGGCTCATCCCTACCTACTATATAACTATGTATGTAAGGTACTGGAAGCTGATGAATAGAGTATGCCTTTTTGATGGATTTGACTAGCCAAGATGCAATGCGTGGAGTTGCTGGCTGACCTTTCCTGATCCCATGAGGAATTACCAAGAGATTGTCTGTTTTCCTAAAAGAAGTTGTAGCCGTCAAATAATTGGTGATAGCAGACTTTATATCCAATGCATGAGGTTCACCTCGATCTTTAGTGGAAGGATGATGTCTTGATTATAATGGAATGATATTGCCACTTTCGGAATGAACGGTCTGAAGGTCTTAGTACTACTCTGTTAGGGTAAAGGACCAGGTAGGGTTCCGTTATCATCAGTGCTTGCATTTCTGAAACTCTCTTTGCTGATGTAACGGCAATGAGGAAGGTTAGTTTTAGTGCCAGGTCCCATAATGAGATTGACTCAACCAGGTGAAAAGGAGGAGTTGAAAGAGTTGGTTTCTCAGAAGGTCTGATCTTCAAGCATGCCCTCATAAATTGAACTACAAGGGGATGTAATGCCCATTTAATGCCTGTTTTTTCAGATAAGGCGGAAATCTGTACCTTCAGAGTACCTCAGCTTAGACCCTTTTTTATACCTGCCTGGAGGAATTGCAAAATTAGTGGAGATTATGGCGATACTGGATTCCAGCTTCTTTGTTGGGCCATAGAAAAAAAATGTTCCCATATTTTCCCATATGTGGTGTTAGTGGTACCTTTTTTGGCTTGTAGTAGTGTTGATATATCACCTCTTGAGAGCAACTCTGTTCTAGCAGCCTATTCCTTTCAACTTCCATGCCATCAACTGCAACTTCTCCAGAGCCAGGTGGAGGAATTGACCCTGGGATAGTAGATCCCATGTCACCGGGAGAGGCAGTGGTTGCTGCAGACTGAGTTGTAATAAGGTTGTGAACTAAGGCCTCTTCGGCCAGAAAGTATTTACTGGTATCACCGTAGCAGATGATCTCCTGAGCCTGGAAAGGAATCTTGCGATTAGTGGAGTCAGTGGAAATATGTACACTTGCCTGAAGTTCCATGGGTGGAGAAGACAGTCTTTTCCCTCAGCTGATGGTAAAGCCGCTCTTGACAGGAATCTGACACTTGGTGTTTGCAGGTGTCGCTGCCAAATCGATCTCCAATATTCCCCAAGTTTCTGTCAAGAGAGAGAAGGACTGATGGCTCAGAGACCATTCGTTGTTTGAGAGAAGTTCCCTGCTCAAATTGTCGGCCAACATGTTTTGTGCCACCGGAACATATACTGCCCTCAGGTCTGTTAGATTTATTTGTGCCCAATCCAAGATGGGGCAAACTTCCTCCATCAGTGTGCGGCTCCTGATAGCTCCTTGCTACTGGATGTATGCCACCGCAAGGTTGCTTTTCAACCAATTAATTAACCAGCTGAAGTTCTGAAGAGTCATGATCAATATTCTCTGATGTTGGAGTAAGGTTTCCCAACTTTCTGCTAAAATCAGAATGTTGGGGTGTGTCCGGACGTCGAGAGGAGAGGACGTGTGACTGCAGAGCTCCGACGACCCTTCTGCAATCCGCGTCCATCTAGCGCATCCATCGTCTGGGAGAACTTCCAAATCCTCCCCAGCAGCCATCAGACCTTCTCTACTCCACCCCGGGGGAAATTTGTAGAGCCTAAGTGGCCGTTCAGGCTGTAATCAGGCTCTGATGGGCACCACACTAGAAAGACCCGCCGCCATCTTGCGGCCTGTGTGATCCCCTCCGCCCTCGGTCTCATGTGCCGTAATAGGCAGTGCGGAGGGAGACCTGTCCATCCTCACCTGTTCGGACTGTTCCTGGGAGGAGGCCGATCCGCGAGGGGACCCGAAATACCGCCGGTGGGCTCGTGGCGGTGGGATCAGAGCGGCCGTGGCCTACGGATACCCTGCGGCCTGTGAAGCCTCCTGTGCCCCTGGGCTAAAGTGATACCATCAGCACATAGGGGGTCCGCAGACCCCAATATCCCCTCAGCGGAGATCAAGGGGAGGAAGCTGGCTGACACAATCTTCCGAGAAGACACCAGAGGAGAAATATAAGGAGATTCAGGGGCATCCATCGCACTCCACCATCCTGCGGCCTATTGTCAAAGGTGCATCCTCCATACTAAGGTACTGTGTGCTCTGGGGTTACTGTGTTGCTTTTCTAGTGCCTCCACTACTGCTAGAACTGGGTTTTGAAGCAAGCCTTTATCTGCTTAGACAGCTCAGACACCCAGATCTTTGACCACCACTTCCACCATTCAGATCACCCTATTCCCATTGCTTCACAATAGGAAGATCAGACTGTTAACTGCTTATTAACCACTAATATAAATTGTTCCCTAGCCTTGGCATGTGGATTACGCTTGTGGCCTCCGCACCCCCCCTCCCAGATCTGATTTCTATTTCTCAAGCAACCCATTCCTCTGAAATGGTAGATACGTGATTCCTGAGCCCCGCTCCCGTCCAGTGATCCGCGGCCTCTGTACAGCTACATAAGCCTCAAATAGCTCCAGAGGTGAGACGCCACAACTCCGCTACATATTTCGACACCCTATGGGCAAAATTGGTGATCAGAGATCCTTCTATAGAGCCACGCAACACTCAAAATCCTCCTCCACCATGAATCGCTTCCTAACTAAGCCTCAATCCCCGGTCCCAATGTCTCAGGGAGATCCAGAGGAATTTGGTAGCACTTTAATGACAGAGAATGGATCACAGCAACAGGCCGCCCATCTCCACGCAACCTCCTCTCCTCACCCGGTCTTGACCCCGGAGATGATGGATCTTAAACTCCAGGCACTGGCCCAGCAGGTAACCAGAGACATAGCACAAGAGATGGGGAGAATATCTAGAGAGCTCAGGGGAGAGATTGACGCATTGGGAGAACGCACAGCTTCTCTAGAGACAAAATTTGATGAATCTCTGCTCTATGTACAAGCTCTTGAAGAGGAAAATGCAATTCTTAAAAATTCAGTGTCCCAACTGCAGCTTCAGCAGGAGGACCTCGAGAACAGAAAGAGTGACGCAGAGTCCCTGAGACTGTTGCTGATAACAACATCAGGCCCTATCTCTTAGGCCCATTTAACTACCTGGCTCCTGAAGTTGTGGACATTGGTGCCTTGACAGGGCTCATAGGTCCCTGGCCCCTAAACCCCCAGCGGGGGCCAGACCACGTGACATAGTGGTACGTTTCCACTTCTATGAAAGTAAAGAGATTCTAACCAGGGCCACATGCAACAGATCAGGCATTGACTACAAAGGTGACAGAATTCAACTGTTTAGTGATCTCTCCCCGATCACTCTGGCTAAACATCACTCTCTACGACCCATCACCTCTCATCTACAGCAACACAAGGTCCCTTATTACTGGGGCTTCCCATTTCGCCTCAACGTTACCTTAGAGGGGGTCCAACACATCCTACGGGACCTTCAAGAAGGTGATGCTTTCATAAAACGGCTAGGTCTACCTTCTCTTCCTGCGGACATAGAACAGACTTTGCCTACCACTCCACGTCCACTGTCAGCCCCATCCAGAATCTGGACCCCAGTGAGAAGCAGAGGATCAAAGGCCTACTCCGCTCCCCAGTGATCTCAACGCTCAGGACCTCCCACCTGATTTGAAGTGTACATTCTTACCTGATCCATACCCTTATTACGGGTCCAGATTGATGTCTGACTCTCTGATAGGGCCCACCATGTTTGCAGTGCCTCCCCTCTTGCGGACGCTCTGCACAGTTTAGGCTACTGTTATTGCTGGTATAAATTTCTGCTATTGCAGTACATTTTCCATAGGTTGAAAGTTGCAGCTGTTTTATGTTTAAAGGTTCTTTCATGGCTGCATCTCCCTAGGTTACCCAGAGTTGTGATTAGTCAGGTAATGTTATAGGTGGGTCACTGTGACGGATAGTTGCGGGTCCCTCACCACTTTGGAGACAGCTATGCTCCCCTACTGGTCCTCGGGCTTCAGCCAAGGATTCCTGAGTAAATTTTGCTCAGGCATTTTTGTGCTGTTGTTTTTATTTTTATTTTTTTTTCTCAGTTTTTGGGCCTCACAGGCCTTTTTGTTTTTAAGCAACATAATCCTTCATGACCCTTTTTTTGGATCATTCCAAGTTAGTTCAAACGCTTCAGTTCATCTTTTTTTTTTTTCCTTTTTTTTCTACTCCATGGTTTTTTATTTATAGTTCGGTAAATGATCATCTCATGATAAGGGCTCTATTGAACAGGCTAAGGCCTGTATTTAGGCCATGCACACATATTTCTATTACTAGGCTGTTGTCCATTGTTTTGAATATCCCGAAGATGAAAGGTAATGTCTATCTATGGCTTTGAAACTGTTATCATATAATGTGAAGGGTTTGAATTCCATTAAAAAGAGATGGATGGCCTTGAAGGAATTCAGGGCCTCCGGTGTGGATGTCATCCTGGTTCAGGAGACACATTTCCGGACTGGGGGTTCCCTGAAATTCGCCTCTAGACACTTCCCGGTGTCCTTTTTAGCCTCAGATCCATCTGGAAGGGCTGGAGTGGCAGTTTTGGTAAAACGTTCATGTCCCCTCTAGATCAAGTCCACCCATTTAGAGCCTCATGGGCGTTATATAATTTTGGAAGGCACATATTTATCTAACCCTATGACGATCATGAATGTATATGCTCCTAACACGGGTCAAATTAAATTCCTTACTGAAGTCTTTGAATGACTACACATAATAGCTCACCCCTTCATGATAGTTGGAGGCGATTTCAATACTGTCCTCTCACCTGTTAGGGATAGGAAATCATTGTTCCATGCAGTGACCCCTTCTGCTCCACAATCCCTAGCAAATTCTTTCAGGAAGCTGATTCGCATCCACCGTCTGTTTGATGCTTGGCGTATTAAGCACCCGGTTGGTCGTCAGTATTCATTTTATTCCCCTCCCCACAAGATGTTTTCAAGACTGGATAATTTTCTAGTGACAGCCCCTCAGCTTTCCCACACAGTGTCTTCTGAACTGGGTCCAATTACCTGGTCAGACCACGCTCCTCTATACCTAGATCTTTGCCTCTCAGCTGCGTTCCCCAGGAGGTGTCACTGGAGACTTAATGAGTCCCTAATTAAACATCCTGAATCTAGAGATAAACTTCTTACCGCCCTAACTGAGTATTTTCACTTAAACACAGGTTCCGTGTCCAGCCCGTCCGTCCTCTGGGAGGCTCACAAGGCCTTTTTTAGAGGACAGTGTATCTCTGTGGGATCCCAGAGAAAAAGGAATTTGGCTCCTCAGAGGTCTTCTTTGATTTTGGAACTAGCGGCTGCTGAACGCTCTCTGCTACAAGCCCCCACGATGGGCCGGCTGCGCACGGTAACCTCTCTACGTAACCGTATAAAGTCTTTAGGCATGTCCAAAATAGATAAATCTATTCTGTGGGCAAAACAAAAATTCTATGAATTTTCAAATAAACCACATGGGATGTTAGTATCTAGGCTTAATCCTAGGCCCTACCAATCTTTCCCAGAACATATAAAACGCTCCGATGGGACCCCCACCTACTGCCCGCAGTCAATGACCCAAGTATTTGGGGAATTTTACGGCAAACTCTATAACTGCCTCTCCCCTGACCAACCCCCCCCTTTGACCAGAAAGCTTTTGAAACATTTTTGATGGATCTTTACCTCCCTCGGCTTAATGAGATGGAGGTACAGATTTTAAATGAACCCATTACTGAAGAGGAACTTACCCATACTGTCAAGACCCTTCCATCCCATAAAGCTCCAGGTCCAGATGTCCTTCCCTACACTTATTATAAGACCTTCCTCCCGACTATTTCAAAACACTTGGTATCTTTATTTAACTCTCTACTACAAGGTCAATGCCCCTGCCAACAATTTTTACACTCCTATGTTATGATCATACCCAAACCGGACAAAGATCCTTCGCTTCCAGACAGTTATAGGCCAATTGCGCTTTTAAACTCTGATTACAAGCTCTTTACCAAAATTTTAGCTAACCGCCTCTCTCAATTCCTGACGAAATGAATAGATAAAGATCAAGTGGGATTTGTCCCTTCTAGGCGTGCAGGGGATAACACTAGATGAACCATTGGTATAATTGACATATAAAAAAGAGTCCGCAGACCTGAGCTGATCCTTAGCATAGAAGGCCAAAAGGCTTTCGACCGACTAAGCTGGCCATACATGTTCGCAACCCTTACTAAGTTTGGACTGAGAGGTCCGTTCCTTTAGGCCCTCCATGCCCTTTAGTCCAACCCCTCCTCTCAGGTCCAATAAGCGTCCTTTACATCCAGGTCATTTCCTATGTCCAATGGTACCAGGCAGGGCTGTCCCCTCTCACCTCTCCTTTTCATACTATGCCTGGAGCCATTGGCTGAGGCTATTAGGTCGCACCCAGATATACGGGGGGTCCCTATGCGACAAAGAGAATATAAACTTTCTTTATTTGCCAATGACTTGCTTCTGACTCTCACTAATCTCCATGTTTCACTCCCATCCCTACATGCCCTCCTATCTCAATTCAGTTTAATCTCGGGTTATAAGATTAACACGTCCAAAACTGAAGCCCTGCCTTTACATATCCCTCCTGAAGATCTCTTTTCACTCAAAAATTCTTATCCCTATCGTTGGTGCACTTCATCCCTCAAATATTTAGGAGTACAGATCACCCTGTCATATTCTACCCTTCATTCAGCCAATTACATCCCCTTATTTAAATCTATCAAAGATATGTTAAATAGATGGAATCCCCTACCGATATCTTGGATTGGCAGGATAAATGTACTGAAGATGTTAGTGATGCCCAAATTATTATATTATTTTGAAACACTTCCTGTCCCTATCCCGATGGCCCAATTGAAACTCCTTAGAAGATGGTTTCTCAATTTTATATGGAGGGATGGGGCCCACAGAGTAGCCAGTTCGGTCATATTCTCCCCCAGGGGGCAGGGGGGTATGGGGGCACCGGATATCCATAAATACTATTTGGCTTCCCACCTCTGGGCGGTGGTGTCTTGGGCCAGCTTACGTCCCCCAAACAGGTGGATGGAGATAGAGATGGGTTCGCTGTTCCCGGTTCACCCCTGTTCCCTGGTGTGGTCTCCTGCTTTATCTGCTAACCCCAAGCTCCATGATCTATGTCTGGGACCCACGCAGTTCTCACTCAGGATATGGCGATCCTGCTATACCAAGTTCTCACTAGCTTCCTCATGCCCACCTCTCTCCAATGTGTTATTTAATCCTCTTCTACATGATAGCCCCTCACACTCCCGAATGTTCCCTTGGGCCAAGGCGGGTTTGTTTCAGCTTAGACATTTTGAACATCCTGTCACACGGAAAATTTTCACCTTCCAGGACTTACAACCAAAACATTCTATTCCACACCAGCTGCTCATTTCATACCTTCAAATAACACATTATCTAGCATCCCTCTCACCTTCTCTTACTTTGACCAAGCCTACACACATTGAAGTTCTTTGCTCTCAAGGTCCATACCAACCACGACTGATATCTGACATATATAGTCTTCTGCAAAAGAACCTTCCACTCTCCGTAGATCCCCACACATATATGAGTAAATGGTCACTTCTGACTCAACAACAAATCTCTCCATCCCAATGGACTAAAATTTGGACCTCAACATCCAAAATATCCCATTGTTTAGCGCAAAAAGAGACAGCTTATAAGGTGCTCCTGTTTTGGTATAGGACCCCTGAGGTTATTCACCGCTACAATGCTTCCCTATCTCCTTTATGTTGGAGATGCGGAAATATCAGAGGCTCCCATTATCACATTTTTTGGCAGTGCGATCTGATAGTTCCTTTTTGGTCCATGGTTGTGTCAGTGCTACAGCAGATTTTTGAATCCCAGATCCCGTTAGACCCGGTTCATCTCCTTCTAGGTCTCCCATTCCCTGGTCTGGGAAAATCCTTGAACAAACTGGCATCGTATATATTACTGGCCGCAAAGAGAGCTATCCCTGCGTGTTGGCTCTCCGCCTCCCCCCCACCCAGACTCAGCTTATACAAACTATTACTGATATTCGTAGAATGGAGCATATGACAGCCATGGTGGAGCATGATGTGGAGAGATTTGATAGGATTTGGGCTCATTGGGACCGTTATATACAGAGCCCTTCATAGGGTTCCGGCCCCTGTTTTTCTATTACTGTCCCTTATCTATAAACTGAACTTTTATAATAGAGTTTACAGCAAGATGATCAACCTTTACTGTTTTCATATGGCTCTTATTTGTTGTTTATATTATAATATTCTCTGTTTACAATATGTATTGATTTACTGTTATTGCAATCTTACACCTGCTTATTTTATTTTCTTGAGTGTTATAACTACAATATGCATACTATGTGTCTTCTATTTTTGGAAAATTTCTTAATAAAAATTTATAAAATTTATTAAAAAAAAATCAGAATGTTGTATAGATAATAGTGTATCCTTAACCCCTTTTTTGAGAGCAATGCGATTATGGGTAGAAGAACTTTAGTAAAGATTCTGGGGGCAGAAGAGATGCCGAATGGTAGGCACTGGAACTGGAAGTGATGGTGGTTGACTGAGAAACTGAGACATTTTTTAAAAGCAGGATGTGTAGGTAAGCGTCCAATAAATCTATGGACAGCATCCAATTTTCTAAGTTTATTGCCATCAGCCATCAATATTCATGAGCCATCAGTATTGACTGGAGGCTTTCCTACCAACTGCTGCCATGGTAATTGCTGGTCTACAAGCACCACCTGCTGTGGAATATGCTTTTTCTAAATGTAGATTGATCTTTCAGTCAAGTGCATCTCGAAAGGTAACTGCATCCTTGATTGGTAGGGAGACATGTCTGGCAAGTCGCATTAAAGAGGCGTCAATGAGTGGAGCGTAAATCAGGGGGTTTACCCTGAGTTCTTTTAAGGGGTACAGCTTCTCTAGCCTGTTAAGGCTGGATTATTTATCAGATCTTTCCCACTCACCTTTAATAAGTTCATCTTATGCCGTGTATATACGAGCGGACTTTATGGCATACTTGGTCCTGTGGACTGGAGTCCATCGGACAATTCGATCCTGTGTGGGCTCCAGCTGACTTTTTTTCCCCAAAAGTTCGACGGACCTAGAAATGAAAAATGTTTCAAATCTTTTCGACGGACATGAGTCCGGTCGAAAAGTCCGCTCATCTGTATGCTAGTCCGATGGACAAAACTGACGCTAGGGCAGCTATTGGCTACTGGCTATGAACTTCCTTGTTTTAGTCCGGTCGTACGTCATCACGTACGAATCCATCGGACTTTGGTTGATTGTGTGTAGGCAAGTCCGCTCATTCGGAAAGTCTGTCGTAAAGTCCGTTGAAAAGTCCGCCGGACAAAGTCTGCCGTAAAGTCTGGTCGTGTGTACACGGCATTACTCCTCAATGAAAGGAAATGATTCTGGTTCTTTCTTTACGTTCCCAACCTATAGCTTCTTTAACTGATGTTGCAAAAGGGTCGAAGAAGGTAAAGTCAAACCCGGCTGACACTTCTGGATCTTCGTTTTTCAGAAGAAGATTCTGGTTCTATGGTATGAAGAGGAGCTGCCGATAATGTGCTTGGAACTGGCCTGTCTGTTCCAGGTGTTGATGTCTTCAGTATGGATTCCCATACTGACTCCCTGATGAGGTCAGTAACCTCTCTGGTGTCTGATGATTCCTTTTCCTGTGTTGCCTTGTTGAAGCGTGTATGGCAGGATAATTTTTCTGGCAAAGCTAGAGCACAGCACACCCAGCAAGCATTTGCTGCAGGACGGGTGTGATAACTCCTATTGCGATGGGATGAGGGTAACCTCCTATGGCGTGATCGGCTATCATGTGAGCGGCTATGGCATGAGCAGCTATGACGTGAGTGGCAATGACAGGATGAGGATCTTGATCGGCTTCTCCTAGATCTTCTGTGGCTTGAGGTATGGCTTGATTGGTCCTTATGCCTGGAGTTTGCGGATCTTGATCTGGTAGGGCTGCCAGAAATTGCAGCGTTGGTGGTTATGTGCTATATATTTCTCTCTTCAATACTTACCCATAAAAATGTGGACAGCCTCTTAGCTTATATGCGGAGGGTGGTCTGCATGGGCAGTGGTTTCCATGAGCCATCAGTATCGACTGGAGGCCTTCCATCTTGAAAGCTTTGATCTTGATTTTTTTGTTGAGATTCTTGGGACTTACGGAATCGCACACTTGTGTCTTAGCTCTGTTACATACAGTAGTAATTTTCTTCTGTCTGATGAAGATGGGAGTCTGGTTGGCTGAAAGTGGTTTCTGGGCAGTCTACCTATGAACCTCCATCTGTGACTGAACTTTATTGTGGAAAGTGTCCAGGAATCTTTGATATGTTCTGTCCAAACCTGTATAAACTTCCTGATGATGTCCACGGAAGCCTCCGCTACAAAACCGCCTGCCAATTTCAGTTCCTGGAGGGAAGTAATGATCTTCTCCTGGTCGGCTCCTTCCCATAAAGACTTTTCTATATTGGTGATCCACCCGGAAATGGCCCTACCAACTGCTGCCATGGTAATTGCTGGTCTACAAGCACCACCTGCTGTGGAATATGCTTTTTCTAAATGTAGATCGATCTTTCAGTCAAGTACGTCTCGAAAGGTAACTGCATCCTTGATTGGTAGGGAGACATGTATGGCAAGTCGCATTAAAGAGGCGTCAATGAGTGGAGCGTAAATCAGGGGGTTTACCCTGAGTTCTTTTAAGGGGTACAGCTTCTCTAGCCTGTTAAGGCTGGATTATTTATCAGATCTTTCCCACTAACCTTTAATAAGTTCATCTTATGCCGTGTATATACGAGCGGACTTTATGGCATACTTGGTCCTGTGGACTGGAGTCCATCGGACAATTCGATCCTGTGTGGGCTCCAGCTGACTTTTTTTCCCCAAAAGTTCGACGGACCTAGAAATTAAAAATGTTTCAAATCTTTTCGACGGACACGAGTCCGGTCGAAAAGTCCACTCGTCTGTATGCTAGTCCGATGGACAAAACTGACGCTAGGGCAGCTATTGGCTACTGGCTATGAACTTCCTTGTTTTAGTCCGGTCGTATGTCATCACATACGAATCCATTGGACTTTGGTTGATTGTGTGTAGGCAAGTCCGCTCATTCGGAAAGTCTGTCGTAAAGTCCGTTGAAAAGTCCGCCGGACAAAGTCTGCCGTAAAGTCTGGTCGTGTGTACGCGGCATTACTCCTCAATGAAAGGAAATGATTCTGGTTCTTTCTTTACATTCCCAACCTATAGCCTCTTTAACTGATGTTGCAAAAGGGTCGAAGAAGGTAAAGTCAAACCCGGCTGACACTTCTGGATCTTCGTTTTTCAGAAGAAGATTCTGGTTCTATGGTATGAAGAGGAGCTGCCGATAATGTGCTTGGAACTGGCCTGTCTGTTCCAGGTGTTGATGTCTCCAGTATAGATTCCCATACTGACTCCCTGATGAGGTCAGTAACCTCTCTGGCGTCTGATGATTCCTTTTCCTGTGTTGCCTTGTTGAAGCATGTATGGCAGGATAATTTTTCTGGCAAAGCTAGAGCACAGCACACCCAGCAAGCATTTGCTGCAGGACGGGTGTGATAACTCCTATTGCGATGGGATGAGGGTAACCTCCTATGGCGTGATCGGCTATCACGTGAGTGGCTATGGCATGAACAGCTATGACGTGAGTGGCGATGACAGGATGAGGATCTTGATCGGCTTCTCCTAGATCTTCTGTGGCTTGAGGTATGGCTTGATTGGTCCTTATGCCTGGAGTTTGCGGATCTTGACCTTGTAGGGCTGCCAGAAATTGCAGCGTTGGTGGTTATGTGCTATATATTTCTTTCTTCAATACTTACCCATAAAAAAGTGGACAGCCTCTTACCTTATATGCGGAGGGTGGTCTGCATGGGCAGTGGTTTCCATGAGCCATCAGTATCAACTGGTGGCTTTCCATCTTGAAAGCTTTGATCTTGATTTTTTTGTTGAGCTTCTTGGGACTTACGTAATCGCACACTTGTGTCTTAGCTCTGTTACATATAGTAGTAATTGTCTTCTGTCTGACGAAGATGGGAGTCTGGTTGGCTGAAAGTGGTTTCTGGGCAGTCTACCTATGAACCTCCATCTGTGACTGAACTTTATTGTGGAAAGTGTCCAGGAATCTTTGATATGTTCTGTCCAAACCTGTATAAACTTCCTGATGATGTCCACGGAAGCCTCCGCTACAAAACCGCCTGCCAATTTCAGTTCCTGGAGGGAAGTAATGATCTTCTCCTGGTCGGCTCCTTCCCATAAAGACTTTTCTATATTAGTGGTCCATCCGGAAATGTCCCTACCAACTGCTGCCATGGTAATTGCTGGTCTACAAGCACCGCCTGCTGTGGAATATGCTTTTTCTAAATGTAGATCGATCTTTCAGTCAAGTACTTCTCGAAAGGTAACTGCATCCTTCATTGGTAGGGAGACATGTTCGGCAAGTCACATTAAAGAGGCGTCAATGAGTGGAGCGTAAATCAGGGGGTTTACCCTGAGTTCTTTTAAGGGGTACAGCTTCGCTAGCCTGTTAAGGCTGGATTATTTATCAGATCTTTCCCACTCAACTTTAATAAGTTCTTCTTATGCCGTGTGCACACGAGCAGACTTTACGGCATACTTGGTCCTGTGGACTGGAGTCCATCGGACAATTCGATCCTGTGTGGGCTCCAGCGGACTTTTTTTCCCCAAAAGTTCGACGGACCTAGAAATGAAAAATGTTTCAAATCTTTTCGACGGACACGAGTCCGGTTGAAAAGTCCGCTCGTCTGTATGCTCGTCCGACGGACAAAAACCGACGCTAGGGCAGCTATTGGCTACTGGCTATGAACTTCCTTGTTTTAGTCCGGTCATACGTCATCACGTACGAATCCGTCGGACTTTGGTTGATCGTGTGTAGGCAAGTCCGCTCATTCGGAAAGTCTGTCGTAAAGTCCGTTGAAAAGTCCGCCGGACAAAGTCTGCCGTAAAGTCTGGTCATGTGTACGCGGCATTATTCCTCAATGAAAGGAAATGATTCTGGTTCTTTCTTTAAGTTCCCTACCTATAGCCTCTTTAATTGACGTTGCAAAAGGGTCGACTCCCTGATGAGGTCAGTAACCTCTCTGGCGTCTGATGATTCCTTTTCCTTTGTTGCCTTGTTGAAGCATGTATGGCAGGCTAATTTTTCTGGCAAAGCTAGAGCACAGCACACCCAGCAAGCATTTGCTGCAGGACGAGTGTGATAACTCCTATTGCGATGGGATGAGGGTGACCTTCTATAGCGTGATCGGCTATCACGTGAGCGGCTACGGCGTGGCAGAAAGGAAAAGGCAGCCTGAAACAGGATGGTAAAAGAAAAGGTTTAGCCACTAAGAAAAAAAGGTTAATCAAAGGCTATATACAGGGAGAGATCATATCAGGAGAAAAGCACCTGGAAAGTATAACAAACGCCAGCCTCCTGTGCAGTAGAAACAACCATAGAGCACTGACAGGCAAATCCAGCTATTTAAATCTGCCGCCGCCATTGCGGCGGAAGTGATGGTGTCACGCATGCACAGAAACGCTCTGGCCGCACTTGCATCATCTTACATAGTTACATAGTAGGTGAGGTTGAAAAAAGACACAAGTCCAGCAAGTACAACCTATGTGTGTGATTATAAGTCAGTATTACCTTAAATATCCCTATATGTTTTGGTCATTCAGTTCCCTATCTAATAGTTTTTTTAAACTATCGATGCCCCTCGCTGAGACCACTGCATGTGGAAGGCAATTTCACACCCTGGACTCTCTTACAGTAAAGAACCCTCTACATAGTATATGGTTAAACCTCTTTTCTTCTAATTTTAATGAGTAGCGTTTAATGAGTTGGGATGAGCTTTCTGCTCGAGTCGAACATGAGTTCGACTTGAACATCAGCTGTTCAATCGTTCGACGAAGATTGAACATTGTGGGGCGTTCGCGCCAAATTCGAGCGGAGCGTCATGCCCTATAATGCACTGCGTCATCGCAGTGCATTGCTGGCTGATGATTGGCCAAGCATGCACTATGACCCACATGCTTTGGCCAATCACAGCGCCATCGACAAAGAGAGCCATAATTGGCCAAAGGCAGGGTGCCTTTGGCCAATTATGGCTAATCTACTTCAGGCAGGCAGGAGATTCAGTTAGCTGCAGTGTATTTAATATATATATATATATATATATATATATATATATATATATATATATACAGTCAGACTGGTATATATATATATATTCACTGTATCCAGTTTGGCTATATCTCACTGCAGTCCGTTCCTGGTGTACTGTTTCTAATATACTTCAGGCAGGCAGTTGATTCAATTAGCTGCAGTGTATTTAGTGTATATATATATATATATATATATATATATATATATATATATATATATATATATACACACACAAGTCTAGCCAAGCCTATATCTAACTGCAGGCCATTGCTGGTGTACGTTTTCAAATACACTTTCAGGCAGGCAGGCAAGTGATTCAGTGATCTGTAGTGCATTAAATATATATATACAGTCTCCAACATATATATATCCACTGCATTCCAGTCTAGCCAAGCCTATATCTGACTGCAGGCCATTCCTGGTGTAGGTTTTCAAATACACTTATAGGCAGGCAGGCTGGCAAGTGATTCAGTGATCTGCAGTGCATAATAAAAAAAAAAAAAAATATATATATATATATATATATATATATATATATATATATATATATCCTACATACAGTATATATCCACTGCATTTTAGTCTAGCCAAGCCTATACCTGACTATGGGCCATTCCTGGTGTAAGTATTCAAAGACACTTTCAGGCAGGCAGGCCAGGCAGGTGATTCAGTGATCTGCAGTGCATAAAGATATATATACAGTCTCCTACATATATATCCACTGCATTCTAGTCTAGCCAAGCCTATACCTGACTACAGGCCCTTCCTGGTGTATGTATTCAAAGACACTTACAGGCAGGCAGGCCAGGCAGGTGATTCAGTGATCTGAAGTGCATAAAGATATATATACAGTCTCCTACACATATATCCACTGCATTCTAGTCTACCCAAGCCTATATCTGACTGCAGGCCATTCCTGGTTTAATTTTTCTAGTAAACTTCAGGCGGTGTTTTGCTAATCCAATTTTACAGCATGTCTGGAAGGCCACCAATTAAAAGCAGATACTCACAGGCCACTAAAAGAGGGCAAACAGGCTCTGTGTCTACAGCCAACAGTGCTGGTAGTGGACATAGTGCATCCTCAGCACGTGGCCGTGGGGCATGCTTTTCCTTTTTTTTCGGCTGTGTTGATCCACAACATGCAGAAGAGTTAGAGTGGATCACAAAGCCATCCTCATCCTCCTCATCCTCTGTCACCTAGGCTCAGAGAAGTTTAGCTGCCAATGCAGCTGCCAAAGCGACCTCTTCCATCAGCTCAATGGCATCAGTCACTCCTTCCCTAGACCCACCATCATGTCCTGAGGAGTCCCCCGAACTGTTCAACCACAGTTTCGGGTAAATGCTGCAGGAGGGGACGAAGCTTGCCGCGGAAGAAGATGGGCGCTCACTAGAGGAGCTCCGCAGCACTCAGGGACAAACCGGCACACATTGACCGGCCAACCTGCCTAAACAACGCTCAAAAGCACCCAGCGAAGCTGCAGCATAGCCCGGGGACCCGACTGAACATGCCACGGTGGAACAAAGAGCCCAGGAGGCCGCAGAAACTCACTAAGTACTACCTGCTGGGGCCTAAGCAAGATGGCGGTGGCGGATGTCCAGCACTCCCCAGCAGGACCCCTGCAAAGGTAATCCTCACAAAAGGACCCCTGCAAAGGTAATCCTCACAAAAGCACACAGTCACCGATCCATACCCCCACCTCAGGGAGCCCAGAGAAGGCAAGATTATGGCTGGATGCATCAGATTCAAGCCAGGAGCTAGCACAAGGCCTAGATTCAGGGAAAGACACCAGAGATCTCCCTGATTCGTTAGATCTCTTCCCCACTAATAACCAGCCTGTCCTAGATACCACTTTAAAGGACATGTTGGTTTATCTCAGGAGTTCACTGCATGCTGACATGCTGGCCTGTGTTCACAAATTTGGGGTGGAACTGAGAGAGACCGCACCCAGAGTGGATCACATAGAACATAAAATGGGGGAGTTTGCGACCACCATCAATGATCTTGTGGATGCACATGATAGCAATACTGATGAAATGGATGCCATAAAAGATAAATTAGCAGATACTGAGGGCCGCTCCAGGAGAAATAACTTAAAAATAAGGGGGGTCCCTGAGTTGGTCCAACAAACCGACCTACGTACCTATGCAGCCCAGCTTTTTCAGGCAATACTGCCTGACCTGACAGACCTGGACATTACAGTGGACAGGATCCATCACATACCCAAACCATCTCACCTACAAGACAACATACCGAGGGATGTCATACTACGGCTCCATTTCTTTCAAGCGAAGGAACGCCTGATGGCAGCTTCCTGCAACAAAGATCTCTTTCCTCCACAATACAAATATCTACAATTTTTCGCCGACTTATCCCAATTTCCTCTGCAGAAACGTAGAAACCTAAATACAATCTCCAAGGCGTTGAGAAACCATAATATCAACTACAAATGGGGATTTCCTACAAAATTGATAATAACAAAGGATGGCAGGGAACACATCGTGGACACTCTCGCCAAAGGGATACATTTACTCCAAAAGTGGCATATTATACCGGAGGAAATACCAAGGGCTCACAATTCACTGAGCCCCGACCATATGGCAGAGGATTGGAACTTGGTAACCTCCAAAAATGCCTGAAAACATACCTAAATCAGCCATAGTCAGGATATAATCTACTTTTCCCTGAGTAGGACAAATTCTGCTAAGCTGAACTGTTTCTTTGTTTATCCCCCCCAATGAATTTTGAGTGACTATATGTCACACTCTGGTCGCACTGACCTTTACTTTGTTTGGTTTCCAACTTTCATGTGTTTTTCTATATTATTTTTTTCTTGGTTAACCAACGTTTATGTCCACAGTCGCAGAATTTACCGACCAACCATCTGGATGAACATGCCAAAACATCAGCACTACTATGAACACAACCATTTAAGCTTTCATTGTCTCTGGGACTATCATGCCATCTCTATCACCACATGTAATGCCCCGTACACACGGTCGGACTTTGTTCGGACATTCCGACAACAAAATCCTAGGATTTTTTCCGACGGATGTTGGCTCAAACTTGTTTTGCCTACACACGGTCGCACAAAGTTGTCGGAATTTCCGATCGCCAACAACGCGGTGACGTACACCACGTACGACGAGACTAGAAAAGGCCGGTTCAGAACCAAGCGCGGCACCCTTTGGGCTCCTTTTGCTAATCTCGTGTTAGTAAAAGTTTGGTGAGAGACGATTCGCGCTTTTTCAGACTCGTGGCTTTCAGATCGTTTTCTGATGTTCAGTTTGTGCTTGTGGGTTTGTATCTGCTCTTCAGTGCGTGCAGTCATTTCATATTGGAGTTTTCTGTGTGATCTTGCCTGCTCGTTGCTGTTTTTCAGGTCGCTCTTCACAGGCCTTGCTGTTCTTCAGTGCGTTCTGTTACTTCGTTCTGAGCAGCCGACCGTTTTCTAGCCATGTTTCATATGCGTACTCCTCGTAGAGTTCGTGCTGTGCGGGGGCTTGGTGTTGGGGTCCTGACCTTGACACAAGTCCAGTCCATGAACAGGGTGGGGAGGAGTTCATGGACCAAGAATTGGTTGCTTCAGCGTGACCAGTTCTGTCATATGCCTTTGCTCTGTGAGATCCGTGAGAATAATCCTGATGATTTCAGGAACTTTCTCAGGATGACGGACCCCGTGTTTCACCGTTTGTTGGCTTCCCTGACCCCCTACATCAGCAGGCAGGATACCTGTATGAGGCAAGCCATCACTCCGGAGCAGAGGTTGGTCGCTACCTTGCGATATTTGGCCACAGGGAGAAGCCTGCAGGACCTCAAGTTCTCGACAGGCATCTCCCCCCAGGCTCTGGGGATCATTATCCCAGAGACCTGTTCTGCCATCATCCAGGTCCTGCAGAAGGAGTATATGAAGGTAAGATTTTTATCCTTTTATATCACATTTTATTGTATTGAATGTTTGCTAATATATTGTATTTCTTTCCTCATTCCCTAATTACCATGATTGTAATATGCTGTGAATGTCCCCTTTGTCCTCATGCATGCTGGATTTTTATGTCATTATTATTTTAGGTCCTTCATACATATTTGCCCTTCAATAACCTCCCCAGCATGGTGTCTCCTGCCCTATATTCACCTCATGTAGTCACTTAACAATGTATTTTATCAGCTCCATAGTAGTGCTTTACCCCAAACACCCCCTAAAATGTTTGGAAATGTTATTTTTGATTTAAATTCAGGCAGAGGGCCAGAGGCTTTTTTTTGTGGTGTCCCCAAATTTTTTGTAACCCTCCCCCCCAACTGCTAAGTCAGCTGATCCCAATTCATTATCCTCAATCATCTATCTGCTGACTTTGCCAAACCCATACACACTATACCCACCTCTTTACTGGTCAGATTTATGGATGAATTCCCCAAAGCATGTAGTGCAAGGGCCTGCCTGTATACTTTCCAATGGTACTGTTTAAAGTTCTTGTATACTATTATGATCTTGATAGGTAATAGCAGAATGTCCAAATGTGCTCAAATGTGTACAGTGTGTATTTATATCTTTGTATTATGACACTTCTTACCTGTCCAGTGGGCTGCCAATAGTGTAACTAAGGAGGGGCTGTTCCAAGTAACACCCTGTATTTAGGCATTCATCTCTCAATGAAGTGAAGAGGGTTACCTGTCCAAGAGTTCCCCCCCCTATAATGTTAGAAATGGCCCATGAGAGGGGGGGAGGGGGAATATGATAGGTGTACCTTATACTTTGTTGTTGTAAAATTCCCCTTAATAAATGCTATCTGGAGGTTGACCCATAATGTTTGTGTCTAATCTGCTTGCCATGTTTCTGTGAAAAAATAGTAATGTTTATTGTTTTTTCCTCAACAGTTTCCTTCCACGCCACAGAAATGGCAGACTGTGGCCTCCCACTTTGCCCAGCGGTGGGACTTTCCTAACTGCGGAGGGGCAATTGATGGGAAACACGTCCACATCGTCCCACCACCCAACTCGGGGTCGTACTATTATAATTACAAGGGGTTTAATAGTATAGTGATGTTGGCGGTGGTGTCGGCTAATTACGAGTTCTTGTATGTGGACGTGGGGAAGAATGGCCGGATGTCCGATGGTGGAGTGATCGCCCAGACGGAGTTCTACAGGCATCTCCAGAATGGCAGCTTGGACTTGCCACCTCCAGAGGATAATGTTGAAGGTCTCCCATTTGTGTTCGTTGCTGATGAAGCGTTTGCGCTGGGGGACCACCTGATGCGGCCATTCCCGATGAGGACCCTCACCCCGGAACAGAGGGTTTTTAGTTACCGGCTGGCCAGAGCCCGAAGAGTGGTGGAGAACACATTTGGAATCCTGGCCAGCCGGTTCCGACTATTTCTGACACCCATCCATATGGCGGAGTATAAACTGAACCATATTATACTGGCGTGCTGTGTTCTCCATAATTTTTTAAGAAAACATTCAGCCAACTATGCTGGCTCAGTTGGGCCTGAGGCCGGAATACCAAATACATCAACAATGACGGCGCTTGAAAGCGGCCGTCCTGGCTTGCCCTCCCTGAGTGCCCGTGATGTCCGGTTACGATACCTGGAGTTCTTTGCGGGTAGGGGGGCTATCAATATGCCAGACAATCTGTGACACCTTTTTCAAATAAAAAACAACCAAAAGCAATTCTTGGTGGACATTTACTGCTTGTGTTTGTTTGAGCTGACCCTGACAGAAATGTGTTGAGTGCAGAAAATGTCGTGATTGGGTAACCTTATAAAGAATAGTGTTGGCTGGTACTTCCTAAATGCAAAAACACATTTCACTACAAGTGCACTTGCAACTGCACTGAACTTGCACTTGTAGTGCAAAGTGTATTTGCCCTTAGGAAATAACCCCCATTTTTGCATAAAACAGCAATTACATCACCCCAAAAGTGTTGTAGTGTTGAGACAATAATCAACACATTCTTGAGTAAGGCACTTTTTTATACCTGCACAATCACATGTGCATTTACCAAAGGTTTTTAAAACAAAACAACATGTTTGTTGTATAACAATTTTTGGGGGGGCATTATCAAAAATCGAAATATCCATTTCAGATAAAACAGGCCTGTGTAAAACCAACAAGAAAGCCAAAAAACTTGAACTTACAAAGTTCACATTAGGTAAAACCTGAAGGCTATATCAGACATCAGTATTTAGGAACTGGGTTTGATATAGCGTTCAGATGGGGGGAAATCACCCCTGGAAAAGCCAAATTTGGAAGATGCACACAAATTTCCCAATGTCAACATGTGCTATCTGCCATCAGGGGGGATCAAGGGACGTGTTTTGGGGGAGCAAGCCCTTCCTCAATGCTACTTTATAATTGAGGAAGGGGTTGCACCCCCAAAACGCGTCCATTGATATCCCGTGATGGCAGATAGCACATGTTGGCACACTGTGTGCATCCTCCAAATTTGGCTTTTCTAAACATTGTAAAAATTTTTGTAAGATAAAACAGGTGATTTTGTGGGGTTTAAATTCGCCCCAAAACATCAATGATGTTATTATTTTTTTTAATAACATCACTGATTTGTTGCTGGATGTTTTGCAATTGGAGATTACACCCCATGATCTCCCCGATCAGTATCTGGGCACTTTCAGATGTAAAGCGTTCTGGATCCCGATCACCTAAAAAGAGATAAAGAACAAAAAAAACAGGTCTCAAAAATTTGCCAACATCCATCTCTTTTACCTGAGCCTGTGGTCGCAGACACTCACCTGTTGTGGTGCCAATCTCCACCACGTCTTCTTCTTCCTCCTGCTCTTCTTCTTGGGTTGGTATTTCCCCTTCTTCCAGAGGGGGGGGGGCTCTGGTCTCCTGGGATGAGGAGTGTCCTCCGAGTCTTTTCTCCCCTATGTAAAACATAAATGGTATACTTAGCACACAGATATTTGATGGCAGAACTAGAAATAGGAAACATTGCTTGGAAGTGGGGTACAATTTTCTATTTTAGCCGAGTTCAAAGATGTCTTTTTTTTATTGTCCTTTGTCAAGCTGCAATACTTTACCTGTTTAGTACAAGCTTCACAGATGTAGCACCCCCTATAGTATACACTGGAGCACCTGTGTGCCCCCCCTAATAAAAATGGTGTTCTTGTGTCCCACACTAGTGCTCCAGTGTCCAGATGTGAAAACAGCTGCTCAGTGTCCTCTCCTTACACAGAATCTAGTTGGCATTTCATTCTAGTAACAAACCCATCTACACAAACAAATATTTGGCATCCAAGTAGGCCCAAAAAAAAATGTGGGAAAATGCATATGGCCTAAACAATGGTGTTCTAGAGGCCGAAAGAAAAATGTTTGATACGAACGAATAATGGGCCCATGAACATTAAAGTTGACCTTTTTAAACGTTACAATTACTAAAAGCATATGGAGCAGAACGAACGGAATAAAGACAGAAAGACTATGAACACAGCACAACTACTTACTTTTTTGCAGCACTCTCCGGATCTTTCGGTACTGCTCTGGCTCTCTCAACTTCAGGTCCGACCACTGCTTCCTGAGCTGATCTTTAGACCTTCATACCCCGAAATTCTGCTCAAGACTCCTGACCACTTTACCAATGATTTTGGCCTTTCTGATGTTGGGGTGGGGGTAAGGCCCATATTTTCCGTCATAGTCGGACTTCTTCATGATGTCTACCATCTCCAACATCTCCCCAAACGACATATTTGTGGCCTTAAAATGTCTCCTTCTGGATCAGGACGTGCCTGGATCCGGGCTTTCCTCCTCCTCCTCCTCGTTGTTAGAATTATCACGCACCTGTTGTAACTCCGCCATCATGCTCTTCCCCCACTGCGCCAAATGAAAAGGGGCGGGCAATAGACTAGAAAGAACGTCAGGGGCGGGCGGAGTTACACGCATGTGCAGTGTGTATAAAGCGTAACACGTGTGCGTATTACGTACGATCTGTGAGCGGAGGAAGGAGCATTGGACGCGCCGATCGTAAGAACGAAGGTAAGAGACAAACTTGGGTCTATACTGCTTCTAGATTGAGGCCTATATTGTAACAAGATTAGGAGAGTTTGGTCTGACATTAGGCTTTGTCTTGTGTTGTGTCTTGCAGTGAACATGGATATCTTAATGAGAGATACTGACTTCATGTCACTATTCATTGATATGCTAAGTGAGCTGCCCTGTCTGTGGGAGATTACCCACCCCCATTTCAAGAACCAAGCAAAGAGGAAGGCAGCACTGGAGCAATTGTGTGAAATTGTGAAGCAGGTGATCCCCACGGCAGACATCACCTATTTAAAGATATTAATTGGTTGCCTGAGGAGCACATATCTGAGGGAGCGCAAGAAAGTCCAGGATTCGCAGAGATCCGGAGCAGCAGGTGACATCTATGTCCCCAGGATGTTGTACTACGACAGGCTGCATTTTCTGGCAGGCCAGACTGAACCCAGGCCATCCCTTTCCAGTCTTCCTTCCACGCTTCCTTCCCCCCGGCTGAGGCTTCTGACGCCCAACCTGGGCCTTCCTGGCCATATGTGGAGGAGCCCAGATTGAGCCAGGTATAGCATTCCTCTAAATATTTCTGCTTGTCCAATCAATGATGTTAACTAGATGTTAGTTGGGAGTACTAATTTAGGATTGTGATTGATGATGCAAAACATTACAACTATGTCCTTTTTTCATACACAAGGAAGTCTCAGCCAGGAGGTGGGTGGGCCGAGCCGGCTGGCTGATATCAAGGTCCCTCCACCCCCCCTGAAAACAGAAAGTGGCAGTAGGATGAGTGCCCTAGAGGAGGCGGCTATCAGATTCTTTTGGAGGGCTACAGAGGTCCTGGGATCACCACACACCAGGCAGTAGAACATTGCTGCATTCATTGCCTATAAAATGCAGAGGATGGAGGAGGGCCAACAAGCCATGTGTCAGGCCCTCATATCAGAGGCTCTGGAGAAAGGTGTGAGGGGCCAAATTACACCTCACACACAGCTTTGGGATGGTCCTCCTCCTCCTCCTGCAGGTCCTCCTCCTCCTCCTCCCTCTCCTCCCAGTCCTCCCAGTCCTCCTCCAGGTCCTCCCAGTCCTCCTCCTCCTCCTCCTCCAGGTCCTACTCCTCCTCCTGCCACATCTCCAACTGCACAGCCACAGCCCGGAAGGAAGTGTGAAAGGAAGACCAGAGAGTGATTGCCCTGGATCCAGTCTGGTCGGCCAAAAGATGCAGCCTCTTGTGGTACCACAGCCTGGGGACACTAATGTCATCTGCTGCTATCCGAGTCTCTGTGAATCCCGGACCAGACTGCCCTCCCTTATATATGGACTCCTCAGGCCACCAATTTTGATGTTTAAGAATTGATGTCTGCCGTGGGGGTCCCAGGCTTCACTAATTTCTGCTGTTGATCCAGTGTTGCCTTCCTCTTTGTTTGGTTCTGATCCCTTAATAAAGGATTTTTGTTTTGAATTATACTCTCCTATGTGTTTTACTTCAAAAATGACAGTTTGTTTGTGAGGATTCAGGTACATTTCTAATATACAATGTGAAATGAACAAGGGACACCAACAACAAAAAATCTCCTGGAGATTAAATAATAAAAGATATCAATGGTGTTGGGGTAACTTGACACACAAAACACACACAAAAATATTCTGGAGTAAAAATAAAAATAACATTGAACAAAGATCAGCCTTGGAAAAAATCCAAACATTAAAGAAAAAAAAAGGCTTAAAAACAAAAAAAAAAAAACATAAAAAATATAAAACTGTCAGATGTGACAACTAATAACAATATATTGAGGGAATCCCACTAAAAAAACACAAATAAAACTTTGTGAGAAGTGTGTGTGAATATGAGCAGCAAAACTACTTAATTCTTGTCACATTATAAAGAAGAAGAGAGTGCGCTGTATTAAACCATTTTTTACATTGCAGCGTGACGAAAGTGCTGTATCCATTGCGAACGCTAAGTTTACCAGAACCATGACCATAACATTTCTAACGATCAATGCCAGAGGGCTTAACCACCCTGCAAAACGCAGATCCATGTGGAAAGAAGCGATTCAACACCAGGGTGATATTCTCTACATCCAGGAAACGCACTTTAAAATGCAGGCCCAACCTACATGCTCTCACCCCAGGTTTCCACATGTTTTCTTTGCAAGCTCAGACACAAAAAAGAAAGGGGTACTCATGACAATTAAAGACACAGTAGCCTTTTGCCTCCATAAGGAAGCGCAAGATGCGCAAGGCAGATACCATATTCTGGTTTGTGACCTCAACACTACCACCTATACAGTGGTAAATGTCTAAGCCCCAAATGTACACCAGACTCGCTTTATTCATAAACTCATGAAAAAAGTACTACAAATACAAAAGGGTCACCTGATCCTATGTGGGGACTTTAATCTACCACCCGACGCCAAAATGGACTCAAGTTCGGTAACTACCAGGAAAATCCAGACCTTACAACCCCTTCTGTGGCACTATGATGTGTATGATGCATGGAGATGCCTCCATGCCACAGAAGGGGACTATTCCTTTTTTTCAGTCAGCCATAAAATATATACAAGGCTTTATCTTTTTTTGACAGACAAATGGTTATTAACCAAAATTAAAGCATCTAAGATTAATGATATCACTTGGTCGGATCATGCCTTAGTGTCGCTGCTAGTGGATAACTCATCCAATAACAACTCTACTTTTATGTGGAGATCAAACCCGTGACTATTTCAGGATGATCCCTCCGAATCGATATTACAAAAAGAATGAATTTAATTTTTTGAACATAATGTAAACTCAGTAACCGACCCTTTTGTGATATGGAACGCACATAAGGCGTTTATGCGGGGTCTCCTAATTAAACTGGGAGCAAGGGCTAAGAGGATGCAGGGGCAGCACATACTGGATATCTCTGACCAAATTCAAACATTAGAAACCCAAAACAAGGTAAACATATCCCCACAATTATCAGAACAACTAACCAAGCTGAGATATGATCTTCGATTGATAATGATGGAGGACTTTGAAAAGTCTTCCAGGAGGTTAAAAATGACATATTATGCGAATGGCAACAAGGCAGGGAAATTACTGGCCGACCAACTAAGAGGGCATAGACATAAAACTAAACTTCCCTATATCATCCATCCAGAAAACCAGACTAAATTATATCATCCCCAGGCCATAGCGGATGCCTTTAGCACCTATTATGGTTCGCTATATAACTTAAACAAAGACCCAAACACGACTCAACCCCTACCCCAATCAATTTCTGAATTTCTTAGCAAAATCGAGCTATCTCAACTCACGGAAACTCAAAACATTGCACTAAATTCGATCAATTCATTGCCCAGCAACAAATCCCCTGGACCAGATGGTTTTACGGGAGAATATTTCAAGACGTTTAGAGATACATTAGTTCCCAACCTTACAGAGATATTTAACCAAGCTGCTTCCTCCTCCTCTTTTCCACCCGAAATGCTGAAAGCAATGATTGTGGCACTACCGAAGCCGAGGAAGGATCCCAGCACACCACAAAATTTTCGCCCCATATCGTTGCTTAATAATGATTTGAAAATCTACGCTAAATTAATAGCTAGTAGACTGGTGGATCTCCTTCTCTCACTGATACATCCAGACCAGTCTGGTTTTACCAAAGGCCACCAAACGGCAGACGCTACTAGACGCCTGGTTCATCTCAAACACCTGACCAACAAGACTGGAACGCCTTCTCTGCTCCTTACTTTGGATGCAGAGAAGGCGTTCGATAGGATCCACTAGAACAAGTCCTGCGTAGATTTGGATTTTAGGGCCAGATGTATCAAGCTATTATGGCACTCTATACAACCCCGTCAGCACAGGTTTACGTATCAGGTATGCTATCCACCCCATTCAATATAACAAATGGCACACACCAAGGATGCCCACTATCCCCTTTAATTTTTAATTAATTAATGGAACCTATGGCAGCGTATATACAACAACACCCCAAAATTAGTGGGATATCATGTAAGGGTAGGATGCACACCATCAGCTTATTTGCAGATGACATCATTTTGATCCTTACTGATGTAATGTCTTCCCTGGCTTCGGTTCACCAAGCTTTACAGTTATTTAATGCAGTATCTTATTATAAGGTCAATTAAACCAAATCGTATATTCTAGGGATAGGTCTAACCGACACAGAGAAACAATACATTAGGAATAATTTCCCTTACATGTGGAAAGAAAAAGGTATAGCATATCTAGGCATCACTCTTATACCCACAGTCACTGATCTAATTAAAGAAAACTATATCCCATTTTTGGGTTCCTTACAACCTAAACTAGACAAACTACAGAAATTTGAACTCTCCTGGACAGGTAGGCTTACTGCATTCAAAATGCAGGTCCTACCACAATTCTTATATCTGTTCAGGACCCTACCCATACCAGTACCTAATTCCTTTTTCCAGCAGGCACAATCTGAAATGGATAAGTATTTGTGGATAGGGAAAAAAGCATGGTGCACTTTCAATAAGCTTATTAAACTCAAACAAGCAGGTGGGATAAGTCATACTTTAATAAAAGACTATTACGCGGCAACCATACTGACCCAAGTGAAAGACTGGTTCCCTTCTCACAATGACACCCTATGGGCAGAATTAGAAAGTTCCCAAATTAAAGGGGGAAACCTATATAACTACCTAATAACTAGTCCATATCACTTACCCAAATTATCTATAAATGCACCTACCATACAAGCTTCCATCTAAGCTTGGCAATATCTTCTTAAATATACAACCCCTGAAGGCCCTCAAGTCCCTCTTAAATTCCCAATCACTGCTTTGGAATTCATGATACCCGATATGTCACTACTCAATTGGTGCACTAACAAGGAACTCTTCTTGGAAGATCTCTTTGTGGGCCCCGTGATGAAAACATTCAGAACACTACAAATTGAATACTCTATTCCGACATCAGATTATTACAAATACATTCAACTATCCCATTTACTCGACAAAAAGGGTAAGAATTTCTTCACCCACCTACCATGGCAAGTAACTATCTTCTACACAACTAAACACTCAAAAATCAAAGGTACATCGTTAATCTATAAATGCCTACGGAATAAACAATCATTCAGCAAAACTACTAACATAGGAGCATGGGAAAGGGACCTTGAAAAAACTTACACTGAGGATCAGTGGAAGAAAGCCCCACATATGCATCCACAAGAATTGCCAACCTATGGGAACTGCACTACAAAATTCTACTGCGGTGGTATCTTACCCCTTATTGTATCTTGAAATTCCCACCTGAAGCTTCTCCAGAATGCTGGAGGAAGTGCGATCAAACAGATATACTTTTCCACATGCTGTGGTCGTGCCCATGCATAAAAAGATTCTGGGTGCTCGTATTCCAGATAATAGAGCAAATCACAGGCGTGAAAGTTGCATCTCCTTTGAGTATGGCACTTTTATCTCTAGAAATAGAGTCATTCCCAGCATCTATGAGATTACTAGTGTCCCACTTACTCATTGCAGCCAGACTCACTATAGTACGCCACTGGAAAGATGTTAACTCACCTATAGTGGAAACACTAAAACTAACCAACACGCATAATGCCTATGAAATACAATTTGCTCGAAGCATTGGTAATCATAAAAAGGTGTCTGAAATACGGAGTAATTGGCTAACGTGATATCAGCAGAATACAGGTCTTAGATTTTTTGGTAAGATTGATTAAATCTACAACAATATGTTGCACTAGGATAAGTCTGATATTCACAGTAACTCCTCACACAATGGCTGGTTAACGGACATATTCTTCCTATGTTGGTTTATTTTAGTTACTTTTTTTCCTTTTATTTTTCTTCTTTATATATAATTTTCTTATCAATATGTTGTCTACTCAGGTCCAATTGCAAGTAGTGAAGGCCTTATAGAGATGAGATGAAAGCAGAACGCTGGAAAATAGATTCTGGGATGTGCAGGTAAGGTACTGTCCCTTCCCCTATTGGACACAGTTAGTTCCCAGATGGGGTGTCTGGAGGAGGGGATGGTACTGACAGCACGGATACTACAGCGTAATACTACTGTTACTGATTTGAGTTATAAATATATATGTATACCACCACTGTTACCTCAAGATGCCTTAATTGATGACAACATTTATTGATTGTACTCATTTTACTGTTCTTATTACTGTTATTGCAAAAACCTTAATCAAAATTTATTGACATTAAATACTTCAGGAGGATGTGCAGCATTTTGAAGGCTCTGATGATGGTACCCAGGCTGAGGATGAAGGCAGTAACGTGTGCCCAGAAAGAGGGGTGCCCAAGAAGGACAAGAACTTGGCAGTCATGTTCCCCTAGCTGCAGCATACTGCCATTTTTGCTCCAGTGGCGAGGAGAGAGGGGATAATGAGGTCACTGACTCTACATGGGTGCCCGATAGAAGAGAGGAGGAGGAGGCACATCTCCAATGAGGCAGGATGCCCTCCAGGGGCCAGCTTAAGGACAGCCAACCGACTGCATCACACCGCAGACCTCCGCATGTGCAGGGCTCTGCTGACTACGCTCATTTTTTCAAGTTCTTTGGTGTGGGCCTTTTTTGAGACGTGTGCAGCAGATCGCACCGTTGCTGTTTGCAACATATGTCTGAAGCGTATCAAACATGGCCAAAACAGCAGCCGCTTGGGCACCACATACTTCACCAGACATATGTCGAGCTCCCATGCAGTCCATTGGCAATAGTACTAAAAAAACCCACACGAAAGAACAAGGTGGACCTCTACTTGCTCCTCATCAGCTGGGATCTCCAACTCCACTATACCTTTAATCCTCTCAGAGACCTGCACTGAGAGGAATGAAGGTGTAGAATTAGGTGTCCCAAGCACTTGCAGGCAATCTGCTAGCGGTACACCTAAATCTGATTGTAGCAGGCAAATTTCCCTACCCCAGTTGCTAAACCGTTGAAATAAATTCGGTCCCAGCCATCCAATGCTCAGCAGCTGAATGCTAGTTTGGCTAAATTGCTAGCACTCTAAATGCTGCCTTTTCAGCTGGTAGACTCTGCCCCCTTTTGAGAATTTGTGGAATGTGCGGTATCTCACTGGCAGGTTCCCAAACATTTTTTCTCAGAAGGCCATTCCGGCTCTCTACCGGCATGTGGAAGGCAATGTCTTGGCCTCGTTGGACAGGGCAGTCAGCTGTAAGTTGCATATTACCACTGACTCATGAACCAGCAGGCATGGACAGGGACTGTACCTTTCTTTCACAGCACACTGGATAACCCTGCTGGCAGCTGTGAAGGATGCAGGACAGGGTGCAGTAATGTTGGAGCTTGTTCCGCCACCATGCCTCCAAAATGCTGGTAGTTGTGATTGTGCCACACCTCTCTCCTCCACCCCTTCCTCTTCTTCTTCCTCTATGGCCTCTTCCTGTGCTGATTTGTCCTCGGAACCGGCAGTGCTCCGTAGGCGTTCTAGGGGCTACGTAAGCACTCGGGCAGAAAGATGGCATGCAGTGCTTGAGTTGGTCTGCTTAGGGGACAGGAGCCACACTGGGGCAGAGATTCTGGCAGCTCTGCAGGGGCAGGTTCCGAGGTGGTTGATGCCACGTCAGCTTCAGCCAGGAATGGTGGTTTGCGACAATGGCACCAACCTCCTCTCTGCCCGCCGACAGGGACACTTGACCCATGTTCCCTGTTTGGCTCATGTTCTTAATTTGGTGGTGCAGTGGCTCTTGTGCAGGTACCCGGGCTTACAGGATGTCATGAGGCAGGCCAGGAAAAATTTGTGTGCATTTACGCAGGTCATATAATGCCAGCGCTCGGCTGGCTTACCTTCAAAAGGAATGCAACCTGCCCAAGAACCGCCTCATCTGTAACATGCCCACCAGGTGGAATTCAACGTTGGCAATGCTGCAGTGGCTGCACACACAGCAGAGGGCCATAAATAAGTACCTGTGTGAATATGGCACCAGGACAGGGTCAGGGGAGCATGGCTTTTTTTTGCCACGCCAGTGGCTAATGATCAAGAATGCATGCACTGTCCTGTCACCATTTGAGGAGGCCACGAGGATGGTGAGCAGTGACAGTGTATGCATCAGTGATACTGTCCCTCTTGTCCTCCTGTTGGAGCACACGCTTTGTGGAATAAGGGACAGGGCACTTGAGGCAGAACAGAGGGAGGAAGAGGAGGACTTCCTTACCTCTCAAGGCCCCCTTTATCCATACAGTATTCCTGCAGGCCCACCTATTACACAGGAAGAGGAGGAGGAAGATTGTGTCAGGATGGAGGTGGAGCCTGGCACTCAGCATCAGCAGCAGTCTTCAAGGGATCGTTTTCAGTCCCCAGAAACCCATGGACTTGTACGTGGCTTGGTGGAGGTGGCTGCGGATCATGTCATCCTTAGTGACCCAGAGGACTCTGGACCGAATGCCTCAGCAATCCTACGCATGGCCTCCCTGATCCTGCAAAGCCTGTGAAAGGACCCTCGGATTCGTGGTATCAAGGAGAGGGAGCAGGACAGGCTGGCAACCCTTCTTGATCCACGTTACAAGGGTAAGGTTGCAGAACTTATGCAGCCTTTTCAGAGGGAGGCCTTGCAGAAAGGTTTGTGCAATGCGTTTCCAGAGCCTGGGAGTTTACAATTTCCTCGTCCTCCTGGACAACATGTTGCTGAGGCTTCGGTCAGTAACAGAAGGAGTGGTGGAGAAGGTGGCCATCTGACCGATGCGTTCAGACAATTTTCTAGTCCGCAGCCCAAAGGTCTGATCGGTTCCAGCAACCATCGCTAGCGTCTGATTTACATGGTACAGGAATACCTTGGGGCAAGATCAGACTTGGAGACCTTTCCAACTGAAAATCCACTGGGTTACTGGGTCTTGAGGATGGTTCACTGGCCGAGCTTGCACAGTATGCAATTGAGCTACTGGCCTGTCCTACATCCAGCGTTCTATCTGAATGCACATTCAGTGCTGCTGGAGGCTTTGTAAACGATCACAGAGTGCGCCTGTCTACAGACTCGATTGATCGGCTCACCTTCATAAAAATGAATCAGTCTTGGATCACCAGCTACCAAGCACCTGATACTGATGTAAAAAAAAGGGAGACCCTAGGGTCAACGCTGCGCTAAATAATTAGCAAATAAATATTAGAAGTGTAATGCAGCCAGCACCAAAAGTTCAATACCAAAAAACTTTCCAATAGAATAAACAACACAGTAAGTGCAGCGCTAAAAACTGTGAAATATGATATCAATTAAGATAAATAAAATTATAAAATGCTCAAACAATGATGTATGCAATCATGAGTGAAATTAAAAAATACAGAAATTTAAACCACATAAAAAAGAAAAAATTACCGAAAAAAGAGAAAAAGAAAAGAAAACTAAAGCAATGTCCCATAGTAATCAATGAGAGAATCCATAAATGAATATGCCTCCACAGGAGAAGAAGTGAATTGCAGGAAACAAAAGCTGTGACACCAATCTTCCAAATGCAAAACCAAAGTGTATTCAGGTCAACACCCAAAAGTGAGGTAGCTTGCTTACCAAAAAACTATGACTGCTGCTAGCATCTCTCCCAGCACAGGGAATTTGGAAGTCTCCCCAGAATTTATAATCCTCCAGATTAGCTGTTCTTTCTATTATTGCTCAGAAATATAAAATAGAGACTTCCATAGTGCAGTATATCAATTCAGTCTTGTTTATTAAAACAAAGGTTTGCACTTACAAAAACGATGTATCATCATAAGCGGTAGTGTAAAGCTGCGGTGTCTCTATTAACTTCTCCCTATTCCCAAAGCGTTCGTCTCACCACCGTTTTGGAGGGGTGGTGTGATGACATCATCATCCGAGGCTCCACCCTATGCGTTTTGTCCCGAACGGATGTCTTCTCCGTCACTTTTGTAGGACTGTACTAATACTGGAGATTTTGTTCATCATCTTTCAATTTCACAGATTTGTCAAAGTGGTGAATCTTATAGATAGACCCCAACGGGTCTAATGGGGCAACAGTGAATGACCAGCCTGTTGTTGAAGCTTTCCTCACAGCTTTCAAGGGATCACTGCAGCTTTTGTCCGGTCTCCAACGGTCTTTTAGTAGGGAAATTCTCTCCTGTCAGAGTTAATATGGGAAAAAGGTGTCTCCACTGATACTTTATCACCAATCCTTGTTTCCCTAAAAACCCCAAATTTTCAAAATCCAATTGTCATTGGGACAGAAAGTGAGGTGAAATCTTCTGAACAGGGGCACAGACAGCAAAAAAAAATGTTACAGGGGTGATGATAACCCTTCCCTATGTTATCCAAAAAGCTTACAAATAGATCGAAAGGTTGGTCTGGTTCATGGTACAACACCCTTCAAACAGCTCATCCTTAATAATCATGAAGCAGAACTATGGGGTTGAGGGGATTTTTGCGGTGCCAGTAAGAGTACAAGAAAAGCTAATGACTTAAAAATAAGCAATATTTTATTATTGCAAAGTTAAAAGATACAGAATAAATGTTTACAATAATAACAATGGTAAAGTGGTCAAATTAATTGATAGGTTCAAAAAAGTGAATACATTGCACACTAGCCAAACATGTTTCACTAATTGCTTCTTCAGGGAATGTGCAATTCAGAAC
The DNA here is from genome assembly GCF_042186555.1 of Aquarana catesbeiana. NCBI lineage: Eukaryota > Metazoa > Chordata > Amphibia > Anura > Ranidae > Aquarana > Aquarana catesbeiana. The sequence goes on from NC_133328.1 coordinate 279,642,349, forward strand.
AAAATCCACATAACGAACTAAACAAATATATAAACAAAAAATTATTGTAACAAACGTTTATGAATATTACATTGATTATCAGAAATGATATATTGTAGGTGAGCATAATCTCTAGAAAAAACACCACAGATAAGACCACTCACCCTAGCAAAAATTGCCACCAAAAACAAACCAAGCCAGATTCAACAGTCCCCTAGAAACCTCCAGGTAAGAGGGAGATGTTCAAAATTGTGGTCATAAGGGGACAGAAGGGCTAGACTATGGAACAAAAAATCATCATAGCATTGTTGACTGATCTGACACAGGTATCTGGTTAAAGTAGATATGGAAAGGGGACAAAAGTCTCATATAATAAATACTTACATAGGGTGATGTATTTTTAGGCCCGTGGGATAGAGAGCAACTTTAAAGCAGCTTTTGAACTACCTGCACGGTGTTAAATGCAGGGAGAGGTGCTAAAATAACACAAGAAAGGAAATGGCTAAATTCCAATGAAAGAAATGCAATTTTAAAATGTCTATTGTCAAAGAATAGAATTTTAATAGGAGTTCTGATATAAGAAAGTAGAGAGTCTAAGAATCAAGAAGGTAGGCACGTTTGTTACAAAGTAAATAGAAAGACAATGTCTCTAATAAAGCCTAATTTATAAGAAAGAGGGCGCCGATTGTTAAGGAGCCCTTGCTTATGAGAATTAATTTTGACCAAGAAGCAAATGCTATAGTAGAATTTATAGAGGAGGTATATGGTAAACAGTGAATTCCTCAAGAAAGGTAGAGTACAAGTAGCCAGCAGCAGCCTCACTTACCAATGTAATAAGCACTACGCGATGAAGTCTAGCCCTCCGGCTCTGGCAGAACGAGCAGCCAGACAAGCCGGTCTTATCTGTCCTCCAACCAAGCCAGCGTGTGACGTCACCGGCTCGATGCGGACAAAAACGCCAGAGCGCATGCGCAAGAGGCAAAGGAGTCCCTAAGACTACACTACCCATAAGGCTCTACAGAGGAGGGAGGAGTCAGGTCCATCCGCAGAGACCTTAGGACGGACGTGAATGAACCCAGCACCATAGCAAGAGCCCAGGGGATGTAGTGGAGATGGAAAATTGACACTGATGAGTGCAATATAGGGCAACACAAAGTGTCACCCAAGGAATTAGGAAATCCCAGAGGCGCAGCTAGGCGTGAAGCAGGCATGCACTGATAATATCAGTACATGCCCTGGGCGTCCGTATGACCACTGAAGACCAAATCCCCAAAGGGGGAAAAAAGGGGAACTGAGAACCGGCAGGAAAGAGTTGGGAGGGAAACCAATGAGGGGGGGCAGGGGGGCACAAGAGCTAGACCACTGAAACTCTGGCCCATCTGGGTGTCTAAATAAAAAATCAAGCTCACCTTAATTACAAATAATGAATTATTAATTAAATTAATTTCATGAATGAAAGACAGTCAGGAATGTGTAATATGAATGTTGATAATAGGCATGATACTTAAATAAACAAAAAACAGAAAATAATAAAATAATATAATAAGCCAATAGCTCATAAGGGGAGAGGAGACAAACAAACTAACTGAAAAAAAAAGGGGGAACATGGAAACCAACCAATGGAGAATAATGTATGGGAGGTAGAGAATAATTTAAGTTAAAGAAAGGACTTGAAACTTAGGCTCTCGTTGAATCCAGGAAATGCTGTAGCTTTGAGATCATAAATCCAAGCTGTAGCAGAATACGATCAACACTGCCCCCACGGGAATCCAGGGGGACATGTTCAAGTGCCAAAAATTTAATACATTGGGGTTTAAAATCATGATGTATGCCACATGTCGGCTGATGGCCGTATCCATATTATTTTTCTTAATTGGTTTGATATGATCTCTTATTCGTTTGAAAAACTGTTGCTTTGTCTTACCAATGTAGAAGCCGCCGCACAGACACTGGGCCATATAAATAACCCCTGGTGTCTGGCAAGTGACCCTACATTGGATGGAATGACATTTACCATTGGGAAGTTTAAGTTTTTCAATCAACAAATTGGCAGACATCACAGGCCCCACAGGGAAAAGTACCCCAATTAGTCTGAGTTATGGATACAGGGATAGTTTTGAAATGGCTGTGGAACAGACAATCCTTAAGGGACGGAGCTCGCTTGAAGGTGATCTCAGAAAATTCCTTGATATATTTCCTTGCAATTGGGTCTTCTGACAAAATTGGCCAGAATTTGGTCAGTATTTGTCTAATTTCTTTATGTTGGCTTGAATAGCGAGTAATAACTCTTATGCCCCATACACACGGTCGGATTTTCCGACGGAAAATGTGTGATAGGACCTTGTTGTCGGAAATTCCGACCGTGTGTAGGCTCCATCACACATTTTCCATCGGATTTTCCGACACACAAAGTTTGAGAGCAGGATATAAAATTTTCCGACAACAAAATCGTCGGAAATTCCGATCGTATGTACACAAATCCGACGGACAAAGTGCCACGCCTGCTCAGAATAAATAAAGAGATGAAAGCTATTGGCCACTGCCCCATTTATAGTCCCGACGTACGTGTTTTACGTCACCGCGTTTAGAATGATCGGATTTTCCGACAACTTTGTGTGACCGTGTGTATGCAAGACAAGTTTGAGCCAACATCCGTCCTAGGATTTTGTTCTCAGAATGTCCGAACAAAGTCCGACCGTGTGTATGGGGCATTACTGTGTCAGATTTAGCAGCCTGTTTGGTGGAAAAAAATCAATGAGCTTCTATTTTTGGCATTAACCCGATTGAACGCTTTTTTGAGACAAGCTTGGCTGTAACCTCTAATTTTTAATCTGTCATAGAGGTCCCTAGCAGCAATTTGGAAATCAGAATCCTTGCTACAATTTCATTTCAGCCGCAAGTACTGGCTATAAGGGATGCTTTTTACTAAAGAGATGGGGTGAGAGCTTTGAGCGTGGAGAATAGTGTTTCCCGCTGAGGGCTTCCTATATAGAGATGAATCGAGTTTGCCTTGTGCATCAATAGAGATGACCAAAGAAGCTAATATTGCTCTGACTACAGTGCATGGTAGAATTGGAGGGATGATGGCACTTATATTTGGTATTTATCAATGTGTAAATTGAGGCCATCCTCACCCTTCATGCTACAGTGCATGGTAAGTTTCAGGTTAAAATTGTTAACTGAAATTATTCGTATAAAGTCATTTAATTCAGATTGAGTCCCAGACCAGAAAATAAGGACATCATCTATATAACAGTACCGGGCGATGACTTTGTCATGAAGATGTTTCAAATCCTCTCTAGGGAAAACCTCCTTTGCCCACGCCCCCAGGTACAGGTTTGCATAAGAGTTTTTTTGGCTGGAGCTACTCTTAAAAAATGTACCTGTTCCAAATTACAAACAAATTCAACTTAAGAACAAACCTACAGTCCCTGTCTTGTTTGGACATCCTGTATACTGCTGTTCAGAGTATATAGGGCCTAGGGGCCCCATGCCTTTTTTTTTTTTTAATTTGGCTGCGGGGTTCCCCTCAATATCCATACAAGACCCAAAGGGTCTGGTAATGGGCTGGGGGGTTACCCATTCTGTTTTTCTCAATAATTTTCATGCATATTGCCGGGACCGGACATTACATTACAGCCGCAAGCAGTTTTAAATGACTTTTATTCCTTTAGAAATGTCATTTTGTGCAGGGACTGTTCTAAACAAGGGAAACACGCACCACTTTACAGGCATACTATAGACACCCCCCAGGTACGATATTTAAAGGAATATTTCACTTTTATTTTTTCACTTTAAGCATCATTAAAATCACTGCTCCCGGAAAAACGGCTGTTTTTAAAGCTCTCTTTTGCATTGATACATGTCCCCTGGGGCAGGACCCGGGTCCCCAAACCCTTTTTAGGATGATAACTTGCATATTAGCCTTTAAAATTCGCACTTTTGATTTCTCACGAGTCCCATATATTTTAATGGTGTTCGAATGTTCACGCAAACTTTTGGTCCGTTTGCATGTTCTGGATGCGAACCGGGGCGTGTTCGGCTCATCCCTATTAATGAGTGGCCTTAATGACTTGTCTTGTTAAACTCCCTTCCCGCAAAAAAGTTTTATCCCTATTGTTTGGTCACCAGTACGGTATTTGTAAATTGAAATCATATCCCTTCTCAAGCGTCTCTTCTCCAGGGAGAGTGTGAGTTCAGTGCTAGCAACCTTTCTTCATAACTAATACCCTCCAGACCCTTTATTAGCTTTGTTGCGCTTCTTTGTACTTGCTCCATTTCCAGTACATCCTTCCTGAGGACTGGTGCACAGAACTGGACAGCATACTCTAGGTGCTGTCAGACCAGAGTCTTGTAGAGTGGGAGAATTATTGCTTTTATCCCTGGAGTTAATCCCCTTTTTAATGCATGCCAATATTCTGTTTGCTTTGTTAGCAGCAGCTTGGCATTGCATGCCATTGCTGAGCCTTTCATCTACTAGAACCCCCAGGTACTTTTCCATCCTAGATTCCCCCAGAGGTTCTCCCCCTAGTGTATAGATTGCCTTCATATTTTTGCCACCCAAATGCATTATTTTACATTTTTGTACATTAAACCTCATTTGCCAACTCCATTAATTTGTTCAGATTTTCTTGCAAGGTTTCCACATCCTGCGGGGAAGGCATTGCAGTGCTTAGCTTAGTATCATCTGCAAATACAGAGATTGAACTGTTTATCCCATACTCCAGGTCGTTTATGAATAAATTAGATATGATTGGTCCCAGCACAGAACCCTGTGGGACCCCACTACCCACCCCTGACCATTCCAAGTATTCCCCATTTATCACCACCCTCTGAACTCACCCTTGTAGCAAGGTTTCAATCCATGTACTCACCCTATGGTCCATGCCAAAGGACCTTATTTTGTACAGTAAAAGTTTATGGGGAACTGTGTCAAATGCTTTTGCAAAATCCAGATACACCACATCTTGGAACAAGGCAAAGACGAAGACCGGCTACATCACTTCCTCCTGCACATGCGCAAAGCGCGGTGATAGATGTGACGGCCATGTTTGCTCAGATTCGATTGCCTGGAGGACTACAAGGCTCAGAAAGCCTGAAAAAAAAAAAATAATGGAAGAGAGAATGACACCCATGCAGGAGGGGAGGTAGGAGACCACTGCGAAATATGAAGCTTATTTAAAGCTTGTAAAAATGCCAGAAAATGTATCTAACGCCCCTGAGACCACTAGATCGGGGCACCCTCCATAAAAGCTCCATTAGAGACTGTACAGGAGAGACTTCCAACCATGAGAGGCTTGAACTTGCTGGGGCGAATGCAGTAAGAGGTGTGCAATGGGGGGCGTGTCCAAGATGGCACTGTGAGGGGATGCATTCTTTCGCACTCCGCCAGGAACTGAGCCACCATCCGGACCATCAGCATCCCACTCCCTGCCTGACCATTGGCAGAGGGAGCCTTGACTGCAACCAATGCGGGGATCCAGTCAGCAGACTTCGGTCTGCCCCAAAACGGCCGCTAGCCTTCTCTTCCTGCTCCGTCCCCTCATGAGGCCTAAAGAGCGGAGTCAGTGCACACAAGGCCTCCAGTGGTGACATGGCCCCAGCCCAACCTATGGTGGAGGGAGCCTTAATTGCAGCCGGAGTGGTGATCCAGTCGGCGGGCCTCAGTCTGTCCCATAACAGCTGCTATCCTACACTTCTCCTCCTGCTCCATCCCCCACGAGGCCTGGTGAGTGGAGTCGCTGTGCATGAGGCCTACAGAGGTAACATGGCTCCTGTTCAATCTCCGGCGGTGAGGGCCCTTGCAGCTGACAGCTTAGACAACCACTCGGCAGGCTCTGCCAGGCATCCTGCGGTCACCAGCCTCCTCTCATCCACAAACCCTGGTCTCCCCACGAGGCACAACACAGAGAGCACGGGGCACACAAGGCCTCCAACCTTGCCACAGAGACTCCTGAATGAGGCTCCTCCAATCGGGTGCAACGACCGGTAAGGGAAAAAAGTTAAATTTCCTCCCCTCTGGAGACCCCCCTTTCACCATTAAACTCTCCAGCAGACCACCTAACCACCCACATCATACACAGGGCATCACAGACAGGCCCAATGGAAGCTGAGGAAGCAAGACCCCCTGGCTAGCAGAGGTCATGGCGGCTCGGCTCACTCCTTGACCCCACAGAACTTTTGAGGGGTGGGAGCACCTCTTGCACAGGACCCCCCTTTGCAGCCAGCTAGTTGATTTTGGTTGAGATGGAAACCTGCCTCAGTTTTAAGGGGTTGGGTGGTGTGGGGGAGGGAGGGGTTGCCCCACCAGGGCTGGTTTATGGTTAATTTTTGGTTTATGAAAATAATGTTGCCTTTATGTTTGAAAATTGCATTACAAATGTCAGTACTGTATGTTTGCTCTTAGTGCTTCCTCCGAGTCCTCCTGGTAGTCTCGAGGGGAGGGTGTCACCCCAATCCTACAATTACTCTCCCAAGACACAAGTATGTCTTCCCTTAACATACTGTCATGGAACACCATGGGTTTGAACACCCAGGTCAAGAGATCTCTGGTTTTCCAATTCATTAAGGCCCATAGTCCTTACGTTTATAACCTTCAGGAAACCCACCTGGTGGGTAGTAGAACACTGGCCCTAAAAAAGCCCTGGATTGGATACTATTATCACTCTACACACTCAAACTTCGCAAGAGTCTTGGTGTCTACACACTTGGTGCACAAAACCCTCTCCTTTAGGCTGCTGGGCTTGATGCTGGACTTGATACTGGACTCGGAGTGCAGATATGTACTAATACACACACAAATGTGTACTATGAAGTTGGTTTACAGCAGGATTGTATTTGCCCCCTCCAGCTTCAATGGCTCTTCTAAACCAGATCACCTCAAAAATTGCAGAATTTGCTAATGACAACACGGTAATACTGGGAGACTTTAACATGGTTCCAAACCTGGACATGGATAGGATGTCGGCTAGTGGGCACTCCCACTCAGGCCTTGTGGAATGGGCAGAGCTTTATGGCCTGACGGATGTGTGGCACTGGAGAAATCCTCACTCCAGGGCATACACCTGACACTTTGCATCCCACAGATCCTTCTCCAGGATTAGGGATGAGCCGAACACCCCCCTGTTCGGTTCGCACCAGAACATGCGAACAGGAAAAAAGTTTGTTCGAACACGCGAACACCATTAAAGTCTATAGGACACGAACATGAATAATCAAAAGTGCTAATTTTAAAGGCTTATATGCAAGTTATTGGCATAAAAAGTGTTTGGGGACCTGGGTCCTGCCCCAGGGGACATGGATCAATGCAAAAAAAAAGTTTTAAAAATGGCCGTTTTTTCAGGAGCAGTGATTTTAAAAATGCTTAAAGTCAAACAATAAAAGTGTAATATCCCTTTAAATTTCGTAGCTGGGGGGTGTCTATAGTATGCCTGTAAAGGGGCGCATGTTTCCCGTGTTTAGAACAGTCTGACAGCAAAATGACATTTCAAAGAAAAAAAGTCATTTAAAACTACTCGCGGCTATTGCATTGCCGGTCCGACAATACACATAAAAGTTGATTGATAAAAACGGCATGGGAATTCCCCACAGGGGAACCCCGAACCAAAATTTAAAAAAAAATTACGTGGGGGTCCACCTAAATTCCATACTAGGCCCTTCAGGTCTGGTATGGATTTTAAGGGGAACCCCGCGCCAAAATTTAAAAAAAAAACGGCGTGGGGTCCCCCCAAAAATCCATACCAGACCCTTATCTGAGCACGCAACCTGGCAGGCCGCAGGAAAAGAGGGGGGGACAAGAGAACGCCCCCCCTCCTGAACCGTACCAGGCCACATGCCCTCAACATTGGGAGGGTGCTTTGGGGTAGCCCCCCAAAACACCTTGTCCCCATGTTGATGAGGACAAGGGCCTCATCCCCACAACCCTGGCCGGTGGTTGTGGGGGTCTGTGGATGGGGAGCTTATCGGAATCTGGAAGTCCCCTTTAATAAGGGGACCCCCAGATCCCGCCCCCCCGTGTGAAATGGTAAGATACTATTTCACTAAAAAACTGTCAAGAATGTTAAAAATGACAAGAGACAGTTTTTGACAATTCCTTTATTTAAATGCTTCTTCTTTCTTCTATCTTCCTTCATCTTCTTCTTCTTCTTCTTCTGGTTCTTCTGGCTCTTCTGGTTCTTCCTCCAGTGTTCTCATCCAGAATCTCCTCCGCGGCATCTTCTATCTTCTTCTCCTCGGGCCGCTCCGCACCCATGGCATGGGGGGAGGCTCCCGCTCTTCTCTTCATCTTCTTCATCTTCTTCTCCAGGCCGCTCCGCATCCATGGTGGCATGGAGGGAGGCTCCCGCTGTGTGACACGTCTCCTCTTCTGACGGTTCTTAAATAACGGGGGGCGGGGCCACCCGGTGACCCCGCCCCCCTCTGACGCACGGTGACTTGACGTGACTTCCACGTGATGTCACGGGGAATGCCACAGGGAAGTCCTGTCCTATCCCATTTGTATTGCAATAGCCGCGAGTAGTTTTAAATGACTTTTTTTCCTTTGAAATGTCATTTTGCTGTCAGACTGTTCTAAACATGGGAAACATGCGCCCCTTTACAGGCATACTATAGACACCCCCCAGCTACGAAATTAAAGGGATATTACACTTTTATTGTTTGACTTTAAGCATTATTAAAATCACTGCTCCTGAAAAAACGGCTTTTTTTAAACTTTTTTTGCATTGATCCATGTCCCCTGGGGCAGGACCCAGGTCCCCAAACACTTTTTATGACAATAACTTGCAAATAAGCCTTTAAAATTAGCACTTTTGATTTCTCCCATAGACTTTTAAAGGATGTTCCGCGGCATTAGAATTTCCTGCAAACACCCCAAATTGTTCGCTGTTCAGCGAACTTGCGAACAGCCGATGTTCGAGTCGAACATGAGTTCAACTCGAACTCGAAGCTCATCCCTATCCAGGATTGACCTGGCATATCTGGGAGGCCTGGCTCTATCTAAGCTAAAGGACATTAAGATACTTCCCAGGGGCATATCTGACCATGCGCCACTTCTCCTGACCATGAACCTCACTTCAGCCCCAGAGAATACTCTGTGGAGACTGTCTAGATTCTGTGTGTCGGATGAGGCGGTGGATGGCCAATTCAGAGGGGCTCTGCAAGAATATTGGGAGGTCAACCCCGGCTCAGCCAGTGCATTGACGGTGTGGGATGCCTTCAAGGCATACACCAGGGGGAGGTATCAGACAATCATAGCTAAGGTTCGTAGGGAAAGAAGAGCTGACTTAACCAGTGCTGAAAAGAAGGCAGACCTGCGGGAAGCACAATTTATTAGATCTAAGGACCCTAGAGACTACAATGCACTTCAGTCCCTGACTGGGAAGGTTGTTCATATTCGCACCTCTCTCACCCAGAAATGCCTGCTTGCCCAAACGCACTGCATTTTCGAACAGGTGAAAGATCCGGGAAGTCATTGGCCTGGTTGTCACGGGAACAGCCGTGGGGGATGTGTGTGTCATGCATACAGGAACCTGGTGGGGACCTACTTTACGCCCCTGATGAGATAAATGAGTGCTTCATCTCCTTCTACAGAAACCTTTACAGCTCTAAGACAGCCTATCCCAATGATGAACTGACTTCCTATTTAGACCCTATTGACACCCCGGTCCTGACTGCAAAGTACCGTGAGTCGCTTGACGCTCCCATAACCACAGACAAAATACTAAAAGCTCTAAAAACCCTCCAATTGGGTAAGTCCCCAGGCCCTGATGGTATACCGGTCGAATTCTACAAACAGTATGCCAAGGAGCTGACGGGCAATTTACATGCAATGTTATCGGAATCGCAGAAGCTGAAAGAGCTCCCAGACTCCCTGAGCGAGGCAGTGGTAGTTGTGATCCCCAAACCAGGCAAAGACCCATCCTTATGCTCATCCTATTGTCCTATATCACTGATAAATGTGGATGCAAAACTCCTAGCCAAAGTGCTGGCTAATAGACTCAACATGGTCATAACTGCTCTAGTGCATCCGGATCAAACAGGGTTCATGCCGGGGAGGGGAACAGACATCAACATTAGAAGACTTTTCACACATATGGAAAGGGCACAGCTGGAGTTGGCGGGAGTGTAGGCGTCACTCGACGCCGAAAAAGCCTTTGACTCGGTGGAGTGGGAGTACCTGTGGGGGGTCCTTTTGAAGTTTGGGTTCTGGCCAAAATTTATGACATGGTTAAAGATGCTCTATGCTTGCCCAAAAGCAAGGGTTTGAACGAATGGCACACTCTCTGATATCTTTCCCCTGAGTAGGGGCATGCGTCAGGGCTGCCCACTATCACCGGGACTATTTGCCTTGGCGCTAGAACCCTTAGCCATTGCTCTGAGGGCTGAACCAGGGGTGAGGGGCATAGTGGTTGGTGCGATAGTGGCCTTATATGTTGATGACACCCTACTTTATCTTACTGATGCCTCACAGTCGCTGCGGAGGACACTAGACCTATTTGAGGAATTAGGACGATTCTCTGGCATTCGCATAAACTGGGGCAAGTCAGTCCGTTGTTTCCGCTGCACCCCTCGCTTCTAAAGGGGGACACCGGAACCTCTCCTCTCTTCAGTAGGTGGAGGAATTTATTTACCTGGGCATTAAGATTAGCAACACTACACACAAATTTATAGACAAGAACATACAGCCTCTCCTCTCCCATCTTACAGTCAAATGTGCAGCTTGGCGCACCCTCCCGCTTACCCCAATGGGCAGAGTAAACCTACGCAAAATGGTGTTCCTCCCCAAGTTTTTATATTTCTTTCATAACACCCCGTCCCACATACCCAAATCTTTCTTTAGGTGCTTGGAGGGGGTACTGACCTCATTCATCTGGGTCAGGAGGCCACCTAGGGTGACAAAACAGATACTATACCTCCCCCTGTCGGGTGGTGGTCTGGCTCTCCCAAACTTCTTACTGTACTACTGGGCAACTGTCCTGGTTACGGTACGCTGGTGGTTTTTCTAGCCCAGACAGAATCCAGCTGTGAGACTAGAGGCCGCTATCCTGGGGTCATATGCAGCCTTGAGCAATCTAGTATACAGAGGAATGAAAGCTCCCCACCCTTTGAGAGCCTCCATGAAAACAACTATTAGAGTGTGGAGGGAGGCCAGGGCTATTTATGCAAAACCGAACTGCATCTCCCCACACACTCCGCTGTGGGGCAATCCCACACTACCCCACCTATGCAAAATACCAGACCCCTCACAGTGGCCCAAGTGGGGTATCACTACCATCAAACATGTAATGCTACACAGGACGATCATGCCCTTCAATGAAATGAAAAGACAGTACTCCATACCCAACTCCTTTGAGTTTAAATACTGACAACTGAGACATGCAAGGAGGGCTCAGTTCCCAGACACACTAACCCTGGAACCAGACTCAGTTAAGCAACTGCTGACTTTGAGTGAGATGGGAAAACCCTTTTCCACTCTGTATTTATAGCTCACGGTAGCCCATGATGTAAAACCTACCCACTCAATGGACAAATGGAAAGAGGACATCCCAGTATTGGGAGAGGATGAATGTGAGGACTGTGTTTCCACCTTCATCCCCTCTATGATAGATGCCAAAGACAGATTCATTCAGCTCAAATTCTTACATAGGGCCTACTTTACCCCACACCGACTGGCCAGAACATACTCACATCTAGACCCGAACTGTCCCAGATGCAGGACTGAGGAAGGGACATTCTGGCATATGGTTTGGGCCTACCCTAGGCTTAGAGCATATTGGGAGAGAGTGGCGAAGACACTCAGCGACATGGGGGGATCTAGGGTACCATCGGAGCCCACGGTACTCCTACTAAGCTACTTGGATGAGGTGGAGGGGGACAGATACACTAAGCTCTGCATAACGTTCACGTTGTTTTATGCCAGGAGAGAGATAATGCTACACTGGAAGTCGGCCAAACCCCCCACCCTCACGTCCTGGAAAAGGACTGTGGATTCGGTGCCACCCCTGTACAAACTCACATGCAAGAGCAGGCAGTGCCCGGCTAAATTTGATAAGGTGTGGTCGGCATGGGTGGATGAGCGTGGCTGAGGGGCCGGAGGGGAGGGGGACCAGGTGATGGATTCCCCCCCTATCTGGTCGGGGGCATTTCGCCCCCCCCCCCGTGCCGGACACCATTCGATCATACCAAATGGAAGGCAATGAATAAATTTGTTATGTATGTGGCAACTCTTCCTCCCCATGGGGAAAGTGTTTGATCACCATGCTGGAACTATGGGCGGGACTTAAATGGCAGTATTCTTGGGACTTCACCTGTAGAGGAATGTTAGGATCGCTGGGATTATGGACTTGTAGGATGCTAATATCTAAATTGAATATATAAGACTGACGCTGTAAGTAAGAAATACTTGAATGTCGAATGCTGAATATATTGTAATGCTGATTTGTTAATAAACTTTTCTGTTAAAAAAAAAAAGAGGTGTGCAATGTCCATCCAATCTTGTCAGGTGAGGATAAAAAAAAAAGAGAATGAAGCAGGGTGTCTCTCTTTCAATTTTATAGTTAACCAATCTTGTCAGGTTGTGGGGGCAGAGTCACAACCCAGTATGTGCTGCCATGATGGGTCATGAAATGTTGGTTTAAAATGCAAAATGCACCCGAAAACAGCATCAACCGCAAAGATGTGAACCTAGTTTTGCGTTCTGTCTGCATGAGACAAAAAATCTTTTAGAGGCTGCTTGCATGTAACAAAAGTTTGTCAGAGACTGCCCACATGTAACAAGACCCTGCCAGAGACTATTGCCTTTAACAAACAGCTGTCATCAGCTGCTCACATATAACAAACAACTGTCAGAAACTTCTTACATATAAAAAAAAATTGTTAGAAACCACTTACATGTAGCAAATAATTGTCAAAGGCTACACAAAACAAATAAGTGCCATACTGTCAGACTTCCAGCATATTACAAAAGACTGTTTGAGACTGCTTACATAGTAAAGCCTAACATTATTCACTGACTTATAATGTGTTCTAATTTATCAGATTTAATATAACACACATACCTAGATATGGTATTTCAAACACTATTATCACAATCTGGGATTGACTGTGTCCAAGGCACACAGCTATTACAGATTCTTCCCGATGCATGCCCGAGGCAGCATTCAGGAAGCTTGTTCTTGTGAGGACGTCTATGGATGCCTTCTCGGTAATGTGAGTCTATGGTATAGCCTTCTTTCGGCTATAGCACGGACACAAGGTGGTTACCAAAGTGCATCTGTAAGTTCAAGTGTAAGTCTTAAAGAGACCAGAGACATTTTGGGCCTTCAGATGTAAATTTTAAACAAATATATACCGCGCTGCCTCAAAAAAAAAAAAAAGGAAAACTAAAGCAGCCAGCACAGCAGTGGATAAAGTTGCAAAAATGACAAATTGGGTGAAATGTGCAGCGCTTATGTGATCATATAAACCATAACAAATAATATGAGTACAAAAAACGTGAATAATAAATGATGTGCTCAAAAATACTCCAAACAGTCCACTATTATGACATGTGATGTCTATAAACAGAGGAACTTGGATGTGTGATGTCCAAAAAAGAAAAAAGTCAGTGACAAGCTTCAATCATGTGTGATGATAATCCTCAACCACATGTGGATATAATATAGTGACAGTCTTTAACTTCAAATATGTATGATGTAATAACAGTTAATAGTAGGTCCACCACCAAAGGCACTAGAAGCTGCTTACCAGAGGGATTGAACTCAAATAGGTGTACACCTAGTGAGTCAATCAAGCTTTGTGGTATAATATACCAAGGAGATCAGATGCCCCATCATTAAAAGAAAGAGGAAGGCATATAGTGTAACTCCGTATGGAAATTTTAATACATAAAAAGCAAAGGAAATACACTCACGTGTTTAGCAGTAAAATCAAGCGCCCCAGATGATGACTTCTAAGTCGAAACGCGTCGGAAGGATATGCTGAGACCACTTATAGTTACATAGTTACATAGTAGGTGAGGTTGAAAAAAGACACACATCCATCAAGTCCAACCTATGTGTGTGATTATGTGCCAGTATTACATTACATATCCCTGTTTGTTGCGGTCATTCAGGTGATTATCTAGTAGTTTCTTGAAGCTATCCATGCTCCCCGCTGAGACCACCGCCTGTGGAAGGGAATTCCACATCCTTGCCGCTCTTACAGTAAAGAACCCTCTACGTAGTTTAAGGTTAAACCTCTTTTCTTCTAATTGTAATAGTGGCCACGAGTCTTATTAAACTCTCTTCTGCAAAAAAAGTTTTATCCCTATTGTGGGGTCACCAGTACAGTATTTGTAAATTGAAATCATATCCCCTCTCAAGCGTCTCTTCTCCAGAGAGAATAAGTTCAGCGCTCACAACCTTTCCTCATAACTAAGATCCTCCAGACCCTTTATTAGCTTTGTTGCCCTTCTTTGTACTCGCTCCATTTCCAGTACATCCTTCCTGAGGACTGGTGCCCAGAACTGGACAGCATACTCCAGGTGCGGCCGGACCAGAGTCTTGTAGAGTGGGAGAATTATCGTTTTATCTGTGGAGTTGATCCCCCTTTTAATGCATGCCACTGTCTTCTTTTATATAAGCGCTTGATTTTACTGCTAAACACGTGAGTGTATTTCCTTTGCTTTTTATGTAGCTTCTGTAGGTAATCCTGTAGGTGGAGGAGAAGTTGTATCAAGAAGCAGATCAGCAATCGAATTGAGGTCTCCACCTACTATTAGGCTGCCTTGCCTCACTTTGGCTATTTGTTTGAAGAGTTTAAGAAGAAACTTTCATGGATGGGCATTAGACGCATATTTACCACAACAGTATACAGATGGTTATTTATGGCACACACTAGAATAACATACCAACCATTCACATCAATAATGGAGGTTTGGAGAGAGAAATGTCAGTTTTGCTGCAGCAAGTTCAGTATGGTACAGATGCTCCACTTTACAGGCAGACTAAAAGGACCCTCCAGGCACTATATTTAAAGGAATTTTTCATTTTTATTGTTTCACTTTAAGCATCATTAAAATCACTGCTCCTTTAAAAACTATCTTTTTAAAATTTTTTTTTGCATTGATACATGTCCCCCAGGGCAGTACCCAGGCCCCCATACCCTTTTTTAGGCAAATAACTTGCATATAAGCTTTCAAAATGGGGGACTTTTGAATTTTCTAGTTCGGGTCATATAGACTTCAATGGGGTTCAAAGTTCGGGTCCGGACTTTTGCTATGTTCAGGAGTTCTGGTGCAAACCGAACCGGGGGGGGTGTTCGGCCCATCTCTAGTCATAGACTGTACCCATGTGCCTTTTTTCCCCTCTGTTAAAGTAAACATCTACCGTAATAGGAAGGGTTACCACTCCCTAAACATACAGGTTGTCTGCGATGCAAATAGGTTCATCAGAAATGTGGTCGCCGGCTTCCCAGTATTTGTCCATGATGCCCACATATGAGGTAATTACAGCTCTACCACCATTTTGATACTAACAGAATAACCAGAAGCTGGTTATTGTTAGACTTGGCTGCTAAAGAAATAGCTAAAGCAGGTCCTCAACCTGGTGTAACCACTTCCAACTAAAGCCACTAATGCCTAAGGCCTCCACATTACAACCATGCTCAGCAATGAATAACAAAAAGTACAGAAGAATTGTTCCAGTCATTAACCACTCATTATGATATACTATTGCGGTTCTAAAAATTGTATTTTCAAACTGTATTGTAGGTGATTCCGGCTATTCTTATCTGCCCTGCCCTGGCTGCTACTACCAGTCTTGAGGTGCTCAGCAACTGCAGAATCTTGCTACAATGCAGCAATTACTAGGACAAGACCTGTCATTGAGCGGGCCTTTGGGGTTCTTAAAAGCAGGTTCCGCTGTATCTCACTATGTGGTGGTTTCCTGCGCTATAGACCTGAAAAGTTGATGATATGTCTTCGGCCTGCTGCATCCTTCATAACTTAGCCTATCATGCAGCATTTCTCCTGGATATTGATGTTCAAGACACTAATGAGGACCCTTTTCTACCAAACCCTGAATAATATCATGATGAGCATAACCATCAAGTCCAACAAGGGTTCATACAAGGCTATTTTTTCATGGTATGCATCAACTCTTACTCTGTATATCTTACCATATAGTGTTGGAGAAAATGCTGTGGTAACCCTCTCACTTCAACACAAGCTGATTGTTTCAGAAGCTTGTGTCAAGCAAGGGTCCGAGCCCTTGCTTGAACATATGTCACCTGTCCTGGCAATACATTAATTTTACACAAAGATCTTTGGAGATATTTAAGATACCATTGTTTTTTTTTTTAAACTTAAGCAATTTTATTGAGTTTTAATAGCCTTACAAAATGCAAGGAAATTAACAGCATATATTATTGCATATAAGAAATTATAACATCAATATGTAAGTTTGAGTTTTCAAATCAGAATTTAACTAGGTCTAGAATCTAGGTCTGAAATCTTATAGAAAAGAGGAAAATCACGTTTAATGTTAGGCTTATAACGTTTTTGTACATATGATAACAAATGTAAAACAGTATTTAGTTTCAAACCATAGCTAAGTGGAATATAACGTTAGAGTGGCAAGTGCAAAAGAATCAGAGTTTAGGTGGGAACCCAGCATGAACAAGACCTCAGGTGTATAATAATGTGTTTGAGAGGAGCTTTAGTAAAGCATATAAGCTCGCCAGGACATTTCGAGTGTAGAAGCCAGAATTTCCAATTCTTTGTGAATGGATTTTTATATTTGCCTTGGTGTAGGCATATTTAAGCATCAGTTTTCATTCAGTATGCGGATTACTTCAACCAGTGTTAGAGGTTGGGTGCATTTCCATTTTCTTGCAATGGCTAAGAGACTAGAAATGAAAATGTGTGTTATTAGGGTATTAAGATTAGGCCAAAGGTGAGAGTCCATGCTGGGTAACACTGTCTGAGGAGTCAAAGAGAGGGAGAGGCCTGTAGAGTATGTAATGAATGTTGCTATGTCTGACCAGAATGTTCTCAGCACAGGGCAACTCCACCAAATGTAAAACATTGAACCATGGTGACCACACTGCCTCCAGCAGGTGGAGGAAGCCGCCTGGTACATGTAAGCCAGTCTAGTCTGGGTCAAGTACCAGATATGGAAGATTTTTTGTGCAGTTTCCCAATCAGAGATGCAACATGAGTGTCACGTACCTTACAGCGGAGTCTGAATGCTGAGGGAGACCTCTTGCACAGTTCTGGTCCCAATACCTCTTGTAGTGAGGACAGGGATTGCTGGGGCACGAAAGGGTGCAGTTGCCTACGGCTGGAAGCTGGAACTTGGAGATTCAGGATCCTCTTGGAGAAGATGAGAAGACTGATCACCAGAACTGTTTAGTAGAAGCCAGACAGGTAGGTATGGATTCAAGGACAACTGCAACGTCAGGACAGGCAAGGGTTGGCAACTGGCTGGCAACAAGGTATCCACACAGCAGGCAGGTTCGTGGTCAAGGTCAGGCAGAGGTTGGCAACGGGCGGGCAGCGAGGTACAAAGTCAGGAAGCAGAGCCGTAGTAGAGAGTCCAAGCCGGGGTCAGTATAATCAGCAAAGGTAGGTAGCAGGCAAGGGAGATCCAAGAGAGTAGTCAGGAAGCCGGGTAGTCAGGAGCAAGGTAACAGGTCACACAGGAATCAAGAACTCAGGAACTAGCTGAAGACGATCCAGCACTAGTGTCAGACAAGGACCTTGTTTATTTATGGCGCTGAGTGCCAGGATCGGTGGACGTGAACGTGCGAGCGTGAGAACGTACACCCACTCGTATGGGTGTGCGGGTGCATGCATACGTTCGTACAGGTGCGCGAGTGTGCACGTTTGATCCGGAACTCGCTCACCTCTGTCGGGGACACCGCGCATGGCCGTTAGTCACTGCTGCACGGAAACGGGAGCTAGTGCTGTGAGTTCTCTGACATTAAGGCTTTACAAGTGGAGTTCAGGGCTAAGTGCCATTGTTCCATGGTATAGGTTTGGTTTATCCATTGCTCCCAGTAACACATAGAGGAAGTTTTACTGTGGAGAAGGGGACTCAGTAGGAGTTTGTAGATATATGATATACCTTTAGTGGCTGGTCGTGCAATGGTGTAACAGTGAATTTGATTCAAGATAACAGTGTCACAAGAAAACTGCAGCCGATGAAGCACAGACCATAGTTTGAGGTACATGTAGAATTGCTTGGGGTTGAGTGGGTATGACCAACATAGTTGTGGAAATGATTTAAGCACAGAGTTTGAATAAAGTGCTCCTAGATTATCGAGGCCAGCTTTAATCCATGAGGTAAAAGATGTATTTAGGATAAGAAGTACCAGTGCAGTGAGGGGACAGTAGGAGAGCAGTGCAGTTGGAATGCCATTGGATTTTTGATAAGTTGCTTTCCACACTCGAGTCGTAACTGCAACGGTGTCCAGAAAGGATCCAGCTGGTTGCTTGTGTAGCAGAATGGCGCTGAGTAGATTTTTTGGGGATGTTGTCAAGGCTGTACACTTGATTTGGAGCCAGGTTAGTTGGTGGAAAGGGGTCCACCACACTTTAGTTTGGTTCAGTATGGCTGCTTTGTAATAAGCCCCAATGTTGGGGGCGCCCAGGCCGGCAAATTTAGTTGGTGTGTATAGTAGTTTGCAGTGAATTTGAGGGTGATTGCTTTTCCAGATGCAGGTGTTGAATATGGCTTAGAGTTTTGAAATGTGGGATGAAAGGATAGGCACAGGTATTGATCTAAATTGATACATAACATGTGGTAGCATAAACATTTTTGTCAAGGCTATTCAGCTTGCCCAGGAAGCATTGGTCTTCTGAAGGCCTTTTGATATATATAAGAGAGTTTAGACATTAAGGCTTGTAGAATTATATGAATAAGTCCTGTGGAGGGAGAGGTTAGTAGAATACCAGGGTAGTTCAGAATTGAGTTAGGGGCCCACGAGAAAAGGTTGTTAGCCGAGATCAATTCTTTAGTTGATTGCGATAAGGAGGAGATGTTAAGCATGGGAGATTTACTATTAATTTATCTTATATAGGGAAATGTGGCTGAACTGGTTTAGAGATTTTGTAATGCTGGCATTGATTAATAATTTGAATGCCCGATATTGAGGAGTAGGTTGGGATGGCATGAGCAAGAGGTTTCATTACCAAAGCAAACAGAGGTGATAAGGGGCGCCCCTATCTGGTGCTATTTGTGATATTGAAGGGGTTAGATGTCATTCCATTGGTCAAAACCCTGGCACTGGGATTGGTATATAGACTGAGGATGGAGTTAAGTATGTTCCCCTGGAAACCAATTGTGTGTAACACAGCTGTCAAGTGCTGCCAATGAACTCAGTCAAATGCCTTCTCTGCATCTAAAGAAAGAAGCAGAGAAGACGTTCTGTGATGTTCCACCCATTTCATCAAATCAATATATTGTCTGGTGCCATCTCATGAATCCCACTTGATCTTTCTGCACCAGCAACAGGATGATGGATAAGAGTCGAGTCGCTATTAATTTGGCCAATATTTTAGTGTTCGTGTTACGGAGGGGTATGGGTCGAAAGTTGGCAGAGGAGTCGAGGGTTTTACCTGGTTTGTGTATAATTGTTATTAGGGCTTCCAAAGATTCCCTAGGGATAGTTCCAGTGTCAGCCATGTGGTTGACTGCATTGCATAGATGGGGAGAAATTTGGGAGGAGTATATCTTGTTGTACTCATTTACATATCCATCAGGGCCAGGGGCCTTGTGGAGAGGAAGGGAAGCGATGGCTTCCTTCAATGTGAAGGGGGTCAATATGTGGTCCAGGCAGTCTTGCAATATTGTGGGTAGTTGTAGTTCTTGCAAATAATTTTGGATTTCTATAGGGCTGTTAGAGGTGTTAAGGTTATATAGTTTGGAGTAGAAGGTTAAAAATTGATTTGCAATGGCTTTAGAGTTAGTGAGTTTTTTGCTTGCTTAGAATACAAGGGATTTTAGATTTTGTTTGTTGATGCTTGTATTGTCTGGCTAATGCCGCGTACACACGAGCAGACTTTACGGCAGACTTTGTCCTGCGGACTTTACGACTGACTTTACGATGGACTTTCCGAATGAACGGACTTGCCTACACATGATCAACCAAAGTCCAATGGATTCGTACATGATGACGTACGACCGGACTAAAACAAGGAAGTTCATAGCCAATAGCCAATAGCTGCCCTAGTGTCGTTTTTTGTCCTTCGGACTTGAATTCAGATGAGCGGACTTTTTTTTCGACCGGACTCTAGTCCATCAAAAAGATTTGAAACATGTTTCATTTCTAGGTCCGTCGAACTTTTGGGGAAAAAAAGTCCGCTGGAGCCCACACACGATCGAATTTTCCGACAGACTCTGGTCCGCTGAACCAAGTATGCCATAAAGTCCGGTCATGTGTACGCGGCATAAGAGGGAGCTGGGTTTGTTGGCTTGGACATACCAGGTCATTTTGAGTCGATTGAGGTAGAAGTCAAAACTGTAGCGTAAAGTTTCTCCTACTTCCTGACGCAGTGTTTTTAAAGTAACAGCGAGTTGCTGGGAAGGGTTAGATTTGTTGGTTCGCTCTAGGGATTTAATCTGGTGTAGGAGGTGAGTAATCTTGGCATTCCATAATTTTTTCTCGTGAGCTCCTATTTTATTAGTGTCCCTCTCAAAAAGGCCTTGTGAGCATTCCAGAGAACATAGGGACTGCTCACAGAGTCTTTGTTTTCTTTAACCCTTTCAGTGCCAAGTCCGTACGGACCTACAAAAGTGCCCGCAGGTGGCCAAGTCAGTGTGGCATACAGACCTCCTTTCTCCCTCTCCTATAAGCTTATGGTCACTTCGATGACCATAAGCTTATATCAGAATTATTCAGCAGACTCTGCTGAACAATTGTATAACTGATCAGCGGATTACAACCTGCTGTTCAGAGTTATTAACCCCTAATGTGACCGTCTCCCCCACCCATGCCACCACTTCTCCTTTTATCTTAAACTGTCCCCCCACTCTCCTCTCCTATCCCCTTCACCCCCCCTTCTTCCTCCCAGCACTGATCCCCCCTCCACCTGATTGGAGCCCCCCCAAACTGAATCCCCACAGCCACCATCATTAGCTTGCATCCCTCCTCTGCTACTCCTGACAGCTTCATGGGGCTTGGGGGATCCAGATGTGTCCCTCCCTTCGGTCAGATCACCCCCCAATTGCCCCCGAACCCCCGATCCATGGGCACTCCGAGTGGCATCTCTCCTTCCCACCCTCCACTTGCAGCTTCTCCCTGCACAGATCTCTGTGATCTGTCAGCTTGGAGAGGGCGGCGGAAGGGGGGAGCGGTGGGGATGAAGTAGGGGCTTGGGGGGCTTTAGTAAACATGTGTTTACTAAGCTCCCCCCTGCAGTACAGTGAATATAGGCAGCAATCGCTCCTATATTCACTGACAGCTGATCATTATAACCACGAGTGTTACAATGTATCAGACTGTAATTTTCTGAGTAAATGGAATCTCTATACAGATTCCTCATTCATTCAAGTAAAGAGCTACAGAGGAAGGGACTATCTTCAGTCCCTTTCTCTGTCTCAGAAATAGAGATATGGGAGGTCTGTTTAGACCTCTGATATCTCACTAAAGACCCCCCCAAAGAAAAATAAAAAAGTAACTGTAAAAAAAAATAAAAAAATAAAAATGTAAAAAGTAAAAATTGTTTTTTTCAAAACACAAACATAGTAAGACTCCCCAGGTCCACCTGCACTCACCCCTCCACAGTGACGGTCCCCCCACCGCACTCACCCCTCCATGGTGACGGTCCCCCCTTGCACTCACCCCTCCACAGTGATGGTCCCCCCACTGCACTCACCCCTCCATGGTGATGATCCCCCCACCACACTCATCCCTCCACAGTGACAGCCCCCTCCACACTCAACCCCTCCGCGGTGACGACCCCCGATCATACTTACCCCTCCACGGTGACGGCCCCCCACCGTACTCACCCCTCCACGGTTATGGCCTCCCACACTCACCCCTCCACTGTGATGCCCCCTACTGCACTCACCCCTCCACGGTGATGCCCCCCCACTGCACTCACCCCTCCGTGGCTTCCTCAGCTCAACTTCCTCAGCTTCCTCCCGGGCAACCCTGATTGGCCAGGAGGAGAACCAGGAAGACAATAGCGAATATTAATTTGCTGTTGTCACAAGTGGGTGGATTTGGGGTGCAATGCTCTGTGCCCTGAGCCCAACCTTTTACAAGCCAATTAGAGTCTCAGGCTCTAATCATGTGGCTTGAAAAAAATCATGCAAACGTATGAGTCCGACACCCTGCAGGGGGGCAGCACCCCGGCACCCCTAATGGACCGGCCACTCCTGGTAAGACCCCTTTCACATGGAGCAGTCTCTGTCAAGCAGATTTGTATGCTCAGCGGGGGATCTGTCTGCTGATCCCCACTGAGCAGGCGGATGACAGGTCTGCATCCGCTATGCGGATGCAGGGCAGACACGGACACAGCTCACTATTCTCTATGTCACAGTCGGATGGAAACGGACCGCCTGTCCAGTTCTATCGGATACCATCTGATCCAATCTGCTAGCTGGATGGGGAATGGGATCCCAATCTATCTGTTTTTAGTGGATTGGACTGGATTGGATGCAGGCAGGGGTAAAGGGACACATAGTTACTATCAATGCCCCCCGCTGAGACCACCGCCTGTGGAAGGGAATTCCACATCCTTGCCACTATTACAGTAAAGAACCCTCTATGTAGTTTAAGGTTAAACCTCTTTTCTTCTAATTTTAATGAGTGGCCACGAGTCTTCTTAAACTCCCTTCCACAAAAAAGTTTTATCCCTATTGTGGGGTCACCAGTATGGTATTTGTATATTGAAATCATATCCCCTCTCAAGCGACACATGTCCATTTACATCAGCTTCTCCATAGAGAACAATGGGTGGTCTGATTGGGCCCACCTAAAAAATGGACAGGCAGATCTGATTGGGGTGCTTGTGTAAAAGGGGCCTAAGGCCTTGTTCACACAGGGCATACACAGCGTACCTTTACAGGGATGCACAGGTGTTCCATGCATCTCTGTGTAGGCAGTCCCATTGATGTAATTTGAGATGTAGCACCTGCACGAACAGAGCCGTTGCTCCCAATTTTACATCCATGGTGTTCCGCATGCATCTCCCTGAGCTCACACTGTCTGCGTTTGGGGTCATGTACCCACACGGATGTCAGATTGGGAACAGCAGCTATGCTTGTGCAGCCATTGCATTCCAATTGACACAAATGGGGCTGCCTGTACGGGGATGCATGGAACACTTGTGCATCCCTGTGCAGATAAATATGGCCCTCCATGAGAGTACACTTTAGTATGCCATACATATGTGAACGATGCTTTAGTAGCAATTTAGCAGGAATTTTGTAAGTTATGTTGTGTTTATGTGCAGTATTAATGATTTTAGTGTATTTTTAGCAAAAATATTGTTTGATAAACATTTGCGCAAATATCGTGCTGCCTTAAAAATCAGTAGCACCTTCTTTTTATTCTACTGGCCATGTGCTTTCAGAAAATGTATGGTTTGGGGGGTCTTTTACAAATTCTGAAAGCTGCAAGTGAAAGTGAAAAAGGAAAACCCCCAGATTTTCTAAAACTGTTGCGTACCTCCAATTTTCACTATTTATCAAAAAGGCACAATTTAAAATTTACAAATCTTTGTTATTTATTAACTCAATACAGGTTAAGCTTTTATATTTAGTAGGGATTTAGCAGGAATTTTGTAAAATTAGCTGTGTTTTTATCTGCTAATAATAGTTTGTGTATTTTTTGCAAATATATTAGTTTGATAAACATTTGCGCAAATAACGCGGGGTCTAAAAAATCAGTAGCACCTTCTTTTTATTCTGGAGGTCATATGTTTACAGGAAATATATGGTTTTGGGAGTCTTTCACAAATTCTGAAAGCTGGAAGGGAACAATGAAAACCTTCACATTTTTAGAGAAATTTGGATATTTACATTTTAGCGTAAGTTCGATTTTCACCATTTTGCAAAAAGACACAATGTAAAAATTATTTTTTTGTTATTTATTATCGCCATACAGATTAAGCTTTTATATTTAGTAGGGATTTAGCAGGAGTTTTGACTTAAGGATGTTTATAGATGAGGATGAAGAACTGCATGCATCCGTTTTTTTTGTTTTTTTTTACATTTGTTGGGGGTCCACTTTAATGTGTTCTTTGTGTTGTGCACTTACTTGCAGTGTACAAACTAAGTTACATAGTTACATAGTAGGTGAGGTTGAAAAAAGACACAAGTCCGTCAAGTCCAACCTATGTGTGTGATTATGTGTCAGTATTACATTACATAGTCCCTGTATGTTGCGGTCATTCAGGTGATTATCTAATAGTTTCTTGAAGCTATCAATGCTCCCTGCTGAGACCACCGCCTGTGGAAGGGAATTCCACATCCTTGCCGCTCTTACAGTAAAGAACCCTCTACGTAGTTTAAGGTTAAACCTCTTTTCTTCTAATTGTAATGAGTGGCCACGAGTCTTATTAAACTCTCTTCTGCGAAAAAGTTTTATCCCTATTGTGGGGTCACCAGTACAGTATTTGTTAATTGAAATCATATCCCCTCTCAAGCGTCTCCTCTCCAGAGAGAATAAGTTCAGCGCTTGCAACCTTTCCTCATAACTAAGATCCTCCAGACCCTTTATTAGCTTTGTTGCCCTTCTTTTTACTCGCTCCATTTCCAGTACATCCCTCCTGAGGACTGGTGCCCAGAACTGGACAGCATACTCCAGGTGCGGCTGGACCAGAGTCTTGTAGAGCTGGAGTTGATCCCCCTTTTAATGCATGCCAATATTCTGTTTGCTTTATTAGCAGCAGCTTGGCATTGCATGCCATTGCTGAGCCTATCATCTACTAGGACCCCCAGGTCCTTTTCCATCCTAGCTTCCCCCAGAGGTTCTCCCCCAGTGTATAGATTGCATTCATATTTTTGCCACCCAAATGCATTATTTTACATTTTTCTACATTGAACCTCATTTGCCATGTAGTCGCCCACCCAATTAATTTGTTCAGGTCTTTTTGCAAGGTTTCCACATCCTGCGGAGAAGTTATTGCCCTGCTTAGCTTAGTATCGTCTGCAAATACAGAGATTGAACTGTTTATCCCATCCTCCAGGTCGTTTATAAACAAATTAAATAGGATTGGTCCCAGCACAGAACCCTGGGGAACCCCACTACCCACCCCTGACCATTCTGAGTACTCCCCATTTATCACCACCCTCTGAACACGCCCTTGTAGCCAGTTTTCAATCCATGTACTCACCCTATGGTCCATGCCAACGGACCTTATTTTGTACAGTAAACGTTTATGGGGAACTGTGTCAAATGCTTTTGCAAAATCCAGATACACCACGGATACGGGCCTTCCTTTATCTAGATGGCAACTCACCTCCTCATAGAAGGTTAATAGATTGGTTTGGCAAGAACGATTCTTCATGAATCCATGCTGATTACTGCTAATGATATCATTCTTATTACTAAAATCTTGTATGTAGTCCCTTATCATCCCCTCCAAGAGTTTACATACTATTGATGTTAGGCTAACTGGTCTGTAATTCCCAGGGATGTTTTTTGGGCCCTTTTTAAATATTGGTGCTACATTGGCTTTTCTCCAATCAGCTGGTACCATTCCAGTCAATAGACTGTCTGTAAAAATTAGGAACAACGGTCTGGCAATCACCTGACTGAGTTCCCTATGTACCCTCGGATGCAAGCCATCTGGTCCCGGTGATTTATTAATGTTAAGTTTCTCAAGTCTAATTTTAATTCCGTCCTCTGTTAACCATGGAGGTGCTTCCTGTGTTGTGTCATGAGGATAAACACTGCAGTTTTGGTTACTGAAGCCCCCGATTCACTCGTAAAGACTGAGGAGAAGAATAAATTCAATACCTTTGCCATCTCCCCATCCTTTGTAACCAGATGTCCTTCCTCATTCTTTATGGGGCCAATATGGTCTGTCAAGTGAATATGTTAATTTTAGATTAGTTTGATTAACATATAGGAAATCAGCGTTAATTGATGTAAATTTAGATGCATATAAACTGAACTAGAAAAAAGATACAAACTGAAGTCACAACACACTTCTACATGCTGCTGATAGCTCAATATAAAGAAAATACAAAGATATGTTGTTAGTGTGAATTAAGTCTTAATATTTGTGAGCTGAGTGATAGTGGTGGGTATAATGTTTCCTGAGGTGAGCAACCTTTTCAAGCACAGATGCCAGTGCAGTAGTACAGTGAAAACAGTAATGTGTTTATTGGTGCTTTTGCAGGTGCTATATAGTGTTTAAAAAATAAACAGTTCAAAAACAACAAAACCCTAGCTATGTCCTGACACTAACTACACAAATGATCATCCTCACTATTAGGTTGTCCAAGCCTACCACTTCTCAGCCTTCACAATAGTGTTGGGCGAACAGTTCGAGCCGAGCAAATGTTCGGCTCGAACATTGGCTGTTCGCTTATTTGGCAAACACCCAAATTGTAAGGGCGTTCGACTATTTGTTTGGGCCGCTGAACACCCTACAATGCACTGTGTGCCACACAGTGCATTTTAAGCTCTGTTTGGCTGAAGCAATGAAGGCTTTGCCCAATCAGGGCACAGATCACTGTCAGAGCCATGATTGGAGAAAGTAATGATGACTGTGCCCAAGCATTGCTAATTTCTCATAGACCCACCCCACACTATAAAAGGTTCCTACTCATAGGAACCATTTGCAGTGTGATGTTGGAGTGGCAATAGGTAGAACAGGGCTCTGCCCATTTCCACAACTGAGTTAGGGGTCAGTTTACTAAAGGCAAATCCACTTTGCACTACAAGTGCACTGCAATTGCACTTGGAAGTGCAGTCGCTGTAGGGAAGATCTGAAATGAGGGGAAGCTCTGTTGATTTTATCATCCAATCATGTACAATCAAAAATGCTGTTTTTTTTTTTTCCTTGCATGTCCCCTCAGTTCTACAAAGATTGCACTTCCAAATGCATTTGCAGTGCACTTGTAGTGCAAAGTGGTTTTGCCTTTAGTAAATAACCCCCTTAGTGTGCTATAGTATGCTATTGTGATTCTCTTGCAAGTGTAGAGTGTCAGTGTAGTGTGAATATAGAGATAGTGCAGCGTCAGTGTAGTGTGACCTTCCTTTTTTACTTTAGTGTCAGTGGAGTGTGTCAGTGCACTTTTACTGCTGTATATTGTAATGTGTCAGTACACTTTTACAGCAGTATATTTTACTGCATCAGTGCACTTTTACTGCATTATATTGTAGTTCGTCAGTGCACTTTTACAGCAGTATATTATAGTGCATCAGTGCACTTTTACAGCAGTATATTGTAGTGCATTGATGCAGTTTTACTGCAATATATTGTAATGCATTGATGCAGTTTTACTGCAGTATATTGTAGTGCATCAGTGCAGTTTTACTGCAGTACATTGTAGTGTGTCAGTAGAGTGTGTCTGTGTAGTGTTTTACACCACATTACATAACATTTAGCGCTGTGTACAGTGCTATACCCCTTCCCCTTTTATTTATTGGGTGTTATCTGTCACTGGCAAATTGCACCAAACACCACTTTCCATTGTATAAATTGCATCCAATTACACACTTCCCTGTCTCTATTACATTTCGGTAATAACCCTCCAATCATGTCTGGGAGGCCAACAAGGCGAGGCAGACGTTCCCATGCCACTATTAAGTGGCCAGCAGCGTGTGTGTCCACAGGCAAAGGGGGATGTGGTCCGTCCTCAGGCAGGGCACCATTTTCTCTGTTTAGTGATGTTGCCCATGTTATCTAGCCACAAAATGCAGAGGAGGTGGTGGCCTGGCTTATTAAACCATCCTCATCCTCCTCATCCTCTATCGTCCAAACAGAGACTAGTGCACATTCCACTACAGCTGCCAGATTGACTTAATGTATTTTGCCTCCTTGTCCATGGAGGGTATGATTATGATGAGGTTAATGACTAAGGATAAGCCAAACACTCCTCGGTTCAGTTCGCACCAGAACATACCGAACAGGCAAACAATTTGGAAGAACACACGAACACCGTTAAAGTCTATGGGACACGAACATGAAAAATCAAAAGTGCTAATTTTAAAGGCTTATATGCAAGTTATTGGCATAAAAAGTGTTTGGGGACCAGGGTCCTGCCCCAGGGGACATGTATCAATGCAAAAAAAAGTTTTAAAAACGGTAGTTTTTTGGGGAGCAGTGATTTTAATAATGCTTAAAGTGAAACAATAAAAATGAAATATTCCTTTAAATATTGTGCCTGGGGGGTGTCTATAGTATGCCTGTAAAGTGGCACAGTTTTCCTGTGTTTAGAACAGTACCACAGCAAAATGACATTTCTAAAGGAAAAAAGTAATTTAAAATGAATTGCAGCTGTAATGAATTGTCGGGTCTCAGCAATATAGATAAAACACATTGAAAAAAACATCATGGGTTCCCCCCAGTCCATTACCAGGCTCTTTGGGTCTGGTATGAATATTAAGGGGAACCCCGAACCAAAAATTTAAAAAAAAATTGCATGGGGGTCCCCCCAAAATACATACCAGGCCCTTCAGGTCTGTATGGAAATTAAGGGGAACCCTGTGCAAAATTTTTTTTAAAAATGGCGTAGGGGTCCCCCCAAAATCCAAACCAGACCCTTATCTGAGCATGCAACCTGGCAGGAAGCATGAAAAGGGGGGCCAAAGAGTGCCCCTCACCCTCCTGAACCATACCAGGCCACATGCCCGCCCTCAACATGGGGAGGGTGCTTTGCCCCCAAAGCACCTTGTCCCCATGTTGATGGGTATAAGGGCCCCATCCCCACAACCTTTGCCCGGTGGTTGTGGGGGTATGTGGGCGAGGGGCTTATTGGAATCTGGAAGCCCCCTTTAACAAGAGGACCCCCAGAGTATGGGAGGAGTAGACGTGTGAGGTGAGAGCTCCTTCATATACCCGGACCACACAAAGAGAAGGCTGCTTCTGATTATGCTAATGGTTCACAGCAATCAGTAACACCAGTACTGCCAGCAGCCCACAGATCACAGTGGAGAGAGAGCTCAGAGCAGAGAGCAGCAGTGAGATAAGTATGACAACCCGTAGACGTGCAGCTCTCCAACCGGCCGAAAGGAGGAAGCAGGAACATGGCCGGCAGGTTGAGAGCATACCTGACACCACAGAGAGGAGAAAATGCCAGAGGAGCGGTAGCCTGTTGATATGGGGGCCCAGAAACTGGCGGACCCCAAGAGAAAGTCAGTCACGGCTCGCCGATTACACAGCACACTGCACATGTTCACAGCCAGCAGATCCAGATGGGAGAAGCAGCTGGAGGCCTGAAGGAGATGATTGGAGCGGAGGAAAAAATAAGGGGGACATGGAGCCGGAGCAGAGGATTAGTGCGCAGACCCCAAGAGGTATGGAGGAGAGCTGGTAGAATAGTGACCCCAAAGGGGGTAAAGAGGGACTACCAAAGCTGAGTGACACCCCAACAGAACAGGGGATGGAATCATTTGCTGTCTTAAAGGGCAGACCAAGTCAGACAATACACAAACAGGGAGAGATCCAAGGAGACAATTTAAGTGACCCAGTTGAAATTACTACCTCAATAGCAGACCCAATGGGAGTGGAACAGGGTAATGTAAGAACAGGGGAAGGATCCCCAGAGACAGAACATGCATTGGAAGAAGCAATAACACCTGGGCCTTCAGAGGAGCTGGGGGAAGCAATCTCTAAGGAGTATATATCCTGCAGAGAATACACAGAGGCTGAACCAGAAAAGAATGGTAGTGAGCGGGGCATTAGAGTTATTAGAGAACTGTTAAAAGCACTACCCATGAAAACAGATATACAAGACCTTATAGCCACAGTGGAAAGATCATGCAAACAGGCAGTGGAAGACCTCAGGGAGGAGATTGTGGCAGTAGGTATTAGAGTGGAAAGGTTGGAGGATGGCCAAGATGAGATCAGATAAGCTGTAGGAGAGGTCCAAGATTTTATCAAAGAACAGGAAGATATGATGAACACCTATAGAGATCAATTGGATGATATTGAAAACAGAGACCGCCGCCAAAATATAAGGATACAAGATCTACCAGGGAAATACAATAATAGTGACCTGCTAACGACAGTACAGAAGCTTTTTTCCCAAATTATGGGGCCGGAAATGCCTGAACAAGTGGAAATAGATAGAGTGCATCGTATTACACCTATGGGAAAACAGCATAAAGAAAGGCCAAGGGATGTAATATGCAAAATTCATAAATATCCTGTGAAGGAAACTATAATGAAGATTGCACGTGACACACCTCTGATTGAATATGAGGAAGCACAAATCTCTTTATTCCCTGACATATTACACCGAACCCTAATGCAATGCAGAATGGTGCGTCTATTATTGGAAGCAATGCGGCTGGCGGAGATTAGATATCGTTGGGGATTTCCCTTCTGCTTATTGGCCTCACGAAATGGGAAAACAGCGGTACTCTGCACAAAAAATTACTTAAAAATGTTTTTGGAAATACTGGACCTCCCCCAATTGACTTCCTAGACTGGAGAGTAAATAATGTAAATCTCTGAATACAACGACCTGAGCCATGGTCTCAGGTCCCAGAGAGAGGTCAACAAAGGACTTGAATAGAGAGTATAATATGAAACACTGTGAAATGCTTTTGGGGCGCTGGGTAGGAGACGGTGGGAATAGGAAGGACAGCACACAATTTTTATATAGTTGTAGCACAGGGGATTTTTTTTTTTGCTTTGTTGTAGTACAAAATGTTTGTATTGTTATAGCACAGAGGAATTTTTTATTTTTTTTGCTCTGTTGTAACACAAAATTTTTGTATTGTTGGGGCGCTGGGGAGGAGACGGTGGAAATAGGAAGGACAATTAAATAAAGGAAGTAATAAGTTAGGAATGTACAGATTGTTTGTATTTTTAGAATATGATGGCTAATCCATTGAAGATTATGACATACAATGTAAGGGGTTTGAACTCACCTCAAAAAAGGGGCTGGTTATGGCAGGAACTGCGTCACCAGGCTGCAGATATTGTGAGATGCATTTTATATCAGGATCGTTAGCTAGGTTACCGTTATCCCCCTATAACCAATGGTTCCATGCATTATCCCCAATAGCAAGGGCAAGGGGGGTAACTATAGCTCTTGGGAAAACATGTCCTATGACCTCCATAACAACACAAACGGACCCAGAGGGGAAGTTTCTATTCATCAAAGGAACAATACATGGACAAGGCTACACGCTTGCCTCCATATATGCACCAAATACAGGTACAGCAGATTTCCTAGTGAAAACTTTAGGAAACCTGGACAAATTCAAGGAAGGATGTGTGATTATAGGAGGGGACCTTAATGTTATCTTAGACCCTGAATTAGACACAACAGCAGAGAAAACAGCACTGTCATTTAAAGCACTTAACCACTTCAATATCATGCACTTTCGCCCCTTCCTGCCCAGGACAATTTTCAGCTTTCAGTGCTGTCGCACTTTGAATGACAATTGCACGGTCATGCAACACTGTACCCAAACTAAATTGTTATCATTTTTTTCCCACAAATAGAGCTTTTTTTGGCGGTATTTGATCACCTCTGGGGTTTTTATTTTTTGCTAAACAAACTAAAAAATACCAAAATTTTTGAAAAAAAAAGGTTTTCTCAGTTTCTGTAATAAAATTTTGTTTTCCCCTTCACTGACGGACACTAATGAGGCGGCACTGATGGACACTGATGAGGCGGCACTGATGGGCACTGTTGAGGTGGCACTGATAAGGTGGCACTGATGGGCACTTATGAGGTGGCACTGATATGTAGAATTGATGGACACTGATAGGCGGCACTAATATGCAGCACTGATGGGCACCAATAGGCGGCACTGATATGCAGTAAATAAAAATGCCGCGCTGGAAAAAATATTATGTAAAAGAGAGCAGCAGTAAACAGTGCGACAACACAAAAAGTTCAATATTAAATTATAAACTGCGCTAAAAGTCCAATGAGTTACTTCAGATATAAATCTTGAAATAAATTGAAAATCCAAATTAATCCTCAAAGGAAAGCACTCCGGATCACCAAAGCACTTCCATGTGCACAAATTTAATTAGCAGTCCAAATGTAAAACCAAAGCACCGTGGTAGTAAGTTGCCCTTACCGGAACAGCAAGCAATATAGGCGGATGGCTTATACCCAGCCAGGGCCTTTGAGGTAGAGAGTGTTCGGCTCCTTCCAGGCTCAGGTTACTGTTCCCTCAGTTCATATACACCGGAAAAGGGAGAAAAGCAGAAACTGGCCATAGTGTAGTATTTCTATATATCATATGTAGACCTTCAATAGTGACCAACACCCTGATGTGCACATAAACCAAAAGGTGATATTCCCACCACCGTAGCTGTAGAGTATGCTTACCAACTAGCAAGCTTTAGAACGCACTATGAATCGATTGAATGGTAATAGGGAAATCAATTATTCGCCCTCTGCAGCCAGAAGATCCATATCCTCAGTATGTGACCCAAAAAGGAGATAAACTGACCATAGTGTAATACAGCCAAGAGACACTTTAATATATAAAGTAATGCACTTACAATTAAAAGCTGAATTCGCGTAAAGGTATGTAAAAGACGCCGGCCGGCATAATAAACACAAAGCGGAGCCCGTCCCCCTTCTCTGGTCACTAGGTAGCGTCACTTCGTGCATACCCAGACGCGTTTCGTCATCAAGCGGACTTTCTCAATGGGGATGGGCAGCGCAGTGAACCACCACCTTATATAGGCGACCAAGCCTCGCTCTGAGATACGAGCACAAGGACGCCATCTTAAATATGGGCAAATACCCAAACTCGAAACGGAATACATTTGGTATTGAAGAGTACATAAGCCAGAAAAATTCCTAGCAAATTAGATGTCAAAATTATAAAAATGGGTTGTGAAAACGTGAAAAATGTGCCTAGGTGAAGTGATGATTATATGATTAAACAAAAATTCTATATTGATGAAATGTATAATAAAGTGTAAGGAAAATATTTTTATTTTTTTATTTAAATTTAGATTTAATTAAACCCTACAACAAAATGTGTCATAGAAAAAAGCTTATTGAGAAAAAAACTTATAAGGAAAAGTAAATTAATAACTTGTTCCAAAATTTGTGTTGAAGTGCATAAGACATGTGCACATACACAAAAAAATTGTGTAAATATATAATACAGTGAAAGATATGAAAATGTGAAAAATAAAATAAAATAAAAATAAAAATAAAAAATAAAATATAAAATAAAAAAATAAAAATAAAAATAAAAAATAAAAATAAAAAATAAAAATAAATATAAAATAAAAATAAATATAAAAATAAATATACAAATAAAAATAAAAATAAAAAATAAAAAATAACAATAAAAAAAAAATAAAATAAAAGAAAATAAAAAAAAAAAAATATATATATATATATAAATATATATAGAAAATTGGAAAACTATAGTTATATAGTTCTCATACCCTATTGTCCTCTTGCTGGTATCTCAGAGCGAGTTCACAATAATACTATATAAATTAAAAACAATAAGACAACTAAGAATTATCAATAAAAGCG
Organism: Aquarana catesbeiana; assembly: GCF_042186555.1. NCBI lineage: Eukaryota > Metazoa > Chordata > Amphibia > Anura > Ranidae > Aquarana > Aquarana catesbeiana. Next base: position 279,675,966 of record NC_133328.1, read on the forward strand.
TTTACATCAGTGTCTAAGTTTAACCCATGGGGGGCATAGGTCCTCAACCTATGAATCCAGCGCATCTCTAGTTGGGATATCCCCCTAATCAGTGAACTTCCATTCCAATGGGGCCTAAACCTATCTATCCCCAAAAAAATGGTTTTAGAGGGGTCTCTGTCATGCACCAATAGGTAGTGTTTTGACACTGAGTGATTTCTGAAGCCAGTTAGAATATTAGTGATATGTTCATTGAGTCACACCTGGAGAGGTCGCTTGGTCCTGCCCACATATTGCAGGCCACACGGGCACTGCAACAAGTATACAACCCCTTCAGTAACACAAGTGATAAATGGTTTAATGGTATGTCTCTCCCGTGTACTGGTGGAAATAAAAATTGTGGTGTGTTTGTGGGGGAAAGCACTCAAGGAGCAAATTCTACATTTTCTACATTGGTAGAACCCAGTTAATTGGTCAAAAAAAGTGGGTCTTGTGACTGGAGGGTTTATAATATTGGGAGCCAACTGATTTCTCAGTGAAGGTGCTCCTCTAAAAACAACACGTGGCCTATCAGGTAAGGCCCCACTAAGAACCATGCCAGTGTTTGTATAGTAAACTCTAAATGTTGTTGTGTTATAAAGAGTAAGACGTCACAAAAGGGACACCCGATGAGAAATTTTCCCTGACTGATATGCAGCACTGATGGGCACTGATAGGCGGCACTGATTGGCACTGAAAGGTGGTACTGATTGCCACTGACAGGTGGCACTGATTGGCACTGAAAGGTGGTACTGATTGGCACTGACAGGTGGCACTGATGGGTAGCACTGATGATGAGGTACTGATGTGTTACTGACAGGTGTTACTGCTGGGCACTGATTGGCACTGTAATGGGCACTGATTGGCACTGTGGTGGGCTCTGATTTGCACTGTGGTGGGCACTGGCAGTCTTTTTTTATGGGGACACTGCTGGGCACGTATTGGCATGTGATTGGCACATCTGAGGGGGCTGTGCTGATAATCAATGTGCTGATTATCAGCACAGACCCCCCCTCTGACAGGGAGAGCTGCGGATCAGCTCTCCCTGTCAGCATGAACCAAGAAATGCCATTTACTGGCACTTCTTGGTTCACGCGATGATCAGCTGTGATTGGTCACAGCTGATCACATGGTAAGAAGCCTCTGACAGAGGCTTCTTATCACGATCAGAGATGCGGCATCTCAGACTGACATGCCGCACCCACGATCGCCGTGCTGCACGCCCCCATGGGCATGCGGCGGCACGTTATCCTGCTGGACGTCATATTATGCCCAGTCAGGATAACAGAACCACTTCCCAGACGTCAATATGCTATTGACCGGGCGGGAAGTGGTTAAACAAGTGAAAAAGCAACTTTAGGCCCTTCATCTGGTAGACAGCTGGCGAGCCCTAAATGAAGGGGCAAAAGATTACAGCTATTATTCTAAGACCCATAAAGTATATTCCAAGTTAGACTTAATTATGGTGGACCAGTATTATCTGGAACACGTGAGGGCCGTAAAAATCAAACCCATAACGATTTCTGACTATGCACCAGTGGTGATGAAGTTTTCTCCGGTATCTGTGGGTCAAAGGGAGCGAATATGGCGATTAAATGAGTCGCCGCTAGATGACGAACAGATAGCGAAGGACTTACGGTATAAACTGACAAGATACTTTGAAGAAAATACATTAGAAGAAATATCAGAACAAACAATATGGGAGGTCCATAAGGCAGTTATCGGGGGGAATTAATAGCTCATGGATCCTGAGTAAAAAGAAAAAAAAAAAAGGAAGGAAGTAGAAGATATATTAAGAAAAATACACAAGCTAGAGATCAAACATAAGAGTAAACTCGACCCTAATGATGCCAAACAGCTGGAAATGCTTAGAACAAAACTTTTAAGAAACTAAGATAGAAGAGCCAAAGATAAATATAGATTTTTTGCACATAGATTCTATGAACATGAGAATAAGTGTGGCAAGTTATTAGCCAGACAACTAAAAAAACAACAGGAAATTTCTCATGTTCATAGTATCCGAGCAAACAATAAACAGATAATAGACACAAAGTCCATAACTGTAGAATTTCAACATTTCTATAGGGACCTGTACAACATCCAACCGTATCAGAAGTAGAAGAAGGGAGCAAGATAAAGGAAATAAAAGACTATATTAAGAAGACCACACTACCAGCTCTTCCGTGGGATATGGTGGAGGGATTAGAGGGGCAGATCATAAAAGCGATAGAAAATCTACCACCAGGGAAAAGCCCGGGCCCGGACGGCCTAACAAATGAGTATTATAAAAAATGTATTAACATTCTGATTACACCATTATGCAATTATTTTAACAAAATTATAGCTATCAATCCGTTACCCCTAGAAGCATTACTGGCTTTTGTGACAGTAATACCAAAACCTGGGAAAGACCCACAATATTGTGCAAACTATAGACCTATTTCCCTTTTAAATTCAGATACTAAACTACTAGCAAAGATATTACCAGCTAAATTGCAGGATAAAGTAACACATATACAGTATAGTACATTTTGATCAAATGGGGTTCATGATGGGATAAGAAACAAAAGATAAAACCATTTAAGCTCTTCATGTGCTCCATTGGATTCAGAATGGACCCAAAAAGACACCAAGAAAAGGCATTTTATAGAGTGAATTGGACATTTATGATGGAGGTACTAAAGGGAATAGGTCTGGGAGAACGGATGATGGGGTGGATATCAGCATTATATGCGGGCCCAAAGGCAAGGGTTAAGGTCAATGGGACCCTCTCGGGCTGCTTTGACATATGGAATGGCACGCGACAGGGCTGCCCATTGTCCCCAATTCTCTTTGCCCTTGTATTGGAACCATTCTTATGTAGAATAAGGGAAAATGAAGGAATATCTGGAGTGGTAATTGACCCTAGAGAGCATAAAGTATCAGCATATGCCGATGATTTACTATTTTTTCTCTCAAAACACAATAATCTATAAAAGTACTGATGCTGGAAGTAAGGAGGTATGGGAAACTATCTAACTTCAAAATAAATCTAGAAAAATCAGTAATACTACCCAGTCATGTTCCACCTTCACTAGCTACCCTTATGCAAAAGGACTACCCATTTATATGGAACAGGGAGTCAATATTTTATCTAGGAGTACATATAACTGCAGAGGAAAAACTCCTATATAAACGAAATTACAGCTCCCTGCTCACTGAAATAACAGAGGACTTGCACAGATGGAAATGGCAAACATTAACACTATTTGGTAGGATAAATAGCCTTAAAATGAACATAATACCCAGACTCATATACATTCTGTATACAGTACCTATACCACTCCCCCAGATCTTTTTTAAAAAGATACGTAAAGTTTTCCATTTTTGGTTTGGGGTTCCCCTTAATATTCATACCAGACCCAAAGGGCCTGGTAATGGACTGGGGGGAACCCATGCCATTTTTTTAATGGGTTTTACCTATATTGCCGAGACCCGACAATTCATTACAGCCATGATCAGTTTTAAATGACTTTTTTCCTCTAGAAATGTCATTTTGTTGTGGTATTGTTCTAAAAAACTGTGCCACTTTACAAGCATACTATAGACACCCCCCCAGGCACGATATTTAAAGGAATATTTCATTTTTATTGTTTTACTAGAAGCATTATTAAAATCACTGCTCCCCAAAAAAGTCAGTTTTTAAAACTTTTTCTTGCATTGATACATGTCCCCTGGAGCAGGATCCAGGTCCCCAAACACTTTTTATGACAATAACTTGCATATAAGCCTCTAAAATGAGCACTTTTGGACTGGGCGTGACCAGAAGTCAGACTGGGCAGATGTGTCTATGAGGAGCTCCAGCCGTCCTTAGGCAAGATCGCCTTCTCTCACTCCCAGCAGACCACCTCGGATATACCCACAGACCGCTGAGTCCCCCAGGCTCTCAAGTCACCTCCTGGGGTCATTAGCGTGGTGATCCTCTCTGCTCCAGCCACCCAAGTTCCACGGCTCTGGCCTATACACGGAGAGTGGAGGCCATCTTGCTCCACCCGATGACTGTACCATTACTCCTTCCTGCCCTTCCTGGCTCTCCTGCGCCCGGCTCCATCCTCACAGGGTGATCAAGGCTCTACAGCTGGATACCCGCTGCCTGTGATCCTAGTGATGTCACCTCCGTATACCAGCCTGGTGAGTCAGTGAAGTCCTAGCAAGGGAACGACGGCCATCTTGCTGCACCCGGCAGATGCATCCCCATCCCCTCTGAACTAAATTCAGACCCCATCCCATCAATAGAGCACCCCAGTCAGACAGAGCGAGGCATCAGAGGGGAATTGAAGTGGTATCCCTTCCATATTTGTGGGGCAGAAAGCAGTGGTGGCTCTGGTCCCTGAGCCACATGTGGCGGCCATCTTGCTCCACCTGGCCACAATATTACTAAGGTCTCCCTCACCCCACTGCAGATGATCGGCTCCCTGCACCACATTTAGAGTTACCTAGCCTGAAGGACTACCACCGGCGGTTATCTTTAGGTTAACCCTTCGGCTCCCACAGTTGCAGGTAGAGCAGTTCCCAGGAATAATCTGCAGAGAAGCAGCCATTTTACTACACCACAACAGTTTCTTTTTGAACTCCCTGACTCCTCTGTAACGGACCCTAGCTTTATCAGGGTGCCACAGCTATCGTGCCACAGCTATCTTACTGGACAATTTGTTACCACACCATAGTATGCAGCATGGCTACTTCTCAACATATAACGGAGTTGACAAGATGAGCCAAAGCCGCGCATCTAGTTAAAAGGGGGCACATGTGGGGCGAAATGCAGTTCAGCAGCTCTATGTAGGAGCCCTGTCGGTTCAGCGGAGATTTAACGCACACTGTTTGGAGAAACCACAGCAAATCACATCCATTTCCATCACTTCGCCTGCAGGACACTCCGGTGTATGCAGTTGGGCAAGAAGGCACACCGTCACCAGTCACAACAGAATTCTTTGACTACATATCTGCTGTGCAATAAAGTACAGAAGAAAATGGCTCAAAAAGGCACCGGTTTTCCACAGCCTATACAGTCTCCAATAACAACAGGTGACCCTCCACAGGAGTTTGCTTCCACACAAAACAACAGTGAGTACTCCTCTCAGCTCACAAAAGCAGATTTGGATTCCAGCTTAACCAAGATTTATGAAAAGCTTGCTGATAAAATACAGTTTGAGCTCCAAAAAACAACAAACACACTCACACAAGAAATAGCAACCCTGGGGGGACGCACAGACATTCTAGAAACCAAACATGATGAGCTATCACTTGCACATGATGATCTCAGAAAAGACTTTGAACTTTTAGCTGAAAACTACTCATATATACAATCACAGGTGGAAGATTTGAATAATCGAAAGCGGATGAACAACCTAAGGATTCGTGGCATCCCAGAATCAGACTCTGACCTGATGCCTGCAGTGTCCAAATTGTTCCACAATCTCCTTCCGGAGTTACCCCCATCCTCTTTTACATGTGACAGAATACACAGGGCCTTGTGTCCCAAATAGGGATGAGCCCGATGTTCGAGTCAAACGTAAGTCCTGCACCAGGGGACATCAATCCAAAAAAAGTTTTAAAAACGGACGTTTTTTCAGGAGTAGTGTTTTTAATAATGCTTAAAGTGAAACAATAAAACTGAAATATTCCTTTAAATTTCGTACCCGGTGGGTGTCTGTAGTATGCCTGTAAAGTGGCACATGTTTCCCGTGTTTAGAACAGTCTGAGAGCAAAATGAAATTTCGAAAGGAAAAAAAGTCATTTAAAAGTACGCTATAATGAATTGTCGGTCCTGGCAATACACATAAAAGTCATTGAAAAAAATGGCATGGGATTCCCCCACAGTCCATTACCAGGCCCTTTAGGTCTGGTATGAATATTAAGGGGAACCCCGAACCAAAATTTAAAAAAAAATCCATACTAGACCCTTACCAGAGCACGCAACCTGGCAGGCCGCAGGAAAAGAGGGGGGGACGAGAGAGCGCCCCCCCTGAATTGTACCAGGCCATATGCCCTCAACATGGGGAGGGTGTTTTGGAGTAGTGGCCCCCCCAAAGCACCTTGTCCCCCGGGCAAGGGTTGTGGGGGTCTGCGGGCAGGGGGCTTATCGGAATCTGGAAGCCCCCTTTAACAAGGGGACCCCAGATCCCGGCCTCCCCCCTGTGTGAAATGGTAATGGGTTACAAGGGTACCCCTACCATTACACAAAAAAAGTGTGAAAATTGTAAAAACGACAATACACACCTAGGGGACAAGTCCTTTAATAAAAAATAAAAAAATAAAAGTGTCCATTCATCTTCCTATTCTCTCACTCTGACGGACCGAAAAAGAAAAAAAAAAAGCCGCACACAGCCACCGATCTGCCTCCATGGGAGGCCCTCACCGTAATGACCGGCCTCTCAGGTGACAGATCTTTTATAAATGAGGGCGTGGCCACACAATGATGTCGCCGGGTGACCCCACCCCCTCTGACGCACGGGGACATCCCTATAGCTTCCCCGTAGCTTTAGAGGGGGGCGGGGCCCCAGTTACATAACCGAGTGACCTCACCCCCTCTTTTGCTCTGTTTTAAACACGGGAAACATGCATCACTTTACAGGTATGAAATTTAAAGGAATATTTCACTTTTATTGTTTCACTTTAAGTATTATTAAAATCACTTCTCCCGTTTTTAAAACTTTTTTGCATTGATACATGTCCCCTGGGGCAGGACCCAGGTCCCCAAACATTTTTTATGACAATACCATGCATATAAGCCTTTAAAATTAGCACTTTTGATTATTCATGTTCGTGTCCCATAGACTTTAACGGTGTTTGCGTGTTCAAACAAATTTTTTGCCTGTTTGCATGTTCTGCTGCGAACCGATTTGGGGGGTGTTCGGCTCATCCCTAGTCCCAAACCACCTCTAGACAAGCCTCCACGTGACAACATTCTATGCATGAAAGATTTCATCACAAAAGAAAGCGTATTGAGAGCATACAGAAATATGCACAACATTAACTTGGATGGCAAAAAATTCAAATATTTCCTGATATCTCCCAAACTACTCTGGAAAGGAGATGCAAATTGAAGGAAATAACTTCTGTATTACAAGCTGCTCATATTAGGTACCGGTGGGGATTTCCATTTAAATTAACAGTCCCACACAATGGCACTATTTACACAGTCTTCAATGTCTCAGAAGGCAAGTAAAGTTGGGTCTTTTAGATCCGGTCGCAGAGGCAAGACCTCCTACTACTCCCCGTACATCACCTATCTGGGCTACCCCAGCCACACGTCGGGATAAAAGAAGATGGCAACAAGCCTTTAGAAATATGGATGCCTGAAGATTAGGATGCCTCATTCCAAGCTGTGTGAAGTTGGCACCCCATGTTTGTAAAACCTGAATAAAAATATACCATTTGTTTGTGTTGGGTTTGTGCTGATTTGTGCCGCAAAAATGAGCGTTTGTGCCGGTTCGGTTTCTGAGATATTAACATTCAATTTAATGCAAGCCCCACCCAATTTGCACCCCATGTTGCAGAATTTTAAAAACAAATGCGCCATTCGTTTGTGCCGCAAAAATAAACGTTTGTGCCGCTTTGGTTGCGGAGATATTGTGCGTTATAGTTGCTGCAACCCCACCCACTTTGCACCTCATGTTCCTGAATTTTAAAAACAAAAGTGCCATTCGTTTGTGCCACATTTGTGCTGGTTTGTGCTGCAAAAATAAACGTTTGTGCCTCTTTGGTTGCGGAGATATTGTGCATTACAGTTGCTGCAACCCCGCCCACTTTGCACCCAATGTTCCTAGATTTTAAAAACAAATGCACCATTCGTTTGTGCTGAGTTTGTGCTGGTTTGTGTTGCAAAAATCAACATTTGTGCCGCTTTGGTTGCAAAGATATTGTGTGCTATAGTTGCTGCAACCCCGCCCACTTTGCACCCCATGTTCCTGAATTTTAAAAACAAACGCGACATTCGTTTGTGCCATGTTTGTGCTGGTTTGTGCCGCAAAAACAAACGTTTGTGCCGCTTTGGTTGCGAAGATATTGTGTGTTATATGTTGTCAAACCACACTGACTTTACACCTTGTTATTAAATCTTACATACAGAACCTATACTCAGCTTGGGCTTCCTTAATGTAAAGTTCCTCCCACTGTACCGGCACTGCACTTCATATTGTACCCTGAAAAAGGCAGCATTGGAGCTCAAACAACTTTTCGCTTGATGGTTTCACTTCTAGCTCAGGGAATCCAGGGTAAATTAATTTTTAACATCTTTAATTTTACTTATTATTAATAATTATGCAATGTATGCAACTGCAATGAAAATAATACATTTGGAATAGATAATTGTGTGTTTGCTGTGTGTATACAAACTATTTTTTGCAATACTAGCACTAACTAGCAAGACAACCTAATATAGTGGTCAGGTGGCAACCCTAGTTGTGTTAATAACTGATGTCCCCATGTACTGTATACATCCTGTGTTCAGGGTTAGCCAGAATGTAAAATCATTGTAGTAACATACAGAAATGCTTTAAACCTTTCCTGTCTACACACAGGGTAATCAAGGGCATTAGGGTACATTAAACACCTTTTATTCTAGGTATGCACCCAGCAAAATGTGTTTAGAAAACAATTGTGATCTCCAGTGCTCGGGGGCAGAGTCTTTTCAGAATGTGTCACACATGGCAGTAAAAATTTCTGCCTTCGCACACCAATGTGCTGAAGTGACTGTGTGAATGTGTGATTATTTTTTTTTATTTTCAATGCACCAACAGCATGAGGCCTAAATTCAACACACATTGCATGAGCAGAATTTGCAAAATACAGGTTTACAAAGGTGCACAAAATATGCATCTTTGTACTGTAAATGTGTATATGGACTTACTGTCTGTTAGTACATAATCCGTTTCATGCCTAAGCCTATTTCTGACATTTGTTGCTTAAAATTAGTACAGAATTTTTTGCCCGTGTGAATGAGGCCTTAAACAGGGTCTACAATAAATAAATGTAAGTGGCTTTTCATAAAATATTGCACAGTTTACACTACATTGACTTAATTTGAAATTCAGTATTATTCCTATGGTAGGACGTATAAAATTTGCCACATCTGAGCCTCTATTAGCATGCTTTATGTTGCAAGTTATTAGTGCATGCTTTTGAGTGTGGTAAGCCAAGCTTCAAGAAAAAAGAACAACCAATTACAGAAAAAAAAAAAATAGTATTAGAACTAAACTGCAGTGTTGTTTAAAGTGGTTGTACACCATGTACAACCATTTTTACCTACAGGTAAGCCTAGATTAAGGCTTACCTGTAGGTGCTGGAAATATCTCCTAAACCTCCACAGTTTAGGAGATATTTACAAAAGAGACATGCGCATGCCGTTTCAAAAGGAGGTCATGACTGGCAGCTCCCGCACGCGGGAATGACGTCATTGCGGCTCCGGCCAATCACAGCGCCGGAGCCATGATACCCGTAAGTAACTCCAGGACAACATGTCGCCGGCCAGTGCTGTGTACCGGCACCGTAGCAGGGGCTTTGGTCCCAGGTGAGTATTACATAATGAGCTTTCGGCTCGCTGAGCCTGGTTAAACCCTGAATGGTTGCTGTACACATTATGCCAAAAAGTACCTACAGCAGTCAAAGGCAACCAAAGGAACGACCGCATGTAACTGGGGTGAACGAACATGCTCCAGCTCGTCAAACACACAACACCATATAAAAAGTCCTTTATTGCAAAAAAAAAAAACAACACAACACAGGTTTTTGAAAAATCTTTATTTAACCACCTCAATACAGGGCACTTTCACCCCCTTCCTGCCCAGGCCATTTTTCAGCTTTCAGCGCTGTCACATTTTGAATGACAATTGCGCGGTCATGTAACACTGTGCCCAAATTAAATTGTTATAATTTTTTCCCCCCACAAATAGAGCTTTTTTTTGGTGGTATTTGATCACCTCTGTGGTTTTTATTTTTTGTATTATAAAAACAAAAAATAGCGACAATTTTGAAAAAAACGCCTTATTTTTTACTTTTTGCTATAATAAATATCCAATTTAAAAAAAAAAAAAAAATGTTTTCCTCAGTTTAGGGCGATATGTATTCTTCTACATTTTTGGTAAAAAAAAAATCACAATAAGCATATATTGATTGGTTTGCGCAAAAGTTCTAGCGTCTACAAAATAGGGGAAGGATTTATGGCATTTTTATTATTTTTTTTTTTTTTGCTAGTAATGGTGGTGATCTGCGATTTTTATCATGACTGCTATATTGCGGCAGGCAGATCGGACAATTTTGACACATTTTTGGGACCAGTCACATTTATACAGCGATCCGTATTATAAAATTGCACTGATTACTGTATAAATGTTATTGGCATTTAACACTAACACTAGGGGGAGATCGAGGGGTTAATTATGTTTCTATGGAGTGATTCTAACTGTAGGGGGAGGGGACTCACAAGGGGAGAAGACCGATTGGTGTTTCTCTGTACTGGGAACACACCATCGATCTCCTCTCCTCTGACAGGACGTGGATCTGCGGTCCTGCTGTGTTACCGGCAATCGCGGGTGCCTGGTGGACATCGCGGGCGTCGGGCATGCACATCTGGTCCCCAGTGACACAACGGGCGCGCACGCGTGTTTGCCGGCGGCGGCGCGCACGTGCCCCCTGGTGGGCCGGGAAGGTGAGGGCGTCATATGACGCCCTCCTAGAACGAGAGCCGTGCCACCTGGCCATCATATGACAGTCGGCGGGCAGCAAGCGGTTAAAAAAAAATGTCACCGATGTAATCCACACATCAATGACGTCCACCAGTGATAAAACTTCAAGTCAATCACGATGGAAGACAACCGCCAACTTGGCAAAAGAAAAAATTCCTAACGTCTGCCGACACGACTGATCCTGTCGAACTCTCACCATAAAATGACAACAAATGGGCCGAGCGAGTTGCAACATAACGGGACTTGGGCCGCCCATTTCTTTACATTCCGTGACAGCTCTCTATCCCCTAATGGAATGTCAACAAATGGGCAGAACAATTACCATTGGTGTGTGTGTGGGGGGGGGGGCATGCTTGTCCTCACCCCTTTCCAGCTCTGTCCATCTGCTGCTCAGATCTTGGGTCTGATAAAAAGTTTTAAGGGAGACCCCCACACTTTGGAGAACCCCTAAAATTCCTACCAGATGTAAAGGGTGTGTTATGAATTGGGGAGGGGAGTCCACACTCTTTATATATATATCTATATATATCTATCTATATATAGATATATATAGATATATCTATATATATCTATATATAGATAGATATATATAGATATATATCTATCTATATATATATATAGATAGATAGATAGATAGATAGATAGATAGATAGATAGATAGATAGATAGATAGATAGATAGATAGATAGATAGATAGATAGATAGATAGATAGATAGATAGATAGATAGATAGATAGATAGATAGATAGATAGATAGATAGATAGATAGATAGATAGATAGATAGATAGATAGATAGATAGATAGATAGATAGATAGATAGATAGATCTATATATATATAGATATATCTATCTATCTATCTATCTATCTATATATATATATCTATCTATCTATATATATATAGATAGATAGATATATATATATAGATATATATATCTATATATATAGATATATAGATATATATATATAATTATATTTTACATTATCAAATAGCATATGTCTAATGCCTACTTCACTCCTTCTGGAGGTAGTAAACCGAATCACCAAACTGAGGACATCATAGCTGAACTAGAAAGTGAGCTGAATTGGAGAATGTTTCCAAATCAGCTATTTTAGTGACTAGACCTGTAAGCGGGGATATACCGATACTAGTATCAGTGCCGATACAGATACAGAGTATTTGGGCGAGCAATTGTACGCTCTCAAATGCTCCGATATCAGAACTTCCGGTCAGAGGAGGATTTCCTCTGAACGGCAGTTCTGTAGGGGAACATGGAGCCAGCTTCCAGTGCGATCAGGAATCTGGGTGACGAGTTATGACCCGCCTGGGGGCTTCCTGATTGGCAGGGAAGCCGGCTCCATGTTGACTGGCTTGGAAGCCTGTTTCCAGGCCAATTACATTCAAGCAATCAGGAAGACAGGCGGCATGTCATTACCCAATACCTGGTTTCCTTATTGCCCGGGAAGCCGGCTCCATTCCAGCAAAAGCACCGATATCGGTACTCTGCATTAGCGAGCACTGAAAGCAAAATATCTGTAATCGTACTCGATACAAAAAATCAATATCAGTGCATCACTACATGTAAGATTTTCATCTGTACATGTTGAGGGAAATTAAAACAATAAAATGAAGTATACAATCTTAGTATATGTACTATTAGAAGTTAGAAATTCATTCTTTTCGTATAAAGACTATGCTAAAAAACAAAACATTCTTGTTTTGCTCAGATGCCTAGGAAGCTAGCTTGTGAAAGTGATAACATTATCAAAGTCATCTGTGCTGCAAGGAAAAAAATCATTACAGGACAAACAATAGCAGTTCCCTCAGACAAAGTATGGATAGACTTGTGACAACAATTAAACAACAAAATGTCACCCAAAAGCCTTTATACATTAGTAAAGACAAACCGACACAATATATGGCAAATCCTTGGTCTATGCAAAGATGTCAAAGATATTGATGAACAAATGTCCAATGGTGACAGCTCAGAAGGTGCAGATAGTCATTCATCAATTCAGTGTTATGACATTCAGTTTGAATTCAGTCTCTCTTTTCAAAGATGGCTAGGAATCTGATCTGAGAAAATAATTTACAATGACAAATCCATATACACTGGAAAAAGAGAATACACCATCTTAAAACCTGGTGCATGGACTCACATCTTGAAAGAAGAGATCTGGAAAAATATAAAGTCATCATGCACACTTAAATTCAAGCGGGCAAAAATGTATCCAAATGTTGCATCTTGCTACATAGATATAATAGGGAGCTGCACTGAGTGTAATGCACAGCTATCCATAACAGTTGACAATGAACCAGAGATTGGAAAACCAGTATTGCTTAAGTGCATGATCTCCAAAATCGATGACAGTCTCCACACAGGAAAATTTAAACGCAAATTATCAGGAGATTTGAGAAGAAGAGTGTTAAAAGAACTCTGGGAAGGACGGCAACAAGCACATGTATGGGGGGTAGCTGAGGCCCACAAAGTTATGGATATTGGTGACCCTGAGCCGAGTCAACTACCAAATCTGGCAACATTACGAAAAGCCAAACAAGAGATGGGGGACAAAGAGTTAGGCCATAAGGACCCAATCCTTTCATTACAACTCTTTAAATACAGTGTTCCCCATAATGGAAGCATACACAACATAGGCTTCGATAAGTTTTTTTGCCATTACTGGACCCCATCCCAAATGTAAGTGAACCAAATGAAGTCAAAGAACATAGGCTCCTATGTCAGTTTTGATGCAACAGGTTTAGTTGTGAGAAAACTAAAGAGACCTATTGACATTTCAGAACACATCTTTTTGTATCAAGGAGTTTTAAGTTCACTTGGAGATCATGTCCCAGTAGTGCAGATGGTTTCTGAGAGCCATACTATCAATTCCATAGCCCAGTGGCTGACAGAATGGAAACAAGCAGGTGCTACCATTCCCAAGGAAGCAGTCTGCGATTTCTCCCTTGCTTTGCTTGGAGCTCTAGTTAGGACCTTCACCTCTTACCCAGACTTGAAGACATATATAAATGAGTGTTTTGGAATGCTGACCAGAAATAACTCCTCAAACCTGCCTTCTTGCTTCATTAGAATTGATGTTGCACACTGTATCAAGCTCATTAGCCGATGGGAATGCTTAAGACAAAAAGGAAACAGAGTGAGAGAATTCTACCTCAGAGCAATGGCACAACTTCTCCAATCAAGTTCACTGGATGATGCAAGGGAGCTCATTCATTCAATTTCAGTTGTTGCATTTAGCGAATCAGAAGCGATTGATGACAGAGGCATACCTGTTATATCTGAGACATGCAAAACTCAACTGAAGAGACGTATCGTAGAGGGATGCCTCTTGCCTGGTGTCACTGAAGATGATGATTTAGTGGAGATGAGCAAACAGGAAAATGAGACAATTCATACAGACCTGAAAATATGGGTAACAGAAATTTGTGAAAGGAGTAAGATGCTTGCTGCAAATCATTGTGACCGAGATAACTTACATTTCCTTCCAGAGCTTGTCCCTAATGTTATAAGAATGGCATGTTACCTTCTGCTTTGGACAGCTGTGATGGTCCCACACTTCAAAAGCGTTAACATAACAGAAAGCTCTGCAAGTGTTGAGGCTGAATTTAAAAATATAAAACATGGTCTCTTCAAACATGAATGTCTGCCTATCAGAATTGACCGTTTTGTGATTCATCACTTTGAATTCATGGAAGGCAAAATGAGGCTTTCTTCTGTACCAATAAGGAAAACAGATTACAGTGAAGAAAAGAGTGAAAAGAATGATAAAAGAAATAACAACTATGAGGAGAATCCACAAATTAATGTAAAAGTAAAAGAAGAAAGTAGAATGCAAGAGGAGCGTGTTGAGAACTGGAAAGGCCTTAGTGTTCCTCCAAAAAAGAGACTATCCTACCTCACTCCTTGCTCTGAGTGGTTGCATATGGACACAAAACTGAAAAGAAAAAGAAAGGTAAAAGTTTTGAAAAATGGCAATCACTTACCTAAAGTATCTATAAAAATAAACAAAATGCTTGTAAGTGTCATTAATACCTGTGCGTTTGATTCCTTTTGCCAATGTCTTTGCTGTGCATTCTGTGACAGTGGTTCATTCTGCAATTATGTTAATGAAGAGCACAAAAATATTGAAATTTTTGAATTGGTGATGACTATTGTGACTAAGGGAGTGGGACACTTATGCAATGAGGGCCAAAATACTGTCAGAAAAATTTGAATGTGATCAGCTGAAGTCAAGTGTAAGGCAGGTGAGTGCTGAGTGCAATGTTGCATACATAATCACATCAACAATGAAGCAGGTACCAAGTGCAACAATTACCTCCAAGTGTTCTTCTGAGTAATGTGAGAGAAATACAAGTTCTTCAAGGGTGATCCCTCTCCTGCCAGTCAATGAAGATATTTTAAAAACTGATGGAATGAGTAAACTTCAGATAGCATTGGAAGATGGGCTACATCTAAATCTGTCCAAATGTCTGAAGCCATTGCTGTCACCTCAAGAGTGCCCAGAGAATTGCAAAACCAAGGATGTAACATCATTGAAATATCTTTGCAATGGCTCAGTCACACATAGATGCACTACTGGACAGCTAATTTGTATTGAAATAAGTGCAGAAACACATTATCTGAAATATCTGTGACCATGCACCTTGACAGTCACTCATTCACATTACGAGGGGTTGTTGCCTTTACTCCAGGAATCAGTAGAAATTCACTTGGTCATTATGTGGCCTATTGTAGGAGAAGATCAGCTGACTGGAAAAAATATGATGACCTGTGTGAATCTTTTATGATAGCCTCTGCAAAAACCAAGATACAACCATATGTTGTGTTATTCACAAAGGAGGAGTAAAACATATAACAGAATATGAAAATGTTAAGGTGAACTTTTTCATTTATTGATTTTTTCATTATGTTTAAACAGTTTAATGGTTTTATGAACAGTTCTGTTGTCTTTGGAAATTCCTCTCTGTCTTTCTTCATTTATTTGTGTTTATTAACAAAGATTCCCAATTTGGAGTAATGCTGTTTAATATGACCACCATGCTGAAGTGGTAATGTTTCTGGGAGGATTTGTTTGCGCTTATTTTGTTCTTTAAATGTTGGTACTTCTATACATACCCAAAATATCAGGTAGCAAAATATTTCTGTATACATATACTTTTTAATTCAAGAGATAATAAAGATTTTTGTATATACCAATGGAATTAGAAAACTTTGTGGTACACAAAAGAAGAGATGTGACTTAGTGCATACACACCAGAAAAAGAATGTTTACTGACATAGATGTTTTTCAAAAAAAGCAATTAAAAAAAGTGACTTATATAAGAGGATTTGCTGGAGTGCTGTTTTTTTTTTTCTCCGACCGACCTCCGGACTCCAAGCTCACTCATGTTCCTGCCCCCAGCCTCTCACACTGCGGGCGTGCGGCAGCATCTTTCATTCCCCCTCTCTCTGCAGGGCGACACTGCCCAGTAGCTGGCTCACTGCGGGTCGCTCAACCAGGAACAGGGGGAAGACAAACGACCAACCAGCTGGGATCTGGAAACCGGGTAGGTAGCAGGCAGATAGCAGCACATAACAAACCAATAATCAGCTACCACGGTGGGGGCACAGGTCGGCTTTAACACGGGAATTCAGGCTCATTTAGCATATTCGCTCTGGGGGAATGCCTAGGAGCGCACAGCATCACGCTGCTGCTTGGCGCCATGTTGTAACTCCGCCCCTCCGTCATCTGTCACTTCTTTCTGATGAATATATGCAGCTGGAAATATCCCCTTCTTTGATTTGTTCCTCCAAGTGAATCCTCTGTACCACCCTTCATATGTCTCAAATATCTGCACTGTATCTCCCACCCGCAAGCTTAGTTCTTCTTCATTTTTTGATTGAAAGTTGTAGATGGCCACTCCAAACCTCTCCCTCCTGCTGGAGTGCTGTTTTGCTTGGTTATCACCTGGTTTAAACTTTTGTTAAAAGAGAACTATGGCCCAACCTTTTTTGGCCTTAGTTCTCTTTTTGTTCACAAGATGACATATAGTGTGTTCTTCTGTGACAAAAAAACTCATGTGCATGAGGCGAGCTATTGCCCACTATATCCTGACAGCACAGAGCCGTGCTGCAGCCGGGACAGATCCCAACAATACTGTCTAGATCCACCCTGCCGCCTGAGTGACAGCTGGCTCTGCCTCACTAGAGCCAGAGCCAGCTGTGCCCGCCCCCTCCCCGTCTGTTCTTCCAGTCAGCACTAGAGAATCGGAAAGGGGAGTGGATCCCTGTGGGGGTGGCAAAACTACGCATGTGAAGTAAAACATCATGTACAATATCCACCAAATCTGCACAAACCGCTAACAAATAAATCTAGTTGTAAGTAAGATTTAATAACGAGGTGCAAAGTCAATGTGGTTTGACAACATATACCACTCAATATCTCCAAAATCAAAGTGGCACAAATGCGGCACAAACGAATGGCACATTTGTTTTAAAATTCAGGAACATGGGGTGCAAAGTGGGCAGGGTTTCAGCAACTATATATAATACAGAAAGTGCAGCGCTGGACATATAAAGTGAATGGTGAAATATTACTAAACCATGTAGTAAAAATTAATCAACAACAATATATACAAATAGTGACCTATAACTATAGGTAGTGAATTATTTATGACCGTGGACATATGAAAAACAGAAAAAATTCCTGGAAATGAAACTTTTTAAAGGTGCATAAACGTCCAAAGCAATATATTAAATGCAATGTGGGTTTCAGAGGTGCATCTTCGATAATCAGTATTGCCCACCACCGAATAGGTGAATGAATAAAAGGCTTACCAGAAAGCCTGTGACCGCCCTTATTCAGGGGGGTCAAAACAGGCTTAGTAGATATGGGGGGACCACCACACGGATACTCCAGTTGACACCTGATGGACCAGTGAGTCCAGACTCCTTGCTAGGTAACTCGCCAGCCGACAACCACTGTGGATGTTCTCCCGAATCCTGTCCTCTCATGGGGCAAACTTGAAGTATCCACGGATTCAGTGCAGGAAAATGTAATATAAGATTGCCAAAAAAAGGGGAATAAAGAGAAATGCTCCGCTGGTGCAGATAACTTTGGGTTTCCTTTATTGGTATATTACGATCTCAAAT
This sequence comes from Aquarana catesbeiana, assembly GCF_042186555.1. Taxonomy (NCBI): domain Eukaryota; kingdom Metazoa; phylum Chordata; class Amphibia; order Anura; family Ranidae; genus Aquarana; species Aquarana catesbeiana. The sequence continues at coordinate 279,693,858 of NC_133328.1, forward strand.
ATTAAAAAGCAAAAAGAACGAAATAAAACAAACAAGATAAAAAAACGACACTACCGCCGTTTGTTTAAAGATCGCGCATGCACGGTGCGTGCAATGTTGTGACCCTACGGCCGTTTCGTCACAACTGACGTCATCAGGGGTACGCACCGACGCACGCGCATGCGCATTAAATACACAAGCGTCAAGACGGAGGACGCTATGATTGGTTCACACCGGGCTATGCTTCATGTGGGAAATCAGCTACAAGGAAATTTACCATAGACATAAACCTACTTAATCAATTAAGCAAAGGGAACGTCAAGCTGTTGGGTTACACCCCATCGAAACGACAGCATGTAAACACTCAACCGATGCCATCTAGTGGTTTTTTTAAAAAATTACACCAGAAATTCAACAGCGGCATGTAAGTTGCATTATAAAAAATAATGAAGTTAAAAATAACATAAAAAATGAGAAATATAAAAAATTTTTAAAAAAACACTTATATATGTATATGTAAAGCTATTGACATATTTATTATTATAATGTCCACAGACATCTATAATATTGTGCAGCTATGTTAGTTGATTAAAAAATTATTAAAACAACAAACCTAATGTGATAAAGGCAACAACAAATGACGTCACTTCCAGTGCCATCTAGTAGGGTATTAGAAAATTATTGTACCCAAATTAATGTCAGCCTTAATGTTCACAATTAAATGAAATCAGATAACAATATACCACTATATAAGGGGAAAGTTTATATAATATATTGAGGAAAAAATAAGAGGGTAAAACTGAAGCCTATTAGTGCCCATTGTGAAACCAATAACATAGCCTACTCCTTACAATAATTCTAAAACAATGATACATGAAAATACCACCCCTATTCAGGACCAGAACTAAATCAGTATATAGAAAATATAAAGAGAATTGAATATACCTGATATTCAGCTTTTATCATTAGAAGTACATTAGAATTATAAAAAGAATTCAATAAAAGTTTTAGAAATTCTTTAAATTCCCTTCACCATCAGGGGGCATATACCTGATATTCAGCTTTTATCATTAGAAGTACATTAGATAATCAAGACATGGTTAAACTTAGAAAATATACCAGAGTGGGACATCAACTTCACCAACCGCCTCATCTTTTCAGCTGTTGTTGATAAAACAGTTAATGTCCCACTCTATATTTAAACCATTAGGGGCATGGGAACCAAGCCTAAAGATCCAGTTAGTTTCTGATCTTGATATGGTTCGCTTCCCATTACTGCCTCGCCAATGTGGAACATACTTTTCTATCCCTATAAAGGTGGTGCCACTAGGGTCTCTATTGTGCACTTCATCATAGTGTCTAGAGACACTATGTTTATCGAACCCTTGTTTGATATTAGTGATATGCTCCCCTAACCTTACGCTAAGTTTCCTGGTGGTGCGCCCCACGTACTCCAAACCACAGGGACACCTAAGAAGGTACACCACACACTTGGAGGCGCATGTTATGAGAGAGTTAATAGGGTAAGTAACTCCTGTGCCTGCTGATGTAAATTCTGTAAGACTTCTTTGGTGTAATGCATTCACTCTACAAACCCTACATCTTCTACAGGGGGAGAAACCCTTTAGGTCACCAAAGAAGGTCGAACGCTGAGGTGGATCGGGGATATTTGGTGCCAGAGTGTGCCTCAAGCTCATGGCCCCTCTAAATAAGACACGAGGGTTGTTAGGCAATAAAGGGCCAAGAACGCGGTCATTTTTAATGACCGGCCAATGTCTTTTAATGATTCTCTTAATGGCCCAGTGTTGGCTGGAATAAGTGGTAAGGAAAGCCAAACTGAAGTCCTCACCGTTGTTAACCTGGGGGGGTTTGTCTCTTAGAAGTTCCATACGGTCTCTATTTCCGACTTCCACGATTAAGGTTTCTAACATAGTTGCCTCATAGCCTTTATCAAGAAATTTCGATTTAAGGGATGAGGCCTCTCTAAAATACTCATCCAGATTTGAACAATTCCGCCTTAAGCGTAAAAATTGGCCCTTAGGGACCGCAGACAGCCACGATTGATGATGGCAAGAGTTAAGGGGAATAAAGCTATTCCTATCGGTGGATTTGAAGAAAGTAGATGTAGTGATTCTCCCATCCACTATAGTTATAAGTAGGTCCAGAAAATGGATCTGTACTGAGCTAGCCTCATGTGTCAGAACTATACCCCTATCATTTCCATTAAGGGAGAGGAGGAAGTTGGACAAAGATTCAGAGTCGCCGTCCCAAATAAATAGGACGTCGTCAATGAATCTTCTCCACATAACGAGTTGGGGAGGTTTATCATATAAAACTACGTCCTCCTCCCATTTGGCCATAAAGAGGTTAGCCATAGAGGGAGCGAATTTCGCTCCCATGGCCACTCCCCTTGTTTGTAAGTAATGCTTGTTATTATGCCAGAAATGATTATGTGCCATCGAAAAGTCCAACAGCTCCATCACAAAATTACATTGTGTGATGGAGATGTTGGAGTCACGATAAAGGAAATGTCGCACCGCTTCATGACCCAATTGATGGGATATGGATGTATAAAGCGATGCGACATCCGCAGTCTCTAGCATATATGTATCTTTCCACTCTATGCTACCCAATATAATAAGGAAGTGTTTAGTGTCCTTAAGGAAAGCGGGGGTGCCCATCACCAGTGGCTGCAGATAAAAATCAATATATTTACCAACACGTGAAGTGATAGAATCTATACCACTGATGATGGGCCTTCCCGGAGGGTTAATCAAAGTCTTGTGAATCTTTGGCAAGATGTACATGACTGGCAGCCTGGGGGCCAAAGGAATAAGGTGATCCCTCTCTTTTTTATTGAGAATCCCCATATTGTAACCCTTGTCAATCAAACCTTTCAATTCCCGTTTAAAACTGAGAGTTGGGTCAGATTGCAGATTTCAGCAACTATAACGCACAATATCTCCGCAACCAAAGCAGCACAAGCATTTATTTTTGCGGCACAAACCAGCACAAATGCGGCACAAATGAATGGCACGTTTGTTTTTAAAATTCAGGAACATGGGGTGCAAAGTGGGCGCTGTTGCAGCAACTATAACGCACAATATCTCCGCAACCAAAGCGGCACAAGCATTTATTTTTGCGGCACAAACCAGCACAAATGCGGCACAAACGAATGGCACATTTGTTTTTAAAATTCAGGGACATGGGGTGCAAAGTGGGCAGGGTTTCAGTAACTATAACGCACAATATCTCCGCAACCAAAGTGGCACAAATGTTTATTTTTGCGGCACAAACCAGCACAAATGCGGCACAAACGAATGGCACATTTGTTTTTACAATTCAGGGACATCGGGTGCAAAGTGGGCAGGGTTTCAGCAACTATAACGCACAATATCTCTGCAACCAAAGCAGCACAAGCATTTATTTTTGCAGCACAAACCAGCACAAATGCGGCACAAATGAATGGCACATTTGTTTTTAAAATTCAGGGACATGGGGTACAAAGTGGGCGGGGTTTCAGCAACTATAACGCACAATATCTCCGCAACCAAAGCAGCTCGAGCGTTTATTTTTGCGGCACAAACCAGCACAAACGTGGCACAAACGAATGGCGCTTTTGTTTTTAAAATTCAGGAACATGGGGTGCAAAGTGGACGGGGCTTGCATTAAATTGAATGTTTAATATCTTAGAAACCAAACAATCGCTCATTTTTGCGGCAGAAATCAGCACAAACGCGGCACAAATGAATGGCGCATTTGTTTTTAAAATTCAGCAATATGGGGTGCAAAGTGGGTGAGGCTTACATTGAATTGAATGTTTAATATCTCAGAAACAGAACGGGCACAAACGCTAATTTTTGCGGCACAAATCAGCACAAATGCGGCACAAACGAATGGTATATTTTTATTCAGGTTTTACAAACATGGGGTGCCAACTTCACACAGCTCTCATTCCACTGGCTAACATAGTTTTCTCTCATTACAATTACAAGAAAATGGAAACAATAGGAAATCAATGAAAATAACGATCAAAAATTTCCACTTTTCCTTTCTAGTTCAAAGAAAAGTTTTTAAAAGTTTTGAAAGTTTGCAAGTTTAATTGACAGCTCAAAGTAAACAGTTGTTCTACACCTTTAAAATGACTTCAATTTGTATATCATAGCTTCTTTATTCAAACTTATACATTTTACATTTTCCAGGTTTCAATATATGATCTACAGCATGCACTTATATTTTTGATTCATAAGTATCCTTGCTGAAGCTGATCTGCTCCGCCTCAGTTAGTTTGTCGCCCTACTCACAAAAGGTTCTCCCAACACCATGCTATCTATTGTTTCATTGGATGGGACTCCTTTTGTGAGTATTGGACATTAGTGTCCACATCAAAATTATTCTTGATCAGACAGGGTACTCCACTCTGACCCCCAAGTTACACATATTATCTCTCATAGTTTTACTAAATTACTCTATTTTCATAAAGTTTTGAAAAGGTCTAACAAAAAATCAGTATTTTCCTTAAGGCGTTATATGGGATTAACCTTATGCAATACATCATTGATATTTTCTATAGTATTGTCATTTCTACTGTTTACTTTTTGATAGATTCACAATTTTTCACAAGTATGTGATCAGTATGGGCAATTACTCTGGTTATATAATTCTGGTCCTTATGGCCCCTATGGCAGTAAATAACACATTCTATACTATCAGACCAATCTATATCCATGACAACTTCAATGGGACTTAAAGCGGGATTCCGGCTGTAAAAAAAAAAAAAAGTCAGCAGCTACAAACACTGTGGCTGCTGACTTTAAATAAGTACTTACCTGTCTTGGGTGACCGCGATGTCGGCCGCCCGAGGCAGACCCGTCCCTCGGCTGTCGGGTCCCAGCACCGCCATCCTAGGTAAGGGAAACAGGCATTGGAGCCTTGCGGCTTCACTGCCAGTTTCCTACTGCGCACGCGCGAGCGGCACGGTGCTCTGTGAATGGCCCTGTGGTGTTCTGGGAACATACACAGTTCCCAGAAGACAACAGGGCCGCTCACCGAGGAGCAGAACATGCCGCGGAATAGGAAGAGGCAGATTAGGAAGACTGCCTAGCAACAAGGGTTTAGGTAAGTTTAATTTTTTTTTTTTTTTTTAATTTTTTTTTAGGATTTTTGGTGAATTTTTTTTTTCAGGGTGGCCCTCCACTTTAAAGTATTATTGCATAATGTTCAAGGTTTCAATTCGCCCAGTAAACATAAAAAAGCATTCCGTAATTATAAAAGATTAGGAGCAGATATTATTTTACTACAGGAAACCCACTTCGCCACCAATAATCACCCACAATATTTTGACAGGTCTTATAACCAGCATTATTTTACAGACTAAATTTCCAAGACTCGTGGTATCGCCATTTTTATAAGGAGATCGCTAATCATGGAAATACTAAGCAAGTACAAAGACCCAGAAAGCAGATTCCTGATCCTGAAAGGCATTCTCAATGGTCGTTAAAGCACTATCACCTCAATTTATGCCTCCAATGAGGCACAATCTACATTTTTTTAAATGTTTTTGATATTCTTGACAGATATCATTCCCCCCACCTAATAATAGGAGAAGACTTCAATTTGGCAGCAAATTCTGTGCTCGATAGAAGTAGAAGTAGAGTTGTCCCTTCGTCAAAGGCAAAGGCATTCCCCAAATCTCTACATAACCTCCAATTAATATATACATGGAGAGCACATAATGTTGGTATAAGGGCTTATACTTTTTACTCTCACCCACATGAAAGCTATGCAAGATTAGACTATATTTTTGGAACCCCAATCCTTCTAACTAATTCATCTAATGCAGAGCTCAGCGAAGCTGGCCCTCCTACAATCAGCACAAATAAAAACTCAAGTGTGTTTCTTTAGTGCTACGTTTGTGCTGTTTTGTGCTGTAAAAATTTACATTTGTGCTGCTTTTATTTTTAAGATATTAGCAATTGTTTTTTCCAGACCATGACATCACCTAGCCCCCCTACAACGTCCAAATGACACAAAACTGGTCTCGTTGGTTAGTGCTACGTTTGTGCTGCTAAAAATTCTGTTCTATCTTTTAGCGTTTTTGCGTTATTAATGCTTTATTAAAGGTCACCAAAGGTCACTCAGCCCCCCTACAACACCCAAATGACACAAAACTGGTCTCATTGGTTAGTGCTACGTTTGTGCTGTTTTGTGCTGCTAAAAATTCTGTTCTATCTTTTATCGTTTTTGCGTTATTAATGATTTATTAAAGGTCACCAAAGGTCACTCAGCCCCCCTACAACACCCAAATGACACAAAACTGGTCTCGTTGGTTAGTGCTAAGTTTGTGCTGTTTTGTGCTGCTAACATTTCCGTTCTATCTTTTATCGTTTTTGCGTTATTAATGATTTATTAAAGGTCACCAAAGGTCAGTCAGCCCCCCTACAATGCCCAAATGACACGAAACTGGTCTCGTTGGTTAGTGCTACGTTTGTGCTGGTTAGTGCTGCTAAAATTTTTATTTGTGCTGTTATGGTTTTTAAGTTATAACAGTTTTTTTTTTTCAAACCCCACTCACTTTGCCCACCCTACAATCAGCACAAATAAAAACTCAAGTTTGTTTCTTTAGTGCTACATTTGTGTTGTTTTGTGCTGCTAAATTTTCCGTTCTACCTTTTATAGTTTTTGCATTATTAATAATTTATTAAAGGTCACCAAAGGTCACTCAGCCCCCCTACAACACCCAAATGACACAAAACTGGTCTCGTTGGTTAGTGCTACGTTTGTGCTCTTTTGTGCTGCTAAAATTCCCGTTCTATCTTTTATCGTTTTCACGTTATTAATGATTTATTAAAGGTCACCAAAAAGCAGTCAGCCCCCCTACAACACCCAAATGACATGAAACTAGTCTCGTTGGTTAGTGCTATGTTTGTGCTAGTTTGTGGTGCTAAAAATTTTATTTGTGCTGTTATGGTTTTTAGGTTATAACAGTTTTTTTTTGTCAAACCCCACTGACTTTGCCCACCTTACAATCAGCACAAATAAAAACTCAAGTGTGTTTCTTTAGTGCTACATTTGTGCTGTTTTGTGCTGCTAAAATTTCCGTTCTACCTTTTATCGTTTTTGCGTTAATGATTTATTAAAGGTCGCCAAAGGTCACTCAGCCCCCCTACAACACCCAAATGACACGTAACTGGTCTCGTTGGTTAGTGCTACGTTTGTGCTGGTTTGTGCTGCTAAAATTTTTATTTGTGCTGTTATGGTTTTTTAGTTATAACAGCTAGTTTTTATATTTGTGCTTTTTTGTGCCATAATAATAAAAATTTGTGCTGCTTTTATTTTTAAGATAATAGCAATTTGTTTTTTCCAGATGATGACATCACCCCGCTCTCCTGTCACGTACCTGGTTAGTGAGCTCCTGGTTAGAAAGCAGCCATGGGAGCACAGTGAGGTATGAGTGCCTGTGATCAGTCCAGTAGACTGCGTGGTGGCAGCAGTCAGCAGGTGGATGTGGTGGCAGAACCAGCTGGTGGCAGATGAGCTGGCACTGAGCTTGGCTGGTGGCAGACTGTGGGTAAGCAGCTGGAAGCAGGAGACAGATGAGACCTTGCTGGGCTGAAGAGCTGTAGCAGGCTGGATGAGCAGGATGCAGGGTCAGATGAGCCGGGTCCATAATGGTCAGGCATAGATGGCACACAACAGGATAGTCGGGTCACAAGCCAAGTCAGCAACAGGAGGTAGATCAGGCAAGAAGCAGAATCCAGAGACAAGCCAAGGTCAGGGCAGGTAGCAGTCAAACGGATGTCAGGAGCAAGCTGGAAAGTAAATAGGCACAAACCAACACAAACGTGGCACTAACCAACCAGCCTGTTTTCATTTTGTTTGGCTGTTGTAGGGGGTGTCAGGGAAGGCTTTCGCATAGCACAAATGATGTCTCCCTGTACATACATATGCGCATGCGCAGACTGGCAACTGCCTGGGCAGATGAGCGTGAGCCTGTCACCAATGCTGGCACCAGACAGACTATTTAAACAGGCTGCAATTTGGTGTGCTGCTTCTGTGTGTTCATTCCTGAATCCTGTGTTTGACCTCTGATCCTAACCCAACTTGCTCCTGACCTCCGTTTGAATGCTACCTGCCCTGACCTTGGCTTGTCTCTAGATTCTGCTTCTGCCTTCTCTTGCCTGATCTACCTCCTGTTGCTGACTTGGCTTGTGACCCGACTATCCTGTTGTGTGCCATCTATGCCTGATCTGCTTGACCATTAAGGACCCGGCTCATCTGACCCTGCATCCTGCTCATCCAGCCTGCTACAGCTCTTCAGCCTAGCAAGGTCTCATCTGTCTCCTGCTTCCAGCTACTTACCCACAGTCTGCCACCAGCCAAGCTCAGTGCCAGCTCATCTGCCACCAGCTGGTTCTGCCGCCACATCCACCTGCTGACTGCTGACACCATGCAGTCTACTGGACTGATCACAGGCACTCATACCTCACTGTGCTCCCATGGCTGCTTTCTAACCAGGAGCTCACTAACCAGGTACGTGACAGGAGAGCGGGGTGATGTCATCATCTGGAAAAAACAAATTGCTATTATCTTAAAAATAAAAGCAACACAAATTTTTATTATTATGACACAAAAAAACACAAATATAAAAACAAGCTGTTTTGTGTCATTTGGGTGTTGTAGGGGGGCTGATTGACCTTTGGTGACCTTTAATAAATCATTAATAACGCAAAAACGATAAAAGATAGAACGAAAATGTTAGCAGCACAAAACAGCACAAACCTAGCACTAACCAACGAGACCAGTTTTGTGTCATTTGGGTGTTGTAGGGGGGCTGAGTGACCTTTGGTGACCTTTAATAAATCATTAATAACGCAAAAACGCTAAAAGATAGAACAGAATTTTTAGCAGCACAAAACAGCACAAACGTAGCACTAACCAACGAGACCAGTTTTGTGTCATTTGGATGTTGTAGGGGGGCTTGGTGATGTCATGGTCTGGAAAAAACAATTGCTAATATCTTAAAAATAAAAGCAGCACAAATGTAAATTTTTACGGCACAAAACAGCACAAACATAGCACTAAAGAAACACACTTGAGTTTTTATTTGTGCTGATTGTAGGGGGGCCAGCTTCGCTGAGCTTCAAATATGTCCTTTGGGGAGATGTTGGAGATGGTGGACATAATGAAGAGGTCCGACTATGATGGGAAGTATTGACCTTACCACAACCCCAGTGTCAGAAAGGCCAAGATAATGGTGAAAGTTGTCAAGAGTCTGCAGAAGAATTTTGGTGTACGACGATCGAAAGATCAACTCAGGAAACTGTGGTCGGACCTCAAATTAAGGGAGCACGATCAGTATAGAAGGATCGGGAGAGTGCTGCAAAAAAGTAAGTAGTTGTCCTGTGTTCCTATTCTTGATTTTTCTAACATTTGTGCTGCCCCATGTGCTTTTCTTTACTGTTGTACAGTTTAAAATGGCAACTTTCATGTTCATGGGCACATTATTCGTTCGTATGAAACATTGTTCGTTCGGCATAGAAAACACCATGTTTTGGACATATGCATTTGAATACATTTTTGCTAGCCTAGTTCTCTACAAATAATTTTAGTGTCTAGATGGGTTTGTAACTAGAATGAACTGCAAACTGGATTCTGTGTAAGGAGAGGACATTCAGCAGCTGTTTACACATCTGGACGCTGGAGCACTAGCGTGGGACACCAGAACACCCTTTTTATTAGGGGGCCCACACAGGTGCTCCAGTGTATACTATAGGGGTGTCTCCATCTGTGAAGCTTGTACAAAACAGGTAAGTATTGAAGCTTGACAAAGTAAAAAAATATTTCTTCATCTTGCAACTCTGCCAAAACAGACAATTGTACCCCACTTCCAAGTAATGTTTCATATTCCTATTTCTGCCATCAAATATCTGTGTGCTAAGTATACCTATTTTTTTTTACATAGGGGAGAAAAGACTCGGAGGACACCACTCATCCAAGGAGACAACAGACCCCCACCTCAGGAAGAAGGGGAAATACCCCAAAGCCAACAGGAGGAGGAGGAGGAAGGAGACATAATCGAAATAGTCACCACAACAGGTGAGTGTCTGCGACCACAGGCTCAGGTAAGAGATGGATGCCGGCATATTTATATTACATGGTGTGTTTTTGTTTCTATATTTTTAGGTGATCGTGATGTTGTGGATGAAGGACATTTCACCAGTGAGAGTGCCCAGATCCTGATCGGGAAGATCATGGGGTGTAATAGGGACTTGGAAAACATCTAGAAATACATCAATGATGTTCAAAACAAAACGAAGAACATCATTGATGTTTTAGGGAGAGTTTAAAACATCTCCAAATCCCTGACTTTTTTGTTGTTTTTTGAATTGAAAAATTTTTTGCACTTTTTTTACATATTCTCGAAAAGCCACATTTTGAAGATGCACACAGTGTGTCAACATGTGTTATCTGCCATCACGGGAGATCAATGGACGCGTTTTGTGGGTGCAACCCCTTCCTCAATAATAAAGTAGCTGAGAGGAAGGGGTTGCACCCCCAAAACATGTCCATTGATCCCGCATGATGGCAGCTAGTACATGTTGACATTCTGCAATTTGTGTGCATCTTCAAAATTTGGCTTTTCCAGGGGTGATTTTACCCCATCTAAACGTAGAATCAAACACAGTTTATAAATACTCATGTCTGATATTGCCTTCCATTTCTAACAAAGTTGAACTTTGTAAGTTCCAGATTTGTGTATTTCTTGTTGGTTTTAAACATGCCTGTTTTACCTTAAATGGAATTTTATTAATGTGACCCAAAAATTGTTATGCAACAAACATGTTGGTTTGTTTTAAAAACATTTTATAAATGCACATGTGATTGTGCTGGTATTAAAAAGATTGATAATCAACAATGTGTGGCTTCTTCTTTCAATGCTCCAAAACTTTTGTTGTGGTAAAATTGGTGTTTTCAGTGACAATGGGGGTTATTTCCTAAGGGCAAATCCACTTTGCACTACAAGTGCAGTTTCAGTGCAGTCTCAAGTGCACTTGTAGTGCAAAGTGTATTTGCCTTTAGTAAATAACACCCAACAGTGCTTTCTGATTTTACACAACGAAGACGAATGGGAGTCCTTCTACATTGTCTTCTGGAGGTGGCAAATCCAAGCTGCCATTCTGGAGACGCCTGTAGAACTCCGTCTGGGCGATGACTCCGCCATCTGACATCCGGCCATTTATCCCCATGTCCACATAAGTAGCCGACACACCGCCAACATCACAATACTATTGAACCCCTTGTAATTATAATAGTATGACCCCGAGTTGGGTGATGGGACGATGTGGACTTCCCATGGTGTTTCCCATCAATTGCTCCTCTGCAGTTAGGAAAGTCCGACTGCTGGGCAAAGTGGGAGGCCACCATCTGCCATTCCTGTGGGTTGGAAGGAAACTGTGGAGTAAAACCAGAATAATAAATTAATCATTTTGCACATAAACATGGAAAGCAAATTAGACACAAACATTCTTGGCCAACATCAGTATAACATTTTTTTTAGGGAGTATTTAAAGACAAAGGTATAAGGTCCACCTATCAGATCCCCCCCCCCCCCATGGGCCATTTTATAAAGTTTATGGGGGGGGAGAGAGATGTTTTGGACAGGTAACCCTCTCCACTACATTGAGAGATGAATGCATAAATAATGTGTATTACTTCGGCCAGCCCCTCCTTACTTTACACTATTGGCAGCCCACTGGACAGGTAAGAAGTGTCATAATACAAAGATATAAATACACACTGTACACATTTTAGCACATTTTTACATTCTGCTATTACCTATCAAGATAATAATAGGATACAAAAACTTGAAACAGTACCATTTGAAAGTATTCAGGCAGGCCCTTGCACTACATGCTTGCACTACACATCACTATTTTACACATTTTAGGGGGTGTTTAGGGTAAAGCACTACTATGGAGATGACAAAATACATTAAGTGACTACACAAGGTGAATATAGGTCCAGGAGAGCATGCTGGGGAGGTAAGTGGAGGCAAATATGTATGAAGAACCAAAAAAAAAATTACATAAAAATCCAGCATGCATGAGGACAAAGGGGACATTCACAGCATATTACAATCATGGTAATTAGGGAATGAGGAAAGAAATACAATATATTAACAAACATTCTATATAATAAAATGTGATGTTAAAGGATAAAAATCTTACCTTAATATACTCCTTCTGCAGGACCTGAATGATGGCAGAACAGGTCTCTGGGCTAATGATCTCCAGAGCCTGGGGGGAGATGCCCGTCGAGAACTTGAGGTCCTGCAGGCTTCTCCCCGTCGCCAAGTACTGCAGGGTGGCGATGAGCCTCTGCTCTGGAGTGATGGCTTGCCTCATTCAGGTATCCTGCCTGCTGATATAGGGGGTCAGCAAAGCCAACAAACGGTGAAATACGGGGTCCGTCATCCTGAGAAAGTTCCTGAAATCGTCAGGATTATTCTCACGGATCTCACGGAGCAAAGGCATGTGACAGAACTGGTCACGCTGGAGCAACCAATTCTTGGTCCATGAACTCCTCCTCGCCCTGTTCATGGCCTGGACTTGTGTCAAGGTAAGGACCCCAACACCAAGCCCCCGCACAGCACAAACTCAACGAGGAGTACGTATACGCAACATGGCTAGAAAACGGTCGGCTGCTCAGAATGAAGTAACAGAACGCACTGAAGAACAGCAAGGCTTTTGAAGAGCGACCTGAAAATCAGTAACAAACGAACAAGAACACAATGACAAGTCAATTGTACTCGCTGCACGCACTGAATAACAGATACAAACCCACAAGCACAAACTGAACAGTAGAAAACGATCTGAAAACCACGAGTCTGAAAACGTGCAAATCGTCTCTCAGCAAACTTTTACTAACACGAGATTAGCAAAAGGAGCCCAAAGGGTGCCACGCTTGGTTCTGACCTGCCCTTTTATAGTCTCGTCGTACATGGTGTACGTGACCGCGTTCTTGGCGATTGAAAATTCTGACAACTTTGTGTGACCGTGTGTATGCAAAACAAGTTTGAGCCAACATCCGTCTGAAAAAATCCATGGATTTTGTTGTCGGAATGTCTGATTAATGTCCGATCATGTGTATGGGGCATTAGTCAGGGAAAATAACTCTTGGATGTAAAAAAAAAAAGAGGAATGTGGCTGTGACTAATTTAAAGCTTGGCAGCATAACTTGGTTCCTTTTTTTCTTCTTTCTACAAACGTTGTATTTAATAAATAATCAAAATAGTCAGTGAAATCCACCATTGCAATATGTGTGGACATTTCTATATATAGAAATGTATAGTAAAGAGACACTAACTAATGTGTCTATACACTATTCTTTCTGGACTATAATATTGACCTTCACAAATTGTCAAAATATATATTTGTATTTCAGTAAGTGTATCTCTTGAAAATGCCAAACATTTTAAGGGAGTCAATCTTATTGCAGCTTTGCCGTACTTATTTATTTCTCCCATTTTATAATATGCAGATGCTTTTGGGATTAAGTCATAAATACTGAGGATGCATACAAGTTAAAGATGAGACCCTGTGTGGATCTTTTGAACATACATGTTGAACTTTTGTAATAGCTTGAAAATGTGTTTTTCCTCTAATAGAACAGGGAATATACAGCTTACCATACAAAATACAACATTGTAGAATACAGAATGTACAGCAGAGTATACATAATAAGCACTGCAACACAGATATTGTTACTGTTGGTAAAAGAAATAAGATTGAGTAGTTGCCATTTTTGTTTTACTTTAGCAATCAATCAAGATGAGTCTGTTTTTTTTTTTTTTTTTTGTTCAACCAACAGGTTGAGCAAAAAAAAAAACTGACCTGATTCCCCCATCCACACATTCAAGGTGGATAGGTGAATATTCCCCACTGTGTCTTTGTATACTGATAGTGGGGAGACTTTCCCACCATCAGAATACACAGATTAGTGCTGCAGTCTATAGACTGCAATGATGATTAAGTGGACATTTTCCAACAGGGAAGTTGAACAGAAGTTTATTGGTAGATCGACTTTTATTTTACCACATTGACCATACATTGGTTGAAATTTAGCCTGTTCAGCAGGGATTGAATTTTGATCCATAGTTTGGCCAGTTTAACTGAGCTCCCAGTTTGGGATATATATTGCAATTAGTAAAGGAAGAGCAGGTACGGCCGTTGGTAGCTCATTCCTCTCTTAAGGTCTAAGGAAAACCAGAAGTCTAGCACTGCTTAATGGCAGACTAAAACCGCAAGTGTTTCTTCAATAAATCCAGCAAGTAAAACAGGACAGACCTTCATGATGCAGTGTGGTTTCCACATACTGTATTAGCAATTGTATGCAACAAGTGTTGAAACCACGTAGTGCTCGAACATTTTGTATAGGATTGCGAGAGTGGCATAGCCATAGAAGTAAAGAGGAGAGGAAAAAGGACTAATTAATCCATAATAAATGTAGAGTGGCACAGGAAAGGAACAACTTAGCATGCTGAGCTGCTGTCAAGCAGAAGGAAGGATAACCTGGACAAGAGGGGCAGCAGGGCAGCATTTACTGTAGTTCACCCCTACATCAATTGAAACCTGGCTTCTCTTCCTCTCCCTCCCGCTTGCTTTCATCTGCTGTCATTTACTGACTCCTTCCCTTTCTAAATAAACACAGTGAGTGATCAGTACCGGTCACTCACTGTGTTCATTCTTAACTGAAGCATAGTGAACTGTGTTTACTATGCTTCCATTTGTCAATTAATAGCTGAGGCTGCAGATATGTAGATTTAGGACTAAGTCCTTAATCTCCTTTCTCTGTCTCAAAAGTGAGACATTAGGGGTGTTACAGGGCTGTTACAATTATAAAAAATAATAATACAAATAAAATAACAAAATAAAAAAACGACTATGTCCACTGCCCTACTGACACCAACTGCTGCCCTACTTACACCATCCCCTGCTCTACTGACACTGTTCACTGCCCTACTGACACTGTCCACTGTTCTATGACACCATCCACTGCCCTACTAACACCATCCACTACTCTGCTGACACCTACCTGTGCCCTACTGACACTGCCCTTTTGACACAATCCACATACCATCCACTGCCCTGCTAACACTGTCCACTGCCCTACTGACACTCTTCATACACCATCTACTATCATACAAAAAGTGCAGCGCTGGACATGTGACGTGAATAGTGAATTTTGCTAAACCAGTTAATAAAGTAGTGAAGATCAATCAAAATCAATATATAAAATAGTGACCCATATGTATAGATTAAAAATATTTTTAAAAGTGAACATATAAAAACAATGAAAAAAAAGTTCCTGTAAATGAAAACTTTTGAAGGTACATAAAAGTCCAAAGCAATATAGTTGATGCGATATAGGTTTCAGGGGTACATCTTCAATAATCAATGTTGCCCACCACCGAATAGATGAAAAAAAGATAGACATTTTCGCGGGTGGTGAGAAAGTGGATTACTTACCCTCTTGCTCTTTTTATAGATGTGACCTGCAGTGCACTTTGGGACCTGGAGTGGGTAATTTAACACTACATTAGGGTACAAGGCTGCAACAAAGAGTTTGCCCCATGAGAGGACAGGATTCGGGAGAACATCCACAGTGGTTGTCGGCTGGTTCGTTATCTGGCAAGGAGTCCTGCTGCACCGGTCCATTGGTGTCCCCTGGAGTATCCCCGAGGCGGTCCCCCCATATCTGCTAAGCCTGTTTTGACCCCCCTGAATAAGGGCGGTCACAGGCTTTCTGGTAAGCCTTTTTTTCATCTATTCAGTGGTGGGCAACATTGATTATTGAAGATGTACCCCTGAAACCTATATCGCATAAACTATATTGCTTTGGACTTTTATGTACCTTCAAAAGTTTTCATTTACAGGAACTTTTTTTCATTGTTTTTATATGTTCACGTTTAAAAATATTTTTAATCTATACATATGGGTCACTATTTTATATATTGATTTTGATTGATCTTCACTACTTTATTAACTGGTTTAGCAAAATTCACTATTCACTTCACATGTCCAGCGCTGCACTTTTTGTATGATATTTTGTTTTTTGTGCCCTTATATCGGGGTTACAGTGCACAGCAGCAGGAATTTTTTCAATTTTTTCATTTTTATCACATTTTTTATGCACCTAGCGCAATTTCTTTTTCTTTAACTTTCCATACACCATCTACTGCCCTACTGATATTATCTACTGCTCTACTGACTGATACTGTCCCCTTTCATGGTAGGTTAATTTTATATTTTTACAGTGACATTTGTTTATTTTTCTAAGTTTTCCTTACTAATTAGTTAGACCTTTCTAGTCAATTATAAAAAAAGGGGTGTTGCACCTGATCTTTAATCTCTTTCATGTTTTTCCGGTAGATCTCCACCTCTAGCACCTCTAGCCTACCCCTGCTTGAGAGGATCTAATAAACTTTTATAATAGTCCTACACATTTGGTGGACTTGTCAGAAAAAAAAAACAATTTTAGATTAAAATTTTACAAACTCATATTCTCTTACTAACACATTTTTACCTGAATCAGCTTCTGTAGTTTTCTTCCCCCCCAGTCTATCCTCAAAATTTCTAGAACATAATTTTTTCATCTTCATAGTAGTCAATTTACAATAGCTTAATCATGGAAATTATGAAAAATTAATATTGAATAGGGCTTTTCAAAAGTGAACTAAATAATGACCAATGAAAATCTCACTTAAATGATAAAATGAAATACTTCCTGGAAGATCCGGAACTGAAAACATTTTTGATTTTTTTGGTGGCCAAATAAAAAATATATCTCCATTAAAACATCATACATTTAAAATGTCATCACACGAAAAACACCCCACAGTTTCTTGCCCCCCTACCTTACCCAGTTTAAATGTTTCTCTCATACCTTTTGAGACTGTTTCATCAATGTTTTTCTTATAACTTTTGAGACTGTTTGTTTCTTTTATACTTTGCTCATTTAGAATCATAATTTTTCTTTCTTTATTCTACCTAATATTCCCAGGCTTGTTGATTTTTTTTGTATATTATTGTATAAATCTAATAGTTTGCTTAAATACCCAACTGATTATATGATCTGATTGTGTAAATTATTTTCTCTTTTGTAAGATTTACATTTACTATGTGTGATTTTATTAATTTTTATTAAACAATAATAGAACAGAGAAAGCAACATGCTATCTATATGTTGCTTTTTTTTAAGACATTTATGGTATTGAGATGGCATACAATAATTACAATAATTAAAATGTTTGCAGTATATAGAAGGATGAGTCAAATGTAAATAGCAGCACCTTCAAACATCAGTGCAAAATATCTTCAAATCTACCCACCAGTATATTGAAATGGATAGGAGGTAAAAGATAAGTGAGAATATGTGAGGTTAGAAAGAGCATAGATCATAGAAACAGATCAATGTCAAGTTGAGCTGGGGCCACGGTATAGAAAATCACAAGATCAGCTGCAGAGAGAATATAAAGACCTAAATGAAGATGATATGTAAACTAAGGAAATAAATCACTGGGAGTTGGGAAACCACTGGGTGAAATTATTCAGCAGGGTCAAGAAACGCATACGTGCAATATAAGCAACCAGTAAGCATTCAATCTGCAAAAGTCAAGACAGTGGAGGATGGATTCTGATTAGTTACTATAAGTCACTTCTAGTATAAATTAGCACTTAAAAATAAGAACTATTTGTTGAATAAGGCCATAAAATACTGACTACAAGTTTACCTCAAACTAATATACATTTATTTTTATATTGGAAAATTGATTATGTTTTCCTAATAGATAAATGTAACTGAAGCAAAAAATATTTTAATGATAAGAAAATATGGATTTCTTCATACAAAGAGTTTAGCATCATGGCAACATTCTTTATATTTTAAACATTAGATTAGGAAAATCTAGATATGCATTAAATACAAATTTGAGACACAGAACCAGCTAGATATTTAGTGTCTAATGACCCGAGTCAATTTAATTAATGTATTCTGGTACATTACATTTTAAAAAGTAACCATTGTGTAATACATATTGAAATATGCACAAGCTAATGGGATAAGATACAAAAATTATTATGCTGACAGTAAATCATATTACATTCCTAATAAGCATTAACTAGATAACTAGGTCAAAGCTGTATTATCTTAATTGATTTTTCAAAAGAAACCTGACAGAAAAATGTCAATGCTCAAATATTTCTTCATGCATCATTAAAACAAGATTGGCTTTTAACAAAAGAAGAATCCTTCACAGAATTGATTCTTGCTTCAGGCTGCCTACAAGTAAGTGTATTACATAAAAATCTATACAGGATATTAAAACAACACCACTCGGCAAGACACTTGCAATTAAAAGCTGACACCCCACCCCTTATGCATTAACTGCAGCGTATTGTATACAACTGCAGCTAAAGACCATTTACCTGATAAAAATAGCATAAACAAATAGTTCTAATCACATTGACTTCTTTATTTTATTAAGTTAACATAACTGATGCGTATGTGCCCTAAATATCCAGACTTTCATTTGTTTTTATCCTGCTGCTAACAGTATTATACTAATATATGATGTTTTCGGTTTAGATGCTCTCATCAGATTAGAGTTTAGTATGTATGGCTTCATAACAAAGAAATATTTCTACTGAAGTGAAGACTGATTGATCTATAAAGATTTTGGTTTATCCGTCATGTGAGATGCAGGTGAATAAAGGATTGGCCAACTTAAATACATCCATGGATTTTCAGATCCTCAAATATCTTTTATGAATGTCCACAATTATTTTGTTGGTCCTATATTTATCTTAGGATGACAAGTTAAAAATGAATTTCATAGAACAAAACCGCTTCACTGATATTGTACAGAATAATTTTTAGCCAGCGCAGTATGAAGTACAGAATAAAAAAAATGTACATTGTTATAAAATTAACCACTTGTATATCAGTCTTTCAATACAAATGATTTTCTTGCTTATTTTGATTAATAATGCTGTTTGATGTGAACAACTTACATTAATACATCCTAGTCATCTAACCATTATGGCAGATGGAAAGTGCTTTAAACATATATTTATTCAAAATATAGAAGTGCATTAGTGTAAAAAAGAAAAACCTGTCCCTAAGGGCTGGTTTACACTAGTGGTTTGGAGCAGTAAAACGATGTTGTTAAGCAATGTTTTTACCATCCCTTAACCGGTTCAATACCGGGCAATTTCACCCCCTTCCTTCCCAGGCCAATTTTTAGTTTTCAGCGCTGTCGCACTTTAAACGTCAATTGCGCGGTCGTGCGACGTTGTACCCAAAAGAAATTGACGTCCTTTTTTTTACCACAAATAGAGCTTTTTTTTGGTGGTATTTGATCGCCTCTGCGGTTTTTATTTTTTGCGCTATAAACAAAAGAAGAGCGACAATTTTGAAAAAAACACAATATTTTTTACTTTTTTGCTATAATAAATATCCCAATTTTTTTTTTTAAAAACACATTTTTTCCTCAGTTTAGGCCGATACGTATTCTTCTACATATTTTTGGTAAAAAAAATCGCAATAACCGTATATTGATTGGTTTGCGCAAAAGTTATAGCGTCTACAAAATACAGGATAGATTTATGGCATTTTTAAAAAAAAAAATTTTTTTTATTTTTGTTAGCGGCGATCGCGATTTTTTTTGGTGACTGCGACATTATGGCGGACACATCGGACACTTTTGACACATTTTTGGGACCAATCACATTTATACAGCGATCAATGCTATAAAATTGCATTGATTTACTGTGTAAATGTGACAGGCAGTGAAGGGGTTAATCACTAGGGGGCGGGGAGGGGTTAATATGTTTCCTAGGGAATGATTCTAACTGAAAGGGGAGGGGACGCTCAAGGGGAGGAGACCGATCAGTGTTCCTCCGTTCTGGGAACACAGATCGCTCTCCTCAGAGCTGACAGGCTGTGGATCTGTGTGTTTACACACACAGATCCACATGCCGGCCCGGTTAACGGGCAATCGCGGGTGCCCGGCGGACATCGCGGCCGCCGGGCACACGCACCGGGTCCCGAGGAACGCGGCGGGCGCGCGCGCGCGCTCCCGGCGGCGCGTGCGCGCCCCCTAGACGGCCGGGAATCCCAGGACGTCATATGACGTCCACCCAGGATGGGAGATCCCATCTGTGGACGTCATATGACTATGGGCGGGTAGGGAAGTGGTTAATCACTCCCCCTTTAGCTAGAAAGGCAGCGGTCAGGGGTGTTCACACATGAGGGAGAGAGAGGAACACCCACAATAGGTTAGAGAAAAACCAAGGAGTGGTGGAGGAGCTCTATTAGATGTGATGTCAGTGGGAAACAGTATTATAGTTTTAAGGGGAATTTTAGACAAGATGGGAACCGGATGAAACAGGGTAGAAGGAATGTACTAGTAGGAAATAGACAGAGAGATGGACAAGGAATTATGAACAATGGTAGGAGACCATGGGTACAACAGTGTCCCAGGAGAGAAGGTGAATTCAGTGGTGCCCATATTGGAGTCGGGGACAACAGAATGAATATAGGGGTAAAAATATGATGTCCGGTAGATTTGCGCCACTGGAAAATGGAGGTCATATGCCCTGTGGTAATGACTTTTTAGGATTCAGATGACCCCTCAGTGGGGGAAGCAAGAGCAGGGATACCCTGAAAACAGATCTGGGGGAAGAAGAGGTAGAGTGGAAGAAGTGCGGGAAGAAGAATTGAAAAAAAGATGCTACCAATAGGGGGTGGTATTTACAATTTAAGTTTGTAGATTTGGGGAGTGAGGACGGAGTTGAGAGTACTTGATAAGGGACTCAGATATGCTCCAGTCAAGAATTTGGATAAGTTTACTACATACTGTATGTCATTGTCCAGAAGTTCGTCAGGACCCTTAATGTTAAAAAGTATTTTTTATCTAAGCCAGTTAAACACCCACAAGTCTATAACATTGGACACACTACATATCTGAGGAATAAGTCATTTTTTAATCTGTAAAACCAAGAACAAATAGTAGTATTTATTATTACTGAATAAATATACAGAGGTGTTCTGGAATATGGTGTTAAATGATCTAGAAGGTCTGCAAGACCCCGATTATACGGTATTAGAAGAGGTATTGAAGCGTTAGAAAAAAATAGGAACATAGTGGTCCACCCCACGGATAAAGGGGACGGGATTGTAGTAATGAGTAAGACCTATTATAAAGAGGAGATGGAGAGAATATTAAGGGATAGAGTTAGGTATCATCTCTTGACCAATAACTCAGCTGTTAGCTTTGAGGAAAAGTTGGCAAAAAAAATAGTGAAGAAAGGGGTTAAAAACAGATATTAAGTAAGAAGGAGGCAGAATATCTGAATCTGTCAACATGTAAAACATCTGCTATATATTTCCTACCGAAAATTCATAAAGATTTGGAGAGGCCTCCTGATATTGAATCAGTCACCTCACGCATAGTGGAATATATAGATTGATATTTGCAACCTCTAGTAGTTTTCACAGATGCATATCTTAGAGATACAAAACACCTCATACAGATCTTGGATGACATACAACCTTCCAAGTTGTGCTTTCTAGTGAATGCGGACCTGAATTTGCTGTACATGATAATTAAACAAAAACATCTGTGCAGTGGGTGTTGGGAGCGTCTGAGTTATCCAGAAGACATAAGTAGTTTTTTTTCAGATTGTTTGGATTTCGGGTAAAATGTAATTACTTCTGGTATGATAATATATATTATTTACAAGTAGCTGGTGTAGCAATGGGTGCATGTTTTGCTCCCAGTGTGGCCAACATTTTAATGGCTCACTGGGAGGCAGAAACTTTTTTCAGGGAGAAGCCAAGGAAGCTCAAATGCTATAGAAGGTTTATGGATGGTTAGTATTTTATATGAGAAGGTGATGAGAGCTCTTTGAGATCCTTTATGCGGAAGTTAGATAATAATGACCGGCAAGTTGTTCTCTCTTGGCATATAGACACTAAAATTCCTGGACTTAGAAATATCTGTGGGGAAGGTAGGTTCATTAACAAGAACTACTTTAAACCCACATACAGAAAAGGATATATAGCCATATATAGCTGCCACCATATAAATTGGCTTTTTAATACTCATAAGAGGGGCAGTTTATTAGACTGCATAGGAATTGCACATTTGTGGAAGATTATGAGCAGCAGGCTAGGACTTTGATGGATAGGTTTATACAGAAAGGGTACAACAGAGAGTTGATTGAACAAGAGATGAATACAGTAAAGGAGATGGAGAGGCAAACATTAGTGCAGGATAAGGAATGTAGCGCGACTACTAATGGAAATTAATTTTGAATAATAATGGATTATAATGTTCAATATAAAGACTTTGAGAAAATTATGAGAAAATACCGGGATATCCTATTGAAAGAAAAGAGGTTTGGTCCAGTCCTTCTGTCATGACCTGTATTTACTTAGAAAGAAAGCTTTAACATTAAAGAGGAGCTCCAGGCTCCCCCCAAAACATTTAAAGTCAGCAGCTACAAATACTGTAGCTGCTGATTTTTAATATTAGGACACTTACCTGTCCAGGAATCCAGCAGTGTACTCACCCAAACTGATTTCCTACTGCGCATGTGTGAAGCGTGATGCACTTTGTGAACAGGCCAGCTGTGGGGGAAGGAGAGGGGTGAACTTCCAGCTCCGTTTTAAGGAATATTCTGGTACCAGGAATCCTTGACCCTCAAGTAAGGGAAAGTAGAGTACTCTGACTCCCTTCCTCACAGGATTTTACACATGTGGGGGGTGTAAAAGGTTGTAGGACATCCCAGACAAATGAGAGGAAGAGGAAAGAATTCACAGGTAAGAAACAGTATATAGGTTGCAGGATTTTACCACATGCAACACAGAAGGCATAGTATATTTGATTGCGTCCCTGTGGGAAACAATATGTCGGTCAGATATCCCAACAATTGCAGAACAGGATCAGAGAGCATGTGAATAACATAAAGAAAGGGTTAAAAATGCATTCTCTGTCCAATAATTTTAGAGATGTCCATGACAAAGACCCTAGTGGATTTAAATTCTGGGTCATCGAGAAGGTAAAGCAGCAGTGGAAGCACAGATAGATAGGAGGCTCCAATCTAACAAATGTAGTAGATTTTTGTCATGCCACACTATTAGCGCAGTTAAAGAATTGGTTCAAACCTACCCCATCTACCTTGTGGGAAGAAATAGAACGCAACGCCATACCATTTAATGATCTACAGCCCTGTCTTTGCAGTCTATGCCCTAGATCCCCCAATCCCATATATTACTCCCCTACCATCAGAGCCTCAGTGCACGCATGGTGAAGACTTCTAGCCTCCACTTGGACAGATACTCCAGTAACTGTTGTTAACCACTTCAGCTCCGGAAGGATTTACCCCCTTCCTGACTAGAGCATTTTTTGCGATTCGGCACTACGTCACTTTAGCTGACAATTGAGCGGTCGTGCGATGTTGTACCCAAACAAAATGTACGTCCTTTATTTCCCACAAATAGAGCTTTCTTTTGGTGGTATTAGATCACCTCTGCAGTTTTTATTTTTTGCGCTATAAACAAAAAAGTCTGATTAAATTTGAAAAACAATTTTTTTTTTACTTTTTGCTATAATAAATAGCCCCAAAAAATGTAAAGAATCAAATGTATTCATCAGTGTGCCCCAATATGTATTCTTCTACATATTTTTGGTAAAAAAATCTCAATAAGCGAATAATGATTGGTTTGCTCAAAAGTTATAGCTTCCACAAAATAGGGGATAGATTTATGACATTTTTATTATTATTTATTTTTTACTAGTAATGTTGGTGATCAGCATTTTTAGTGGGACTTTGACATTGCGACAGACAGATCGGACAATTTTAACACTTTTTGGGACCAGTGACATTTATACAGTGATCAGTGCTATAAAAATGCACTGATTACTGTATAAATGACACTGGCAGGGAAGGTGTTAACACTAGGGGTGATCAAAGGGTTAAATGTGTTCCCTGGGAGGTGTTTCTAACTGTAGGGGAGTGGACTAACAGGGAGCAGAGAGAGATCGCTGTTCCTGATCATTAGAAACAGCTGATCTCTCTCTACTTCCCTGACGGGGATCTGCCTTGTTTACACTGTAAGATCCCCGTTATGGCTCTGTGGAGCGATTGCAGGTGGCCGGTGGACATCGCAACCTCCTGCCACGAGCATCAGCTCTGGCGCTGCCCCGCAGGCATGTGTGCGCCCACTGTATCTATTACACGAAGCGCTGTACTGGTAGATAGCTGTGGACAAGGTGGCAGAATAAGCCACTCTTGCAGCTGCGGTGGACTGCACACTAGTGTGAGCTTGGGTCATAGAGGATGAGGAGGATGAGGATGATTTAGTAAGCCAGTCCACCATCTCCTCTGCATGCTGTGGATGGATAGCACGGGCAACATCACTAAACAGAGGCAAATATGCCCTGCCTGAGGATGGACCATGTCCACCTTTGCCTATGGATAGATGCAGCTGGCCCCCTTGTAGTGGCATGGGAAAGTCTGCCTCTCCTTGTTGGCCTCCCAGACTTGAATTTAATAGATACATTTAATAGAAACTGGGAAATGTGTGATTGGATGCACTTTGTTGAATGAAAGGTGGTGTTTGGTGCACTTTAAATTGAGGACCGACGCTGACAGAAATGTAAAAACTATAAATAAAATAAATAAGGGGGAACACTAGCATCGCAGTCAGAAAAATTGAGGCTGACAATTTTAAAAAAGGGGGCAGGCAGAGGACAAAAAATAACAAAAAAACAAAACAAGCAAAAGGAAAACTCACACAGCAACCAAAAAAAGGGTATACAGCACTAAATGTTATGCAATGCTGTATTAACCACTTAAGGACCGCCTCACGCCGATTTACGTCGGCAGAATGGCACGGGCAGGCAGAACCATGCACATATACGTGATCTGCCTCCCGCAGGCGGGGGGACCGATCAGACCCCCCCCAGTGCCCGAGGCGGTCCGCTTCTGACCAGCGGCGATCAGAGATGAGGGGGAGACCATCCGTTCATGGCCCCCCCTCGCAATCGCCGCCGGCCAATCAAATCATTCCTTTGCTGCTGTATGCTAAACAGCAGCAAAGGAAATTATGTGATTTCTCCTCGGCTCGGTATTTTCTGTTCCGGCGCCAAGGAGAGAAGACTTCAATGTGAGTGCACAAACACACACACATACAGTAGAACATGCCAGGCACACAAAACACCCCCCTTTACCCCCCGACCCCCCCCCCGATCACCCCCTAATCACCCCTCCCCCCGTCACACTGACACCAAGCAGTTTTTTTTTTTTCTGATTACTGCATGGTGTCAGTTTGTGACAGTTACTGTGTTAGGGCAGTTACTGTTAGCCCCCTTTAGGTCTAGGATACCCCCCTAACCCCCCCTAATAAAGTTTTAACCCCTTGATCACCCCCCGTCACCAGTGTCGCTAAGCGATCATTTTTCTGATCGCTGTATTAGTGTCGCTGGTGACGCTAGTTAGGGACGTAAATATTTAGGTTCGCCGTCAGCGTTTTATAGCGACAGGGACCCCCATATACTACCTAATAAATGTTTTAACCCCTTGATTGCCCCCTAGTTAAACCTTTCACCACTGATCACCGTATAACCGTTACGGGTGACGCTGGTTAGTTCGTTTATTTTTTATAGTGTCAGGGCACCCGCCGTTTATTACCGAATAAAGGTTTAGCCCCCTGATCGCCCGGCGGTGATATGCGTTGCCCCAGGCAGCGTCAGATTAGCGCCAGTACCGCTAACACCCACGCACGCAGCATACGCCTCCCTTAGTGGTATAGTATCTGAACGGATCAATATCTGATCTGATCAGATCTATACTAGCGTCCCCAGCAGTTTAGGGTTCCCAAAAAACGCAGTGTTAGCAGGATCAGCCCAGATACCTGCTAGCACCTGCGTTTTGCCCCTCCGCCCGGCCCAGCCCACTCAAGTGCAGTATCGATCACTGTCACTTAAAAAACACTAAACGCATAACTGCAGCGTTCGCAGAGTCAGGCCTGATCCCTGCAATCGCTAACAGTTTTTTTTGGTAGCATTTTGGTGAACTGGCAAGCACCAGCCCCAGGCAGCGTCAGGTTAGCGCCAGTACCGTTAACACCCACGCACGCACCGTACACCTCCCTTAGTGGTATAGTATCTGATCGGATCAATATCTGATCCGATCAGATCTATACTAGCGTCCCCAGCAGTTTAGGGTTCCCAAAAATGCAGTGTTAGTGGGATCAGCCCAGATACCTGCTAGCACCTGCATTTTGCCCCTCCGCCCAGCCCACCCAAGTGCAGTATCGATCGATCACTGTCACTTACAAAACACTAAACACATAACTGCAGCGTTCGCAGAGTCAGGCCTGATCCCTGCGATCGCTAACAGTTTTTTTGGTAGCGTTTTGGTGAACTGGCAAGCACCAGCCCCAGGCAGCGTCAGGTTAGCGCCAGTACTGCTAACACCCACTCACGCACCGTACGCCTCCCTTAGTGGTATAGTATTTGAATGGATCAATATCTGATCCGATCAGATCTATACTAGTGTCCCCAGCAGTTTAGGGTTCCCAAAAACGCAGTGTTAGCGGGATCAGCCCAGATACCTGCTAGCACCTGCGTTTTGCCCCTCCGCCCGGCCCAGCCCAGCCCACCCAAGTGCAGTATCGATCGATCACTGTCACCTACAAAACACTAAATGCATAACTGCAGTGTTTGCAGAGTCAGGCCTGATCCCTGCGATCGCTAACAGTTTTTTTGGTAGCGTTTTGGTGAACTGGCAAGCACCAGTGGCCTAGTACACCCCGGTCGTAGTCAAACCAGCACTGCAGTAACACTTGGTGATGTGGCGAGTCCCATAAGTGCAGTTCAAGCTGGTGAGGTGGCAAGCACAAGTAGTGTCCAGCTGCCACCAAGAAGACAAACACAGGCCCGTCGTGCCCATAATGCCCTTCCTGCTGCATTCGCCAATCCTAATTGGGAACCCAACACTTCTGCAGCGCCCGTACTTCCCCCATTCACATCCCCAACCAAATGCAGTCGGCTGCATGAGAGGCATTTTCTTTATGTCCTCCCGAGTACCCCTACCCAACGAACCCCCCAAAAAAGATGTCGTGTCTGCAGCAAGCGCGGATATAGGCGTGACACCCGCTATTATTGTCCCTCCTGTCCTGACAATCCTGGTCTTTGCATTGGTGAATGTTTTGAACGCTACCATTCACTAGTTGAGTATTAGCGTAGGGTACAGCATTGCACAGACTAGGACACACTTTCACAGGGTCTCCCAAGATGCCATCACATTTTGAGAGACCCGAACCTGGAACCGGTTACAGTTATAAAAGTTAGTTTACAAAAAAAGTGTAAAAAAAAAATATATATATATATAAAATAAAAAAAAATAGTTGTCGTTTTATTGTTCTCTCTCTCTATTCTCTCTCTATTGTTCTGCTCTTTTTTACTGTATTCTATTCTGCAATGTTTTATTGTTATTGTGTTTTATCATGTTTGCTTTTCAGGTATGCAATTTTTTAATACTTTACCGTTTACTGTGTTTTATTGTTAACCATTGTTTTGTCTTCAGGTACGCCATTGACGAATTCGAGTGGTTATACCAGAATGATGCCTGCAGGTTTAGGTATCATCTTGGTATCATTCTTTTCAGCCAGCGGTCGGCTTTCATGTAAAAGCAATCCTAGCAGCTAATTAGCCTCTAGACTGCTTTTACAAGCCATGGGAGGAAATGCCACCGTCTTCCGTGTTTTTTTCTGGCTCTCCTGTCTCAACAGGGAACCTGAGAATGCAGCCGGTGATTCAGCCAGCTGACCATAGAGCTGATCAGAGACCAGAGTGGCTCCAAACATCTCTATGGCCTAAGAAACCGGAAGCTACGAGCATTTCATGACTTAGATTTCGCCGGATGTAAACAGCACCATTGGGAAATTGGGAAAGCATTTTATCACACTGATCTTGGTGTGGTCAGATGCTTTGAGGGCAGAGGAGAGATCTAGGGTCTAATAGACCCCAATTTTTTCAAAAAGGAGTACCTGTCACTACCTATTGCTATCATAGGGGATATTTACATTCCCTGAGATAACAATAAAAATGATAAAAAAAAAAAAAATGAAAGGAACAGTTTAAAAATAAGATAAAAAAGCAAAAAAATAATAAAGAAAAAAAAAAAGCACCCCTGTCGCCCCCTGCTCTCGCACTAAGGCGAACGCAAGCAGCGATCTGTCGTCAAATGTAAACAGCAATTGCACCATGCATGTGAGGTAACCGCGAAGGTCAGATCGAGGGCAGTAATTTTAGCAGTAGACCTCCTCTATAAATCTGAAGTGGTAACCTGTAAAGACTTTTAAAGGCTTTTAAAAATGTATTCATTTTGTTGCCACTGCACGTTTGTGCGCAATTGTAAAGCATGTCATGTTTGGTATCCATGTACTCGGCCTAAGATCATCTTTTTTATTTCATCAAACATTTGGGCAATATAGTGTGTTTTAGTGCATTAAAATGTAAAAAAAAGTGTGTTTTCTCCCCAGAAAATGCGTTTGAAAAATCGCTACGCAAATACTGTGTGAAAAAAAAAATTAAACACCCACCATTTTAATCTGTAGGGTATTTGCTTTAAAAAATATATAATGTTTGGGGGTTCAAAGTAATTTTCTTGCAAAAAAAAAAATGTTTTCATGTAAACAAAAAGTGTCAGAAAGGGCTTTGTCTTCAAGTGGTTAGAAGAGTGGGTGATGTGTGACATAAGCTTCTAAATGTTGTGCATAAAATGCCAGGACAGTTCAAACCCCCCCCCCCAAATGACCCCATTTTGGAAAGTAGACACCCCAAGCTATTTGCTGAGAGTCATGTCGAGTCCATGGAATATTTTATATTGTGACACACGTTGCGGGAAAGAGACAATTTTTTTTTTTTTTTTGCACAAAGTTGTCACTAAATGATATATTGCTCAAACATGCCATGGGAATATGTGAAATTACACCCCGAAATACATTCTGCTGCTTCTCCTGAGTACAGGGATACCACATGTGTGAGACTTTTTGGGAGCCTAGCCGCGTACGGGACCCGAAAACCAAGCACTGCCTTCAGGCTTTCTAAGGGCGTAAATTTTTGATTTCACTCTTCACTGCCTATCACAGTTTCGGAGGCCATGGAATGCCCAGGTGGCACAACCCCACCCCAAATGACCCCATTTTGGAAAGTAGACACCCCAAGCTATTTGCTGAGAGGTATAGTGAGTATTTTTCAGACCTCACTTTTTGTCACAAACTTTTGAAAATTGAAAAAAGAAAAAAAAAATGTTTTTTCTTGTCTTTCTTCATTTTCAAAAACAAATGAGAGCTGCAAAATACTCACCATACCTCTCAGCAAATAGCTTGGGGTGTCTACTTTCCAAAATGGGGTCATTTGGGGGGTTGTGCCACCTGGGCATTCCATGGCCTCCGAAACTGTGATAGGCAGTGAAGAGTGAAATAAAAAATTTACACCCTTAGAAATCCTGAAGGCGGTGATTGGTTTTCGGGGCCCCGTACGCAGCTAGGCTCCAAAAAAGTCCCACACATGTGGTATCCCCATACTCAGGAGAAGCAGCTAAATGTATTTTGGGGTGCAATTCCAAATATGCCCATGGCCTGTGTGAGCAATATATCATTTAGTGACAACTTTGTGCAAAAAAAAAAATGTGTCACTTTCCCGCAACTTGTGTCAAAATATAAAATATTCCATGGACTCAACATGCCTCTCAGCAAATAGCTTGGGGTGTCTACTTTCCAAAATGGGGTCATTTGGGGGGGGTTTGTGCCCATGGCCTGTGTTAGCAATATATCATTTAGTGACAACTTTTTGTAATTTTTTTTTTGTCATTATTCAATCACTTGGGACAAAAAAATAAATATTCAATGGGTTTAACATGCCTCTCAGCAATTTCCTTGGGGTGTCTACTTTCCAAAATGGGGTCATTTGGGGGGGTTTTGTACTGCCCTGCCATTTTAGCACCTCAAGAAATTACATAGGCAGTCATAAACTAAAAGCTGTGTAAATTCCAGAAAATGTACCCTAGTTTGTAGACGCTATAACTTTTGCGCAAACCAATAAATATACACTTATTGACATTTTTTTTACCAAAGACATGTGGCCGAATACATTTTGGCCTAAATGTATGACTAAAATTGAGTTTATTGGATTTTTTTTATAACAAAAAGTAGAAAATATCATTTTTTTTCAAAATTTTCGGTATTTTCCATTTATAGCGCAAAAAATAAAAATGGCAGAGGTCATCAAAAGAAAGCTCTATTTGTGGGAAGAAAAGGACGCAAATTTCGTTTGGGTACAGCATTGCATGACCACGCAATTAGCAGTTAAAGCGACTCAGTGCGAAATTGGAAAAAGTCCTCTGGTCCTTATGCAGCATAATGCTCCGGGGCTAAAGTAGTTAAACACTGCGCTGCACTAACACGCTACACTGACACTACACTATACTCACAGTTTACTGACACACTATACTATATTTACACTATACTGACACACTACACTATACTCACGCTTAGGGATGAGCTTCGTGTTCGAGTCGAACCCATGTTCGACTCGAACATCGTGTGTTCGGTCGTTCGCCGAATTACGAATGATATGGGCCGTTCGCATCAAAATCGAGTGGCGCGGCCCATAATTCATGGCCCATAATTCACTGCGGCATCGCAGTGCATTGCTGGCTGATGATTGGCCAAGCATGCACTATGACCCGCATGCTTGGCCAATCACAGTGCCGTCTGAACAGAGAGCCATAATTGGCCAAAGCCAAGGAGGCTTTGGCCAATTATGGCTCAGGGGGTTCAGTGCATGCCCCACACTATATAAGGCCACCTGCACAGTGGCCCTGTGTAGTGTGTTCCAGTGTTCAGATAGAGAGATAGAGAGAGACAGACAGTGTCATTTGATTTAAATTAGAGCAGGCAGGTCGAGTCAGTTAGCTGCAGTTACAGTGTATTGTGTATATATATGCATCCCAGGTGTGTGTGTGTATATATATATATATATATATATATATATATATATATATATATATACACACACTGTATTCAGTTTGGCTAGATCCTGTTCTTCTCTTCCTAATATACTGACAGGCAGGTGTTTTTACAGTATTTCCAGCTACTGTACTGTGTACCTTGCACAGTCTTACCTACAGTATAGCTACCTGCAGCCAGGTGCTTGTATGGGCTCATTGAAGTATTTCCAGCTACTGTACTGTGTACCCTGCACAGTCTCACCTACAGTATAGCAACCTGCAGCCAGGTGCTTGTATGGGCTCATTGAAGTATTTCCAGCTACTGTACTGTGTACCCTGCACAGTCTCACCTACAGTATAGCAACCTGCAGCCAGGTCCTTGTGTAGGCTCATTGAAGTATTTTCAGCTACTGTACTGTGTTGGCTCATTGAAGTATTTCCAGTTACTGTACTGTGTACCCGCACCGTCTTACCTACAGTATAGCTACCTGCAGCCAGGTGCTTGTATGGGCTCATTGAAGTATTTCCAGCTACTGTACTGTGTACCCTGCACAGTCTCACCTACAGTATAGCAACCTGCAGCCAGGTGCTTGTATGGGCTCATTGAAGTATTTCCAGCTACTGTACTGTGTACCCTGCACAGTCTCACCTACAGTATAGCAACCTGCAGCCAGGTCCTTGTGTAGGCTCATTGAAGTATTTTCAGCTACTGTACTGTGTTGGCTCATTGAAGTATTTCCAGTTACTGTACTGTGTACCCGCACCGTCTCACCTACAGTATAGCTTCCTGCAGCCAGGTGCTTGTGTAGGCTCTTGACATATTTCCAGTTACTGTACTGTGTACCCTTCACAGTTGCACCTACAGTATAGCTACCTGAAGACAAATGCAGGTGTTATAATAATAATAATAATACTACAGGCAGACAGTTGATTCTGCTAGCTGCAGTATAATCGTGTATATATATATATATATATATATATATATATATATATATATACCAACCCCTGGCAAAAATTATGGAATCGCCAGTTCCTGAGGATGTTCCTTCAGTTGTTTATTGTTGTAGAAAAAAAGCAGATCACAGACATGGCCAAAAACTAAAGGCATTTCAAATGGCAACTTTCTGGCTTTAAGAAACACTAAAAGAAATCAAGAAAAATAATTGTGGTAGCCAGTAACAGTTAGATTTATAGAACAAGCACAGGAAAAAAATTATGGAATCACTCAATTCTGAGGAAAAAATTATGGAATCACCCTGTAAATTTTCATTGCAAACACTAATGCCCCTTACACACGGTCGGATTTTCCGATGGACAATGTCCGATCGGAGCGTGTTGTCGGAAATTCCGACCGTGTGTGGGCGCCATCGGACATTTTCCATCGGATTTTCCGACACACAAAGTTGGAGAGCAGGAAAAAAAATTTTCCGACAACAAAATCCGATCGCGTCAATTCCGACCGTGTGTGGCCTGTTACGACGCATGCTCAGAAGAAATTCCTACACGGGACAGCTCGTTCTGGTAAACTTAGCGTTCGCAATGGATACAGCACTTTCGTCACGCTGCAATGTTAAAAATGGTTTAATACAGCGCACTCTCTTCTTCTTTAATAATGTGACAAGAATTAAGTAGTTTTGCTGCTCATATTTACACACACTTCTCACAAACTTTTATTTGTGTTTTTTTAGTGGGATTCCCTGAATATATTGTTATTAGTTGTCACATCTGACAGTTTTATATTTTTTTTATTTTTTATTTTTTGGATTTTCAGCCTTTTTTTTTTCTTTAATGTTAGGATTTTTGCCAAGGCTGATCTTTGTTCAATGTTATTTTTATTTTTACTCCCAAATATTTTTGTCTGTGTTTTGTGTGTCAAGTTACCCCAACACCATTGATATCTTTTATTATTTAATCTCCAGGAGATTGTTTGTTGTTGGTGTCCCTTGTTCATTTCACATTGTATATTTGAAATGTACCTGAATCCTCACAAACCAACTGTCCTTTTTGAAGTAAAACACATAGGAGAGTATAATTCAAAACAAAAATCCTTTATTAAGGGATCAGAACCAAATAAAGAGGAAGGCAACACTGGATCAACAGTATAAATTAGCGAAGCCTGGGACCCCCACGGCAGACATCAATTCTTCAACATCAAAATTGGTGGCCTGAGGAGTCCATATCTAAGGGAGGGTAGTCTGGTCCGGGATTCGCAGAGATCCGGATAGCAGCAGATGACATCAGTGTCCCCAGGCTGTGGTACCACAAGAGGCTGCATCTTTTGGCCAACCAGACTGAACCCAGGGCAATCACTGTCTGGTCTTCCTTCCACGCTTCCTTCCGGGCTGTGGCTGTGCAGTTGGAGATGTGGCAGGAGGAGGAGTAGGACCTGGAGGAGGAGGAGGACTGGGGGGACCTGGAGGAGAGGGAGGAGGAGGAGGAGGAGGAGGACCTGCAGGAGGAGGAGGAGGACCATCCCCAAGATGTGTGTGAGGTGTAATTTGGTCCCTCATACCTTTCTCCAGAGCCTCCGATATGAGGGCCTCACACAAGACTTTTTGGCCCTCTTCCATCCTCTGCATTTTATAGGCTATGAAGGCAGCAATG
This sequence comes from Aquarana catesbeiana, assembly GCF_042186555.1. NCBI lineage: Eukaryota > Metazoa > Chordata > Amphibia > Anura > Ranidae > Aquarana > Aquarana catesbeiana. Next base: position 279,727,529 of record NC_133328.1, read on the forward strand.
TTCTCCTCCATGGTGTGGGGTGCTCCCAGGACCTCTGTAGCCCTCCAAAAGAATGCTATAGCAGCCTCCTCTAGGGTACTCCTCCTACTGCCACTTTCTATTTTCAGGGGGGGTGGAGGGACCTTGATATCAGCCAGCCGGCTCGGCCCGGCCACCTCCTGGCTGAGACTTCCCTGTGTATGAAAAAGGGACATGGTTGTAATGTTTTGCATCATCAATCACAATCCTAAATTAGTACTCCCAACTAACATCTAGTTAACATCATTGATTGGACAAGCAGAAATATTTAGAGGAATGCTATACCTGGCTCAATCTGGGCTCCTCCACATGTGGCCTGGAAGGCCCAGGTTGGGCGTCAGAAGCCTCAGCCGGGGGGGAAGGAAGCGTGGAAGGAAGACTGGAGAGGGATGGCCTGGGTTCAGTCTGGCCTGCCAGAAAGAGCAGCCTGTCGTAGTACAACATCCTGGGGACATAGATGTCATCTGCTGCTCCGGATCTCTGTGAATCCAGGACTTTCTTGCGCTCCCTCAGATATGTGCTCCTCAGGCCACCAATGAAAATCTTTAAATAGGTGATGTCTGCCGTGGGGATCACCTGCTTCACAATTTCACACAATTGCTCCAGTGCTGCCTTCCTCTTTGCTTGGTTCTTGAAATGGGGGTGGGTAATCTCCCACAGACAGGGCAACTCACTTAGCATCATACTGACATGAAGTCATTGTCTTTCATTAAGATATCCATGTTCACTGCAAGACACAACACAAGACAAAGCCTAATGTCAGACAAAACTCTCCTAATCTTGTTACAATATAGGCCTCAATCTAGAAGCAGTATAGGCACAAGTTTGTCTCTTACCTTCGTTCTTACGATCGGCGCGTCCAATGCTCCTTCCTCCGCTCACAGATCGTACGTAATACGCACACGTGTTACGCTTTATACACACTGCGCATGCGCGTAACTCCGCCCGCCCCTGACGTCCTTTCTAGTCTATTCTCTGCCCCTTTTCGTTCGGCGCAGTGGGTGAAGAGCATGATGGCGGAGTTACAGCAGGTGCATGCTAATTCTAGCAACGAGGAGGAGGAGGAGGAAAGGCCGGATCCAGGCACGTCCCGATCCAGAAGGAGACGTTTTAAGGCCACAAATATGTCGTTTGGGGAGATGTTGGAGATGGTTGACATCATGAGGAAGTCCGACTATGACGGAAAATATGGGCCTTACCCCCACCCCAACATCCGAAAGGCCAAGATCATGGCGAAAGTGGTCAGGAGTCTTGAGAGGAATTTCGGGGTACAAAGATCTAAAGATCAGCTCAGGAAGCAGTGGTCGGACCTGAAGTTGAGAGAGCCAGAGCAGTACCGAAAGATCCGGAGAGTGCTGCAAAAAAGTAAGTAGTTGTGCTGTGTTCCTATTCTTTCTGTCTTTATTCCGTTTGTTCTGTTCCATATGCTTTTATTAATTGTAACGTTTAAAAGGGCAACTTTAATGTTCATGGGCCCATTATTCGTTCGTATCAAACATTTTTCTTTCGGCCTCTAGAACACCATTGTTTAGGCCATATGCATTTTCACACATTTTTTGGGGCCTACTTGGATGCCAAATATTTGTTTGTGTAGATGGGTTTGTCACTAGAATGAAATGCCAACTAGATTGTGTGTAAGGAGAGGACACTGAGCAGCTGTTTTCACATCTGGACACTGGAGCACTAGTGTGGGACACAAGAACACCATTTTTAGTAGGGGGGGCACACAGGTGCTCCAGTGTATACTATAGGGGGGGCTACATCTGTGAAGCTTGTACCAAACAGGTAAAGTATTGCAGCTTGACAAAGGACACTAAAAAATATACATCTTGGAACTCGGCTAAAATAGACAATTGTACCCCACTTCCAAGCAATGTTTCCTATTTCTAGTTCTGCCATCAAATATCTGTGTGCTAAGTATACCATTTTTGTTTTACATAGGGGAGAAAAGACTCGGAGGACACCCCTCATCCCAGGAGAACAGAGACCCCCCACCTCTGGAAGAAGGGGAAATACCGCAAACACAAGATGCTGAGCAGGAGGAAGAAGAAGACGTGGTGGAGATTGGCACCACAACAGGTGAGTGTCTGCGACCACAGGCTCAGGTAAAAGAGATGGATGGTGGCAGATTTTTGAGACCTTTTTTTTTGTTCTTTATCTCTTTTTAGGTGATCGTGATGTGAGGGATAGAGAACGCTTTACTTCTGAAAGTGCCCAGATACTGATCGGGGAGATCATGGGGTGTAATGCCGAACTGCAAAACATCAAGCAAAAAATCAATGATGTTATTAAAAAAAATAATAACATCATTGATGTTTTGGGGTGAATTTAAACCCCACAAAATCACCTGTTTTATTGTGGTCCAATCTTCCAAAAATGTTTTCAATGTTTAGAAAAGCCAAATTTGGAGGATGCACACAGTGTGCCAACATGTGCTATCTGCCATCACGGGAGATCAATGGACGCATTTTGGGGGTGCAACCCCTTCCTCAATTATAAAGTTGCATTGAGGAAGGGCTTGCTCCCCCAAAACACGTCCCTTGATCCCCCCTGATGGCAGATAGCACATGTTGACATTCGTAAATTGGTGTGCATCTTCCAAATTTGGCTTTTCCAGGGGTGATTTCCCCCCATCTGAACGCTATATCAAACCCAGTTCCTAAATACTGATGTCTGATATAGCCTTCAGGTTTTACCTAATGTGAACTTTTAAGTTCAAGTTTTTTGGCTTTCTTGTTGGTTTTACACAGGCCTGTTTTATCTGAAATGGATATTTCGATTTTTGATAATGCTACTGCAAAAATTGTTATACAACAAACATGTTGGTTTGTTTTAAAACCTTTGGTAAATGCACATGTGATTGTGCAGGTATAAAAAAGTGCCTTACTCAAGAATGTGTGGATTATTGTCTCAACACTACAACACTTTTGGGGTGATGTAATTGCTGTTTTATGCAAAAATGGGGGTTATTTCCTAAGGGCAAATACACTTTGCACTACAAGTGCAGGTTCAGTGCAGTTGCAAGTGCACTTGTAGTGAAATGTGTTTTTGCATTTAGGAAGTACCAGCCAACAGTGCTTTGTATGAGGTTACCCAATCACGACATTTTCTGCACTCAACACATTTCTGTCAGGGTCAGCTAAAACAAACACAAGCAGTAAATGTCCACAAAGAATTTCTTTTGGTTGTTTTTTATTTGAAAAAGGTTTCACAGATTGTCTGGCATATTGATAGCCCCCCTACCCGCAAAGAACTCCAGGTAGCGTAACCGGACATCACGGGCACTCAGGGAGGGCAAGCCAGGACGGCCACTTTCAAGCGCCGTCAGTGTTGATGGATTTGGGATTCCGGCCTCAGGCCCAACTGAGCCAGCATAGTTGGCTGAATGTTTTCTTAAAAAATTATGGAGAACACAGCAGGCAAGTATTATATGGTTCAGTTTATACTCCGCCATATGGATGGGTGTCAGAAATAATCGGAACCGGCTGGCCAGGATTCCAAATGTGTTCTCCACCACTCTTCGGGCTCTGGCCAGCCGGTAATTAAAAACCCTCTGTTCCGGGGTGAGGGTCCTCATCGGGAATGGCCGCATCAGGTGGTCCCCCAGCGCAAATGCTTCATCAGCAACGAACACAAATGGGAGAACTTCAACATTGTCCTCTGGAGGTGGCAAGTCCAAGCTGCCATTCTGGAGATCCCTGTAGAACTCCGTCTGGGCGATCACTCCACCATCGGACATCCGGCCATTCTTCCCCACGTCCACATACAAGAACTCGTAATTAGCCGACACCACCGCCAACATCACTATACTATTAAACCCCTTGTAATTATAATAGTACGACCCCGAGTTGGGTGGTGGGAAGATGTGGACGTGTTTCCCATCAATTGCCCCTCCGCAGTTAGGAAAGTCCCACCGCTGGGCAAAGTGGGAGGCCACAGTCTGCCATTCCTGTGGCGTTGAAGGAAACTGTTGAGGAAAAAACAATAAACATTACTATTTTTTCACAGAAACATGGCAAGCAGATTAGACACAAACATTATGGGGCAACCTCCAGATAGCATTTATTAAGGGGAATTTAACAACAACAAAGTATAAGGTACACCTATCATATTCCCCCTCCCCCCCTCATGTCCATTTCTAACATTATAGGGGGGGGACTCTTGGACAGGTAACCCTCTTCACTTCATTGAGAGATGAATGCCTAAATACAGGGTAACAAAAACTTTAAACAGTACCATTGGAAAGTATACAGGCAGGCCCTTGCACTACGTGCTTTGGGGAATTCATCCATACATCTGAGCACTAAAGAGATGGGTATAGTGTGTATGGGTTTGGCAAAGTCAGCAGATAGATGATTGAGGATAGAGAATTGGGATCAGCTGACTTAGCAATTGGGGGAGGGAGGGTTACAAAAAATTTGGGGACACCACAAAAAAGACCCTCTGGCACTCTGCCTGAATTTAAATAAAAAATAACATTTCAAAACATTTTAGGGGGTGTTTGGGGTAAAGCACTACTATAGAGCTGATAAAATACATTGTTAAGTGACTACATGAGGTGAATATGGGCAGGAGACACCATGCTGGAGAGGTTATTGAAGGGCAAATATGTATGAAGGACCTAAAATAATAATTACATAACAATCCAGCATGCATGAGGACAAAGGGGACATTCACAGCCTATTACAATCATGGTAATTAGGGAATGAGGAAAGAAATACAATATATTATCAAACATTAAATACAATAAAATGTGAGATAAAAGGATAAAAAATCTTACCTTCATATACTCCTTCTGCAGGACCTGGATGATGGCAGAACAGGTCTCTGGGATAATGATACCCAGAACCTGGGGGGAGATGCCTGTCGAGAACTTGAGGTCCTGCAGGCTTCTCCCTGTGGCCAAATACCGCAAGGTAGCGACCAACCTCTGCTCCGCAGTGATGGCTTGCCTCATGCAGGTATCCTGCCTGCTGATATAGGGGGTCAGCGAAGCCAACAGACGGTGAAACACGGGGTCCGTCATCCTGAGAAAGTTCCTAAAATCATCAGGATTATTCTCACGGATCTCATGGAGCAAAGGCATATGACAGAACTGGTCATGCTGAAGCAACCAATTCTTGGTCCATGAACTCCTCCCCACCCTGTTCATGGACTGGACTTGTGTCAAGGTCAGGATCCCAACACCAAGCCCCCGCACAGCACGAACTCTACGAGGAGTACGCATACGAAACATGGCTAGAAAACGGTCGGCTGCTCAGAACGAAGTAACAGAACGCACTGAAGAACAGCAAGGCCTGTGAAGAGCGACCTGAAAAACAGTAACGAACGAACAAGAATACAATGACTACTTAAAGTCACGCGGAACTTGCTTGCACGCACTGAAGAGCAGATACAAACCCACAAGCACAAACTGAACGGCAGAAAACGATCTGAAAGCCACAAGTCTGAAAAAGCGTGAATCGTCTCTCACCAAACTTTTACTAACACGAGATTAGCAAAAGGAGCACAAAGGGTGCCGCGCTTGGTTCTGAACCAGCCTTTTCTAGTCTCGTCGTACGTGGTGTACGTGACCCGGTGGTTGTCGATCGGAAATTCCGATAACTTTGTGCGACCGTGTGTAGGCAAAACAAGTTTGAGCCAACATCCGTCGGAAAGAATGTCCGAACAAAGTCCGACCGTGTGTACGCCCTATAACACCTGCATCAGATTAAATCTGCTTGTTAGTATGTAGGTAAAGAGGGTAAATCATCAAAGGCAAGCATACTGGTAGACCAAGGAAGACATCAAAGCGTCAAGACAGAAAACTTAAAGCAATATGCCTTGAAAACAGAAAATGTACAACAAAACAAATGAGGAACAAATGGGAGGAAACTGGAGTCAACATCTGTGACCGAACTGTAAGAAACCGCCTAAAGGAAATGGGATTTACATACAGAAAAGCTAAAAGAAAGACATCTCTAACACCTCAACACAAAAAAACAAGGTTACAATGGGCTAAGGAAAGGCAATCGTGGACTGTGGATGATTGGATGAAAGTCATATTCAGTGATGAATCTCGAATCTGCATTGGGCAAGGTGATGATGCTGGAACTTTTGTTTGGTGCCGTTCCAATGAGATTTATGCAGACGACTGTCTGAAGAAAACATGCAAATTTCCACAGTCAATTATGATATGGGGCTGCATGTCAGGTAAAGGCACTGGGGAGATGGCTGTCATTAAATCTTCAATAAATGCACAGGTTTACATTGAAATTTTGGACACTTTTCTTATCCCATCTATTGAAAGGATGTTTGGGGATGATGAAATCATTTATCAAGATGATAATGCATCTTGCCATAGCGCAAAAACTGTGAAAAAATTCCTTGAAGAAAGACACATAAGGTCAATGTCATGGCCTGCAAACAGTCCGGATCTCAATCCAATTGAAAATGTGTGGTGGAAGTTAAAGAAAATGGTCCATGACAAGGCTCCAACCTGCAAAGATGATTTGGCAACAGCAATCAGAGAAGGCTGGAGCCAGATTGATGAAGAGTACTGTTTATCACTCATTAAGTCAATGCCTCAGAGACTGCAAGCAGTTATAAAAGCCAGAGGTGGTGCAACAAAGTACTAGTGATGTGTTGGAGTGTTATTTTGTTTGTTTGTTTTTCATGATTCAATAATTTATTCCCTGTGCTTGTTCTATAAATCTATCTGTTACTGGCCACCACAATTATTTTTCTTGATTTCTTTTAGTGTTTCTTAAAGCCAGAAAGTTGCCATTTGAAATGCCTTTAGTTTTTGGCCATGTCTGTGATCTGCTTTTTTTCTGCAACAATAAACAACTGAAGGAACATCCTCAGGGACTGGTGATTCCATAATTTTTGCCAGGGGTTGTACATACATCCCAGTTTTGTGCAGCTCACTGCAGGCCAATAGTATGTCTGGAAGGCCAACAAGGAGAGGCAGACAGTCACAAGCCAATAAAAGAGGGCAAGCAGGCTCTGTGTCTAGAGGCAACGGTGCTGGTCTTGGACACGGTGCATCCTCAACAGCACGTGGCCGTGGGACACGCTTGGCCTTTTTTTCGGCAGCTGGCCATGTTGAGCCCAAACATGCGGAAGACTTGGTCGAGTGGATGACTAAGCCATCCTCATCCTCCTCATCCTTTCTCACCCAGGCTTAGGGTACTTTGTCTGGCAAAGCAGCTGCCAACGCGGCATCTTCCTTCAGCTCAATGGCATCAGTGACTTCTTCCCTAACCCCACCATGTCCTCCCGAGGAATCCCTCGAACTGTTTGACCACAGTGTCGGGTACATGCTCCAGGAGGATGCCCAAAGTTTTGAAGGCTCTGATGATGGTACTGAGCTAGATGAAGGCAGTAACGTGAGCACGGACAGAGGGGGTGCCCAAGAAGGACAGTAATCTAGCAGTCATGTTATGGAATCACCCTGTAAATTTTCATTGCAAACACTAATGCCCCTTACACACGGTCGGATTTTCCGATGGACAATGTCCGATCGGAGCGTGTTGTCGGAAATTCCGACCGTGTGTGGGCGCCATCGGACATTTTCCATCGGATTTTCCGACACACAAAGTTGGAGAGCAGGAAAAAAAATTTTCCGACAACAAAATCCGATCGCGTCAATTCCGACCGTGTGTGGCCTGTTACGACGCATGCTCAGAAGAAATTCCTACACGGGACAGCTCGTTCTGGTAAACTTAGCGTTCGCAATGGATACAGCACTTTCGTCACGCTGCAATGTTAAAAATGGTTTAATACAGCGCACTCTCTTCTTCTTTAATAATGTGACAAGAATTAAGTAGTTTTGCTGCTCATATTTACACACACTTCTCACAAACTTTTATTTGTGTTTTTTTAGTGGGATTCCCTGAATATATTGTTATTAGTTGTCACATCTGACAGTTTTATATTTTTTTTATTTTTTATTTTTTGGATTTTCAGCCTTTTTTTTTTCTTTAATGTTAGGATTTTTGCCAAGGCTGATCTTTGTTCAATGTTATTTTTATTTTTACTCCCAAATATTTTTGTCTGTGTTTTGTGTGTCAAGTTACCCCAACACCATTGATATCTTTTATTATTTAATCTCCAGGAGATTGTTTGTTGTTGGTGTCCCTTGTTCATTTCACATTGTATATTTGAAATGTACCTGAATCCTCACAAACCAACTGTCCTTTTTGAAGTAAAACACATAGGAGAGTATAATTCAAAACAAAAATCCTTTATTAAGGGATCAGAACCAAATAAAGAGGAAGGCAACACTGGATCAACAGTATAAATTAGCGAAGCCTGGGACCCCCACGGCAGACATCAATTCTTCAACATCAAAATTGGTGGCCTGAGGAGTCCATATCTAAGGGAGGGTAGTCTGGTCCGGGATTCGCAGAGATCCGGATAGCAGCAGATGACATCAGTGTCCCCAGGCTGTGGTACCACAAGAGGCTGCATCTTTTGGCCAACCAGACTGAACCCAGGGCAATCACTGTCTGGTCTTCCTTCCACGCTTCCTTCCGGGCTGTGGCTGTGCAGTTGGAGATGTGGCAGGAGGAGGAGTAGGACCTGGAGGAGGAGGAGGACTGGGGGGACCTGGAGGAGAGGGAGGAGGAGGAGGAGGAGGAGGACCTGCAGGAGGAGGAGGAGGACCATCCCCAAGATGTGTGTGAGGTGTAATTTGGTCCCTCATACCTTTCTCCAGAGCCTCCGATATGAGGGCCTCACACAAGACTTTTTGGCCCTCTTCCATCCTCTGCATTTTATAGGCTATGAAGGCAGCAATGTTCTCCTCCATGGTGTGGGGTGCTCCCAGGACCTCTGTAGCCCTCCAAAAGAATGCTATAGCAGCCTCCTCTAGGGTACTCCTCCTACTGCCACTTTCTATTTTCAGGGGGGGTGGAGGGACCTTGATATCAGCCAGCCGGCTCGGCCCGGCCACCTCCTGGCTGAGACTTCCCTGTGTATGAAAAAGGGACATGGTTGTAATGTTTTGCATCATCAATCACAATCCTAAATTAGTACTCCCAACTAACATCTAGTTAACATCATTGATTGGACAAGCAGAAATATTTAGAGGAATGCTATACCTGGCTCAATCTGGGCTCCTCCACATGTGGCCTGGAAGGCCCAGGTTGGGCGTCAGAAGCCTCAGCCGGGGGGGAAGGAAGCGTGGAAGGAAGACTGGAGAGGGATGGCCTGGGTTCAGTCTGGCCTGCCAGAAAGAGCAGCCTGTCGTAGTACAACATCCTGGGGACATAGATGTCATCTGCTGCTCCGGATCTCTGTGAATCCAGGACTTTCTTGCGCTCCCTCAGATATGTGCTCCTCAGGCCACCAATGAAAATCTTTAAATAGGTGATGTCTGCCGTGGGGATCACCTGCTTCACAATTTCACACAATTGCTCCAGTGCTGCCTTCCTCTTTGCTTGGTTCTTGAAATGGGGGTGGGTAATCTCCCACAGACAGGGCAACTCACTTAGCATCATACTGACATGAAGTCATTGTCTTTCATTAAGATATCCATGTTCACTGCAAGACACAACACAAGACAAAGCCTAATGTCAGACAAAACTCTCCTAATCTTGTTACAATATAGGCCTCAATCTAGAAGCAGTATAGGCACAAGTTTGTCTCTTACCTTCGTTCTTACGATCGGCGCGTCCAATGCTCCTTCCTCCGCTCACAGATCGTACGTAATACGCACACGTGTTACGCTTTATACACACTGCGCATGCGCGTAACTCCGCCCGCCCCTGACGTCCTTTCTAGTCTATTCTCTGCCCCTTTTCGTTCGGCGCAGTGGGTGAAGAGCATGATGGCGGAGTTACAGCAGGTGCATGCTAATTCTAGCAACGAGGAGGAGGAGGAGGAAAGGCCGGATCCAGGCACGTCCCGATCCAGAAGGAGACGTTTTAAGGCCACAAATATGTCGTTTGGGGAGATGTTGGAGATGGTTGACATCATGAGGAAGTCCGACTATGACGGAAAATATGGGCCTTACCCCCACCCCAACATCCGAAAGGCCAAGATCATGGCGAAAGTGGTCAGGAGTCTTGAGAGGAATTTCGGGGTACAAAGATCTAAAGATCAGCTCAGGAAGCAGTGGTCGGACCTGAAGTTGAGAGAGCCAGAGCAGTACCGAAAGATCCGGAGAGTGCTGCAAAAAAGTAAGTAGTTGTGCTGTGTTCCTATTCTTTCTGTCTTTATTCCGTTTGTTCTGTTCCATATGCTTTTATTAATTGTAACGTTTAAAAGGGCAACTTTAATGTTCATGGGCCCATTATTCGTTCGTATCAAACATTTTTCTTTCGGCCTCTAGAACACCATTGTTTAGGCCATATGCATTTTCACACATTTTTTGGGGCCTACTTGGATGCCAAATATTTGTTTGTGTAGATGGGTTTGTCACTAGAATGAAATGCCAACTAGATTGTGTGTAAGGAGAGGACACTGAGCAGCTGTTTTCACATCTGGACACTGGAGCACTAGTGTGGGACACAAGAACACCATTTTTAGTAGGGGGGGCACACAGGTGCTCCAGTGTATACTATAGGGGGGGCTACATCTGTGAAGCTTGTACCAAACAGGTAAAGTATTGCAGCTTGACAAAGGACACTAAAAAATATACATCTTGGAACTCGGCTAAAATAGACAATTGTACCCCACTTCCAAGCAATGTTTCCTATTTCTAGTTCTGCCATCAAATATCTGTGTGCTAAGTATACCATTTTTGTTTTACATAGGGGAGAAAAGACTCGGAGGACACCCCTCATCCCAGGAGAACAGAGACCCCCCACCTCTGGAAGAAGGGGAAATACCGCAAACACAAGATGCTGAGCAGGAGGAAGAAGAAGACGTGGTGGAGATTGGCACCACAACAGGTGAGTGTCTGCGACCACAGGCTCAGGTAAAAGAGATGGATGGTGGCAGATTTTTGAGACCTTTTTTTTTGTTCTTTATCTCTTTTTAGGTGATCGTGATGTGAGGGATAGAGAACGCTTTACTTCTGAAAGTGCCCAGATACTGATCGGGGAGATCATGGGGTGTAATGCCGAACTGCAAAACATCAAGCAAAAAATCAATGATGTTATTAAAAAAAATAATAACATCATTGATGTTTTGGGGTGAATTTAAACCCCACAAAATCACCTGTTTTATTGTGGTCCAATCTTCCAAAAATGTTTTCAATGTTTAGAAAAGCCAAATTTGGAGGATGCACACAGTGTGCCAACATGTGCTATCTGCCATCACGGGAGATCAATGGACGCGTTTTGGGGGTGCAACCCCTTCCTCAATTATAAAGTTGCATTGAGGAAGGGCTTGCTCCCCCAAAACACGTCCCTTGATCCCCCCTGATGGCAGATAGCACATGTTGACATTCGTAAATTGGTGTGCATCTTCCAAATTTGGCTTTTCCAGGGGTGATTTCCCCCCATCTGAACGCTATATCAAACCCAGTTCCTAAATACTGATGTCTGATATAGCCTTCAGGTTTTACCTAATGTGAACTTTTAAGTTCAAGTTTTTTGGCTTTCTTGTTGGTTTTACACAGGCCTGTTTTATCTGAAATGGATATTTCGATTTTTGATAATGCTACTGCAAAAATTGTTATACAACAAACATGTTGGTTTGTTTTAAAACCTTTGGTAAATGCACATGTGATTGTGCAGGTATAAAAAAGTGCCTTACTCAAGAATGTGTGGATTATTGTCTCAACACTACAACACTTTTGGGGTGATGTAATTGCTGTTTTATGCAAAAATGGGGGTTATTTCCTAAGGGCAAATACACTTTGCACTACAAGTGCAGGTTCAGTGCAGTTGCAAGTGCACTTGTAGTGAAATGTGTTTTTGCATTTAGGAAGTACCAGCCAACAGTGCTTTGTATGAGGTTACCCAATCACGACATTTTCTGCACTCAACACATTTCTGTCAGGGTCAGCTAAAACAAACACAAGCAGTAAATGTCCACAAAGAATTTCTTTTGGTTGTTTTTTATTTGAAAAAGGTTTCACAGATTGTCTGGCATATTGATAGCCCCCCTACCCGCAAAGAACTCCAGGTAGCGTAACCGGACATCACGGGCACTCAGGGAGGGCAAGCCAGGACGGCCACTTTCAAGCGCCGTCAGTGTTGATGGATTTGGGATTCCGGCCTCAGGCCCAACTGAGCCAGCATAGTTGGCTGAATGTTTTCTTAAAAAATTATGGAGAACACAGCAGGCAAGTATTATATGGTTCAGTTTATACTCCGCCATATGGATGGGTGTCAGAAATAATCGGAACCGGCTGGCCAGGATTCCAAATGTGTTCTCCACCACTCTTCGGGCTCTGGCCAGCCGGTAATTAAAAACCCTCTGTTCCGGGGTGAGGGTCCTCATCGGGAATGGCCGCATCAGGTGGTCCCCCAGCGCAAATGCTTCATCAGCAACGAACACAAATGGGAGAACTTCAACATTGTCCTCTGGAGGTGGCAAGTCCAAGCTGCCATTCTGGAGATCCCTGTAGAACTCCGTCTGGGCGATCACTCCACCATCGGACATCCGGCCATTCTTCCCCACGTCCACATACAAGAACTCGTAATTAGCCGACACCACCGCCAACATCACTATACTATTAAACCCCTTGTAATTATAATAGTACGACCCCGAGTTGGGTGGTGGGAAGATGTGGACGTGTTTCCCATCAATTGCCCCTCCGCAGTTAGGAAAGTCCCACCGCTGGGCAAAGTGGGAGGCCACAGTCTGCCATTCCTGTGGCGTTGAAGGAAACTGTTGAGGAAAAAACAATAAACATTACTATTTTTTCACAGAAACATGGCAAGCAGATTAGACACAAACATTATGGGGCAACCTCCAGATAGCATTTATTAAGGGGAATTTAACAACAACAAAGTATAAGGTACACCTATCATATTCCCCCTCCCCCCCTCATGTCCATTTCTAACATTATAGGGGGGGGGACTCTTGGACAGGTAACCCTCTTCACTTCATTGAGAGATGAATGCCTAAATACAGGGTAACAAAAACTTTAAACAGTACCATTGGAAAGTATACAGGCAGGCCCTTGCACTACGTGCTTTGGGGAATTCATCCATACATCTGAGCACTAAAGAGATGGGTATAGTGTGTATGGGTTTGGCAAAGTCAGCAGATAGATGATTGAGGATAGAGAATTGGGATCAGCTGACTTAGCAATTGGGGGAGGGAGGGTTACAAAAAATTTGGGGACACCACAAAAAAGACCCTCTGGCACTCTGCCTGAATTTAAATAAAAAATAACATTTCAAAACATTTTAGGGGGTGTTTGGGGTAAAGCACTACTATAGAGCTGATAAAATACATTGTTAAGTGACTACATGAGGTGAATATGGGCAGGAGACACCATGCTGGAGAGGTTATTGAAGGGCAAATATGTATGAAGGACCTAAAATAATAATTACATAACAATCCAGCATGCATGAGGACAAAGGGGACATTCACAGCCTATTACAATCATGGTAATTAGGGAATGAGGAAAGAAATACAATATATTATCAAACATTAAATACAATAAAATGTGAGATAAAAGGATAAAAAATCTTACCTTCATATACTCCTTCTGCAGGACCTGGATGATGGCAGAACAGGTCTCTGGGATAATGATACCCAGAACCTGGGGGGAGATGCCTGTCGAGAACTTGAGGTCCTGCAGGCTTCTCCCTGTGGCCAAATACCGCAAGGTAGCGACCAACCTCTGCTCCGCAGTGATGGCTTGCCTCATGCAGGTATCCTGCCTGCTGATATAGGGGGTCAGCGAAGCCAACAGACGGTGAAACACGGGGTCCGTCATCCTGAGAAAGTTCCTAAAATCATCAGGATTATTCTCACGGATCTCATGGAGCAAAGGCATATGACAGAACTGGTCATGCTGAAGCAACCAATTCTTGGTCCATGAACTCCTCCCCACCCTGTTCATGGACTGGACTTGTGTCAAGGTCAGGATCCCAACACCAAGCCCCCGCACAGCACGAACTCTACGAGGAGTACGCATACGAAACATGGCTAGAAAACGGTCGGCTGCTCAGAACGAAGTAACAGAACGCACTGAAGAACAGCAAGGCCTGTGAAGAGCGACCTGAAAAACAGTAACGAACGAACAAGAATACAATGACTACTTAAAGTCACGCGGAACTTGCTTGCACGCACTGAAGAGCAGATACAAACCCACAAGCACAAACTGAACGGCAGAAAACGATCTGAAAGCCACAAGTCTGAAAAAGCGTGAATCGTCTCTCACCAAACTTTTACTAACACGAGATTAGCAAAAGGAGCACAAAGGGTGCCGCGCTTGGTTCTGAACCAGCCTTTTCTAGTCTCGTCGTACGTGGTGTACGTGACCCGGTGGTTGTCGATCGGAAATTCCGATAACTTTGTGCGACCGTGTGTAGGCAAAACAAGTTTGAGCCAACATCCGTCGGAAAGAATGTCCGAACAAAGTCCGACCGTGTGTACGCCCTATAACACCTGCATCAGATTAAATCTGCTTGTTAGTATGTAGGTAAAGAGGGTAAATCATCAAAGGCAAGCATACTGGTAGACCAAGGAAGACATCAAAGCGTCAAGACAGAAAACTTAAAGCAATATGCCTTGAAAACAGAAAATGTACAACAAAACAAATGAGGAACAAATGGGAGGAAACTGGAGTCAACATCTGTGACCGAACTGTAAGAAACCGCCTAAAGGAAATGGGATTTACATACAGAAAAGCTAAAAGAAAGACATCTCTAACACCTCAACACAAAAAAACAAGGTTACAATGGGCTAAGGAAAGGCAATCGTGGACTGTGGATGATTGGATGAAAGTCATATTCAGTGATGAATCTCGAATCTGCATTGGGCAAGGTGATGATGCTGGAACTTTTGTTTGGTGCCGTTCCAATGAGATTTATGCAGACGACTGTCTGAAGAAAACATGCAAATTTCCACAGTCAATTATGATATGGGGCTGCATGTCAGGTAAAGGCACTGGGGAGATGGCTGTCATTAAATCTTCAATAAATGCACAGGTTTACATTGAAATTTTGGACACTTTTCTTATCCCATCTATTGAAAGGATGTTTGGGGATGATGAAATCATTTATCAAGATGATAATGCATCTTGCCATAGCGCAAAAACTGTGAAAAAATTCCTTGAAGAAAGACACATAAGGTCAATGTCATGGCCTGCAAACAGTCCGGATCTCAATCCAATTGAAAATGTGTGGTGGAAGTTAAAGAAAATGGTCCATGACAAGGCTCCAACCTGCAAAGATGATTTGGCAACAGCAATCAGAGAAGGCTGGAGCCAGATTGATGAAGAGTACTGTTTATCACTCATTAAGTCAATGCCTCAGAGACTGCAAGCAGTTATAAAAGCCAGAGGTGGTGCAACAAAGTACTAGTGATGTGTTGGAGTGTTATTTTGTTTGTTTGTTTTTCATGATTCAATAATTTATTCCCTGTGCTTGTTCTATAAATCTATCTGTTACTGGCCACCACAATTATTTTTCTTGATTTCTTTTAGTGTTTCTTAAAGCCAGAAAGTTGCCATTTGAAATGCCTTTAGTTTTTGGCCATGTCTGTGATCTGCTTTTTTTCTGCAACAATAAACAACTGAAGGAACATCCTCAGGGACTGGTGATTCCATAATTTTTGCCAGGGGTTGTACATACATCCCAGTTTTGTGCAGCTCACTGCAGGCCAATAGTATGTCTGGAAGGCCAACAAGGAGAGGCAGACAGTCACAAGCCAATAAAAGAGGGCAAGCAGGCTCTGTGTCTAGAGGCAACGGTGCTGGTCTTGGACACGGTGCATCCTCAACAGCACGTGGCCGTGGGACACGCTTGGCCTTTTTTTCGGCAGCTGGCCATGTTGAGCCCAAACATGCGGAAGACTTGGTCGAGTGGATGACTAAGCCATCCTCATCCTCCTCATCCTTTCTCACCCAGGCTTAGGGTACTTTGTCTGGCAAAGCAGCTGCCAACGCGGCATCTTCCTTCAGCTCAATGGCATCAGTGACTTCTTCCCTAACCCCACCATGTCCTCCCGAGGAATCCCTCGAACTGTTTGACCACAGTGTCGGGTACATGCTCCAGGAGGATGCCCAAAGTTTTGAAGGCTCTGATGATGGTACTGAGCTAGATGAAGGCAGTAACGTGAGCACGGACAGAGGGGGTGCCCAAGAAGGACAGTAATCTAGCAGTCATGTTCCCCCAGCTACAGCATACTACCAGGTTTGCTCCAGTGATGAGGAGGGAGGGGATGATGAGGTCACTGACTCAACGTGGGTGCCTGATAGGAGAGGGGAGGAGGAGGAGGAGAAGGAGGCACATCACCAATGAGGCAGGATGCCCTACAGGGGCCAGCCTAAGGGCAGCACACTGACTGCATCACACCGCAGAGCTCCGCATGTGCAGGGTGCTGCTGTCTCTGCACGTTATTCCAAAAGTTCTTTGGTGTGGGCCTTTTTTGAGATGAGTGCATCAGATCGCACCGCTGCTATTTGCAACATATAGCTCAAGCGTATCTCGTGTGGCCGAAACATCTCCTGCTTGGGCACCACATGCTTGACCAGACATATTTTGACCTGCCATGCAGTTGGTTGGCAAGCGTACCTAAAAGACCCACACCAAAGAACAAAGAGGACCTCTCCTTGCTCCTCATCAGCTGGGATCTCCAACCCCATTATACCTTCAGTCCTCTCTGAGACCTGCACTGAGAGGAATGAAAGTGTAGAATTAGGTGTGTCACAGCCAAGTACTTGCAGGAAATCTGCTATCGGTACACCGATGTCATATTGTATCAGGCAAATTTCCCTGCCCCAGCTGCTGCACCGCCGAAAGAAGTTCGCTCCCAGCCATCCACATGCCCAGCGGTTGAATGCTAGCTTGGCAAAATTGCTAGCACTTCAACTGCTACCTTTTCAGTTGGTAGACTCTGCCCCCTTCCGTGAGTTTGTGGAATGTGCGGTTCCTCAGTGGCAGGTTCCTAAACACCACTTTTTCTCATGGAAGGCGATTCCGCTCTCTACCGGCATGTGGAAGGCAATGTCTTGGCCTCGCTAGACAGGGCGGTCAGCGGTAAGGTGCATATTAGCGCTGACTCATGGTCCAGCAGGCATGGACAGGGACATTACCTAAGTTTCACGGTGCATTGGGTGACTCTGCTGGCAGCTGGGAAGGATGCAGGACAAGGTGCAGTAGTGTTGGAGGTTGTTCCGCCACCACGCCTCCAAAATGCCACTACTGGTGATTCTGACACACCTCTCTCCTCCACCCCCTCCTCTTCTTCTTCCTTCATGGCCTCTTCCTGTGCTTTGTCCTCAGAACCAGCGGTGCTCCATAGGGGATACGCAAGTACGCAGGCCAAAAGATGCCATGCGGTTCTTGAGCTGGTGTGCTTGGGGGATAGGAGCCACACTGGGGCAAAGATTCTGTCAGCTCTGCAGGGGCAGGTTCAGAGGTGGTTGACGCCACGCCAACGTAGGGCAGGAATGGTGGTTTGCGACAATGGCTCCAACCTCCTCTCCGCCCTCCGTCAGGCACAAATGACCCATGTGCCCTGTTTGGCTCACGTCCTTAACTTGGTGGTTCAGCGGTTCTTGGGCAGGTACCCGGGCTTACAGGATGTCCTGAGGCAGGCCAGGAAAGTCTGTGTGCATTTTTGCCAGTCATATAATGCCAGTGCTTGGCTGGCAGACCTCCAAAAGGAATTTAACCTACCCAAGAACCGCCTAATCTGTGACATGCCCACCAGGTGGAACTCAATGTTGTCCATGCTGCAGCGGCTGCACATGCAGCAGAGGGCCATCAATGAGTACCTGTGCGACTATGGCACCAGGACAGGGTCAGGGGAGCTTGTTTTTTTTCCCCACACAAGTGGGCCATGATCAGGGATGCATGCACTGTCCAGTCACCATTTGAGGAGGCCATGAGGATGGTGAGCAGTGACAGTGCATGCATCAGTGACACTGTCCCCCTTGTCCACCTGTTGGAGCACACGCTGCATGGAATAATGGACAGGGCACTTGAGGCAGAACAGAGGCAGGAAGAGGAGGACTTCCTTAGCTCTCAAGGCCCCCTTTATCCAGACAGTGTTCCTGCGTGCCCGCCGATCACACAGGAAGAGGAGGAGGAGGAGGAGGAGGAAGAGGAGGATTGTGTCAGCATGGAGGTGGAGCCTGGCACTCAGCATCAGCAGCAGTCTTTAAGGGATCATTTACAGTCCCAAGAAACCCATCAACTTGTATGTGGCTGTGGATCATGTCGTCCTTAGTGACCCAAAGGACTCCGGCCCGAATGCCTCAGCAAACCTACACTGCATGGCCTCCCTGATCCTGCAAAGCCTGTGGAAGGATCCTCGTATTCATGGTATCAAGGAGAGGGATCAATACTGGCTGGCAACCCTCCTTGATCCATGTTACAAGGGTAAGGTTGTGGACCTTATCTTGCCATTGCAGAGGGAGCAGAGCATGAAACATCTTCGGGAGGCCTTGCAGAAAGGTCTGTGCAACACGTTCCCAGAGACTGGGAGGTTACTAACTCCTGTTCCTGGACAACGTGTTGCTGAGGCTTTGGTCAGTCAAAGAAGGATTGGTGGAGAAGGTGGCCATCTGACCGATGCGTTCAGACATTTTTTTAGTCCGCAGCCACAAGGTATGATCGGTTCCAGCAACCATTGCCAGCGTCTGTTTTACATGGTGCAGGAGTACCTAGGGGCAAGATCTGACTTGGACACCTTTCCCACCAAAAATCCTCTGGGTTACTGGGTCTTGAGGATGGATCACTGGTCATGGGCTTGCACAGTATGCAATTGAGCTACTGGCCTGTCCTGCATCCAGCGTTCTTTCGGAACGCACATTCAGTGCTGCTGGAGGCTTTGTAACCGATCACAGCGTGCGTCTGTCCACCGACTCGGTCGATCGACTGACCTTCATAAAAATGAATCAGTCTTGGATCACCACCAGCTACCAAGCACCTGATGCTGATGTAACCGAATAATCTTTTTTGAAATGTCAGATCTCTTCAAGACTGCCTATGTGGATGCTGAGTGACTATCCTGTTATGCTGAGTAATTATCCTCTTCCTCCTCAATGGTCATGCTGATAGCTAGTAAGAACATTTTTGGTTCTGGGCGCCGCCACCAGTGCCTAAGGTGCAATTTTTCAGGGGCGTGTAATTACAATTTTTGATGCAATTCTTTGCAGCAGGGCTAGTTCCTGTGCTCCAACTAGAGTACCTGTGAGGGGTTGCAGTGTTGTGGCACCAGCACCAGTGCCTAAGGCCCAATTTTTCAGCCCCTTTTTAAAAGGGGCATGTAATTACAATTTTTTATGCAATTCTTTGCAGCAGGGCTCGTTCCTGCACCCCAACTAGAGTTTCTGTGAGGGGTTGCGGTGTTGTGGCACCAATACCAGTGCCTAAGGCCCAATTTTTCTGCCCCTGTTCAACAGGGGCATGTAATTACAATTCTTGATATAATATTTCACAGCAGGGGCCGTTCCAGCGCCCACCAAGAGTAACTGTGAGGACTTACAGTGTTGTGGCACCAGCATCACCACCACCATCACCAAAGGCCCAATTTTTCTGCCCCTGTTCAACAGGGGCATGTAATTACAATTCTTGATGTAATATTTCACAGCAGGGCCCTGTGAGGGCTTACAGTGTTATATCAACACCTAAGGCCCAAATTTCTGCTGAGTATATAGGGCAGGCCCCTACTTTCAAACATCCAACTTACAAACGACTCCTACTTGCAAACGGAAGGAGACAACAGGAAGTGAGATTAAATCTACCCCTAGGAAGGGAAATTCTCTCCTGTAAGAGTGAATATGGGAAAAACATTTCTCCTTTCCACTGATGCTTTATCACCAAACATTGTTTCACTAAAAACCCCAAATTTTCAAAAAATATTTGTCATTGGGACAAAAAGTGAAGTGAAATCATCTGAGGAGGAGCACAGACAGCAAAACAAATGTCACAGGGGTGATAACCCTTCCCTATGTTTTCCAAAAAGCTTAAAATAGATTTTTTTGGCTGGAGCTAAACACTTTAAAAATGTACCAGTTCAAAATTACAAACAGATTCTACTTAACAACAAACCTACAGTCCCTGTCTTGTTTGCACCGCCTGTATACTGCTATTCAGAGGGCCTAGGGCCCAGGGCCCCACACCTTTCCTTTTTTTTAATTTGGTTGCGGGGTTCCCCTTACATAGTTGGTAAGGTTGAATAAAGACACCAGTCCATCCAGTTCAACCTGAGTGAGTGTGCGTGTCTACAATTATCCCTATTTATTTAAGGTACCCATATAGCGCTGTCAATTTTACGCATCGCTCCACACATACATCGCACACTCACTATCCCTACCCTCAAGGAGCCCACAATCCAAGGTCCCCAAACTCACATTCATATATTAGGGCCAATTTTGAACAGAAGCCAATTAACCTACCAGCATGTCTTTGGAGTGTGGGAGGAAACCCACGCAGGCACAGGGAGAACATGCAAACTCCAGGCAGGTAGTGTCGTGGTTGGGATTCAAACCAGCAACCCTTCTTACTGCTAGGCGAGAGTGCTATCCACTACACCACTGTGCTGCCCTTAATATCCATACAA
Source organism: Aquarana catesbeiana (assembly GCF_042186555.1). NCBI lineage: Eukaryota > Metazoa > Chordata > Amphibia > Anura > Ranidae > Aquarana > Aquarana catesbeiana. The sequence goes on from NC_133328.1 coordinate 279,748,175, forward strand.
GACCCAAAGGGCCTGGTAATGGACTGGGGGTACCCATGCCATTTGTCTCACTGATTTTCATCCATATTGCCAGGACCCGACATTACATTAGAGCTGCAAGTAGTTGTAAATGACTTTTATTCCTTTAAAAATGTAATTTTGTGCAGGGACTGTTCTAAGCACGCACAACTTTACAGGCATACTGTAGACACCCCCCAGGTACAATATTTAAAGGAATATTTCACTTTTTTTTACTTTAAGCATCATTAAAATCACTGCTTCCAAAAAAACAGACGCTTTTAAAACATTTTTTTTGCATTGATATATGTCCCCTGGGGCAGGACCCGGGTCCCCAAACCCTTTTTAGGACAATACCATGCAAATTAGCCTTTAAAATTAGCACTTTTGATTTTGAATGTTCAAGTCCCATAGACGTCAATGGGTTTCTAACGTTCGTGTGAGTTGAACTTAAATTGGACTCAAACATCAGGTGTTTGTTCATAGAACAAACAAACTAATGGGACTGTAACATTGGCCAAAGCATGCACCTGACCTCTATGCTTTGGCCAGTGAAAGTGCGATTTGCTGTGAGAGCCATGATTGGCCAAAGACAGAGTGCCTTTGACCAATCATGTCTTAGGGGCTAAGTCCACGCCCCACAATATATAAGGTTACTTACATGGTGGCCGTGTTTAGTGTATATGAATGGAGATTAGGCAGGGCAGTTAGGGTATTGTGCAGTCAGTCAATGTAGAGTATATAATACAGTGCAGTGTAGAGAATATATAATACAGTGTAGTGCAGAGACTATATAATACAGTACAGTGTAGAGAATATACAGTATAATACAGTGCAGTGAAGAGTATATAATACCGTGTAGTGCGGTGTATATAACACGGTGTAGTGTGACTCAGAGTTATGGTGCTAATGAAGTGTTGGTGTGTACAACACTTCTGTGTCACCACTGATCCCATTTTTTTTTTCATTAATCTTTTTTTCTTTTTTTTTTTGCATTATTAGTACTGCCCTTTCTGTGTCACAGGTGTTATATCTTCTGCGTAGCACAGCAGTGGTATTTTTTTTTTTTAATTTTCTTTTTTTTTGTCACAGCACTAAAAATATTTAGGGCATATTTGCTGTCCCCCCTTCTGCGTCGCAGGTGTTCCTCTTTGTGCATCAGCAGTGGTTCCCTTTTTTTTTTTTTTTTTTTTGGCGGGGGGGGCTTTTTGATTTATTTTCCAGCAGCAGCAAAAAAATGTCAAAAAAAAATGTATCCATAATTGCTGTTCCTTCTTCTGAGTCGCAGGTGGTCTTCCTTCTGCGTCACCACTGGTTTTTTTTTTTTTTTTTGGCATTTTCTTAATTTTTTTTACATTTATCTTATTTTAATTTTTTTTTTTTTTTTTTTTGCGCAATTGTTGCACCCTTATTTTCTTTATTAAAAAACTGTGATAAAACGGTTTATAGTGCACCAAGCACAAAAGTATTGCACTCAAGCATTATTTTTCCATCCCACACTCTATAATAAAAAGTCATAAAAATCTCCCCCAAAAAATCCTTATTATGTCTGAAAGGCCAACAAGGAGAGGCAGATGCTCACAGGCCACTAAAAGGGAGCCTCTCTGTCTACAGTGAAAAGTGGTGGTCGCGGAGATGGTGCATACTCTGCAGGTGGGGCACACTTCTCCTTTTTTTCCGGTGCTGGCGGTATTATTGAGCCACAACATGCAGAAGAGGCAAAATTTTTCTGCACCTGTTTGACAGGTTCCTTTTATTTTCTATTTATTTTTCTCATTTTTAACCACTTGCCAACTGCTGCACACCGATATACGTCAGCACAATGGCAGCGGTGGGCAAATGGGTGTACCTGTACGTCCCCTTTAATTGGTGGGGCTAGCATGCGCACACCCGCCACATACAGGCTGACCGTGCCCGTGGGACCGGCGGACTCGAAGTCCGCCGGTCTCCAGGGGATCGTGTTATGGAGCCGCAGGGGGAAGTGCCTATTTAAACAAGGCATTTCCCTTCTGCCTTGTGTCATGACAGAGATCACTGCACCTTGTCATCGAGAGCAGTGATCACTGTCATGCGAGTTGTAGCCTATCCCCCCACAGTTTGAAACACTCCCTAGGACACACTTAACCCCTTCATCGCCCCCTAGTGGTTAACCCCTTCCCTACCAGTGTCATTTACACAGTAATCAGTGCATTTTATAGCACCGATCGCTGTATAAATGACAATGCTCTCAAAATAGTGTCAAAAGTGTCTGATGTGTCTGCCATAATGTTGCAGTCACAATAAAAATCACAGATCACTGCCATTACTATTAAAAAAATAATAATAATAAACATGCAATAAAACTATTTTGTAGATGCTATAACTTTTGCGCAAACCAATCAATATACGCTTATTGCAATTTTTTTAACCAAAAATATGTAGAAGAATACAAATCAGCCTGATCTGAGGAAAAACATTTTTTTAATATATTTTTGGGGTCAAAAAATAGGGTAGAGTTCAGCTCTAAATAAACTCAACAAATAATGGTACCAACATCCCTAAATTTAATAAAGCAAATAGATAAAGGGAATGGGACTTTAGGGGTACATCGTATAGGAAATGACACAATTTTTAATATATAAAAATATACAAATTATTTATTCAGAAAAACAATATAACAGTAAGGAGTACAGTTATGGTCACAGTCATAGGTATATACACATTGCCTATCCCTGACAAATTAGAGTACTGTAGTCACATACAAGGTATTCCCACGTCCAGAAATTTCAACATGTTTCGCCAAGACGGCTTCATCAGGAAAAGAGGACAAGGGTATTTAATTAATGAGTATAAAAAACCTGATATGTTCAACCTTAGATGTGTAGAAAGAAAAGAAAAACAAAAAAATTATTATATCACACTTCAAAAAGTTAACAAAATATAACTTGCACAAGCATGGCCCCACACCTCCCACAGGACGAAACCACCCCTAGCCATCCAGCCCCATCCCACAAGAAAAAAAAAAAACAACTTTGCACTCTTTTTTTACTTATATTACAAAAAAGAAAAAAAAAACAGTGGTGCTTAAATACAACCAAAAGAAAGCTCTATTTGTGTGAAAAAAAATATAAATATTTTGTTTGGGTACAGTGTTACATGTCTAAGTAATTGTCATTCAAAGTGTGAGAGCACTGAAATCTGAAAATTGGCCTGGACAGGAAGGGGGGCAAAAGTGCCCTGTATTAAAGTGGTTAAGGGGAACCCTATAACAGAATTAAGAAAAAATGGTGTGGTCACCCAAAATCCATACCAGGCCATTTGGGTCCATTATAGATTTTAAGGGGAACTTCATGCCAAAATGTAAAAAAAAAAATAAAAATGGCGTGCCCCCCCAAAATCCATACCAGACCCTTATCCGAGCATGCAGCTTGCCCCCCCCAGCCCCCCCTCCTGAACCATACCAGGCTGCTTGCTCTCGACATGGGGAGGGTGCTTTGGGGTGCCCCCCAAAGCACCTTGTTGATGGGTACAAGGGCCTCATCCTGAAAACCCTGGGCTGCCCCCCCCCATGTGATTGGGTATCCGGTAGATCGTACCCCTACCCATTTACCAAAAAAGTGTCAAAAAGTAAGAAACACGGTAAACTGTTTTTGACAAGTCCTTTATTAAAAAAGAAAAAAAAAGAAAATAATGTCCCTCGATGTAATCCATCGTCAATCATGCCAATCCGAAAAAAAAAAGCCCCACTGTCATCACTTGGGAGGCCCCAGCCGTCTGCCTCCACTCTGCTTTGACAGCTCTTATATGGGCAAGAGCCGGGGCGGGGCTACCCAGCTAGGAGAAATGTGAGACCGCCCCCTTCTGACATCATGTGAGGTCAAGTGACCTCAGAAGGGAGCAGTGTCACCAGGTGATGTAACCGCGTTACCCTACCCCTTGTTTATTGAAGAATATTATTAATATCTAAATATTCTTGTATCTCAGAGGCGCTTCTGGATGAATAGCATTGATAGCCAAACTGACTTAAAACAAAGTGTGAGTTTATTGTCACACAATTGGCATCATAAATACAATGTAAAAAAATATAATAGTTCAGTTCAGTGTAGGTAAAAATATATGAAATAGAATAAAAAGTTATAAAGCTGTAATAAGCTTATGAAAGCATGTGGGCTTCATGGCTGCTGTGCTGTCTTGTGTGTCGTCCAAGAAGAAACAGGAAATTACGTTCTCAGTCTTCTGGCAGAATTGACAGCTGTCCCAACTTATCAAAGTGTCTTGTGAACATGTCAGTATCATCTATCCTAGTGACTGTGTGTGTGTGTCTGTGTGTGTGTCTGTGTGTGTGTCTGTGTGGAAGCATTGGCTTTATATGTTACATGTGAACGTGTGAACGTCATAACCTCACACCAACTTAGAACCTTGTATGGCACATATTCATTTCTGCTAACTTCAGTAAGCTATCCAAAAGAAGATTCTAACTCAGAGTCATATATGGCATAGGATTGACAAGCCCACATGTAACACTCCATACTTTAAGTAATGGGCTGATCATGTAATGTCATATAACCAAACATCTACATAATATGAACACATTTTACCAACTTTACATTAGGTAACTATATACTAGTACTTATTAATATGACTGGAACTACAAACTAACTTAACTTAACAGTATATAATCCACAATGTATATTCCTTTAGCTACGTGGACACGTGTCTATTTTTGTCTTCTCATGACATTCTACACCAAGATACCTTATATGTCATACTCAAATTGGATACACCAGAAAAATCCAGCAATGCTCAGCTTTAGAAGAAGAATCATGTCAAATCTATTGATCAAGGTCATTCACACATACTCTATTTATCATGATTAATCATAAAACCAAATATGTTTTGCAAGCTTGCCATGAATATAATATAACACCTATAAGTGCCGAATTATGAATTTGGAATAATATTCTAACAATCCCCCCTGAATTATGATTAATCATATCAAAATATTCTAATACATTCAAAACATCATTCATGTCACATTTACACATCCTTGTATCAAATGATTGAACACAATATTCCTCAGAACTGAAGCAGCTAGAAATAACTCTCCTTCTAATCACTTTTCTTTTTACTTTAACTTCTCTTAGATCTATCTATTCAAAATCTTAAAATAATGATATAGAATTTAAAAATGTATAACATAATGATGACTCATATCTATAATTACTATTATTAATAATAATATCAATAGTTATTACTATTAATAAAATAAATTATGCAATAATATATTTCCATATTTGTGCTCAAATAATATTTTAGCTCTTTGGAAATATACTTTACACTCTAAAACTTGTCATAACTTTCCATATTTCTATTAAGAGTGATATGTTTCTTAAGTTATGAACAAAATATGTTCTATAAACTAGAATGAGTGTGCAGTTGTTACCTAAAAATATTCAATATACGAATAAGGAAAAATAAATAAAAATAATAATGATTATCCTAACTTAATATGAACATTAATATCAGAATAATCGGATTATCAAAAAATGTATATGTGGACAAATGTTTGAGTCCCAAATTGTTTATCTATAGTAGATAAAGTTTCTTCTGATTAATTTTTTCTTTATGAGATGTCTTTAAAGTTTCTTCTTCAAGTTCTGTTAGGTTAGAAAAACCTTGTTGAATAAGATAAAACAGTCATAAATCTGAAGTTTCTTCCCTAGAGGATTCCTTCTTTAACTTTGAATTTTCCTGATATTCTCTTTGCTCTTCATAATTCATATGAGCTTGTTATCCTCCATATTTATTTGATTTTAGATGCCATTTCTGTAAAAGAAATGCAGTATCATTAATTAGGCAAAAAATATTTACATTCAATTCTTGTAACTTTTTTCCAACAAATGTTAAAACATTATGAGACAATAACTTTGTGAATTTGTTAAACTATATGTAAAATAACACTATCTTATATTTTCCTTCAAAGAGAACTTCTGTATGACAATGTACTGTCCTTATCCTGTCTAAGATGGCCTAAACTATAAATCATATGTAGTGTGAAGTTTAGGTATGACAGGACGCAACACCTCCTTTGGTCATGATACAAATCTCTGTTTTCACAAACAAAATAAAAGTTTTGTACCACCCAGAGATGACAATGGACTATGCCTTTGTTCTCATCTCTAAAAGATTAGAAATGTGCATAACTGTATTCTGTGTTGAAGCTCTTATTCTAGTGTTAGACTGTTCTGTAGTAACAAGTACTGGCTCTATGTCCTCCTCTGTTCTTATGCTGGAAACCTGAGATAAAGACTTCTCAGATACAGCTGTATAAACATGTGCTGGTGTACATTCCTGAAGATGTCTTCCTTTTACATCTATCTGAATGTGTTTGAATGATAAAGCTCTGAACCATAGAGGATATGTTTTACGACATTCTTTAAAACTATCTTCCTCAAAAATACCTTTTAGTGAGCAGTCAGGTGTCTGTACAATGATTTTGCTTGATTTCACTATGCTCTCTGTAGCTTTAATTGCATAGTAAACACTTAGCAGTTGCTTTACACCTGACTCAAAAGTTTTTTCCAAAAATGATAAAACTCTGGAGAAATAGGCAATTATTTTCTCCTTACCTTCTTGTAATTGAGACAACGTTACTGAGATGGCATTCTCAGATACATCAGTTTTCAAAACAAAAGATGCTTCAGAACAAACCTCTATTGTACTTAATGCTGGAGCATTCTGCAAATCTTTTTTCAACATTTCAAAAGCATTTTTCTCATTTGGACCCCATTGGTCAACTATATTACCTTTATTTCTCAAAAGATTATATAGTGGATTAATTTTTTCGGTGAAACAGTGTACAAACTCTTTGCAATGATTTATTTTATGCAAAAATTGACGCAATGCCTTATGGGTTGTTGGAGTTGGGATTGCAGTGATATCTCTAACAGTTTCTTGCAACAATTGTCTCTTTCCTTGACTAATTTGCATGTGAAGGTATTTCACTTGACTTTTCATCAGCTGAAATTTTGTCGTGTTTAATTTTAAACCTTCAGCTTGTAACATCATAAACAACTCAGACAAAAGAGCTATATGTTCATCGATATTCTGAGTACTCAGCAGAATCGTATCCACATGCTGACAAATGCAGTCTGGCCTAGAAAATTTTGAAAGTATTTTTGCTATAGATTCATGAACTATACCATCACCAATACCTAGACCAGGTATTAATCGAGTGAACGTATAAGTCTCGTTTCTGAATGTGAATGCGAGTTTGTACTGGCTGCTATTCGTTAAAGGAAGGGAAAAATGGCTATTCATAATTTTTAATACAGAGAACACTTTGTCCTCAGCATTCAAATTTAACTTTTAGTTAGATTTATCAGGAAGAACTGGGTTATTTGTGATATGTTTATTCAATGTCCTTAAGTCAACTGATAAAGAATATGAATTATCAGTATTTTTGATAGGCCAAATACAGTTATTTACCACTGATTTAGCTTTCTTTACAATTCCAAGTTGTACAAACTCTTGAATAATGGCAGAAAGTGGACCAACTGATTCTAGTGGTAACTCATACTGATTAAGGGGTTCTGGATCTTTTCCCTCAATATTCAATTCAGTATTTTTCAAAGTTCCAATGTCATTTTTGAACTTTGACCACAAACTTGGAAAATGTTGTACCACTTCCTTTAAATCACAATTACTATCAACATCAGGCCACTTTTGTTCTATAGACATATTGCTAATGGAACCAACTTTACTGTATACAGAGGGATCAATAAGCACTGATTTGGGCCTAGATGGATCTTTCCAAATACTTTTATTAGCCAAATCGATCACCCATTTTTGTTCATTGATTACATCAATACCAAGTATATTCTCTGCTTTGTGACATACCCAAATGTTAATGTTAGTTTTCACTATTCCTGGTACTTCAAATGTTACATTAGATACCCGTCTAGCAGTGGAATTACCTGTATTATTAAAACCCACTATATTACACATAGGAGAATTGGATTTCACAGGTATGTTTTCTTTGGTAAGGCTAATCCCAGATCCACTGTCAATGAGACAATTAATATTTTTACCATTCAGCAAACATTGTATATAAGGCCTACCATTCTCGTCCAAAATAATTGGTGCTACATATTGTAATGGCAGAGAAATTGAATCCCGGTGTGATTCTATTTTTGGCAATGGCAATAAACCCTCTCTTTCAGTGACAGTGTTGTCTGAACTGCTGTTAACAGTCAAATTACTGATCTGTTTGACTTCAGTGGCATAAGGCAATTCAGTCAAAATTTTATCTTGACATGAAAAAACAGGTTGTACAAAAGCTGATTTTTCATTCTCCATATCTTTAGTTTTTATTTGTGAGTCTCTCTTAAATTTACAGCAATGTTTTCTCATATGCCCAGATCTATGACAGTAAAGACACGTGATAGGGTCTCCTTGTCTCACTTGTCTGCAGCTGTCCTTGTCATTCCTGCCAAGACCTGTCGTTTCTGACATGTCTGCAGCCTGACTATTTTTGTCACATTGAATTATAGCTATCTCATGTGTGAGATTGCTTTGATTCAATTGTCTCCTAATTTTATCAATGAAGTTTACCACATCATTTAAATTTTGACGTTCCTGTGCTATGGCTACTGAAGTTGGGTCAAGGTATTTAAATTTTTTTATGAAAGCTGTTTTTAAACCTGGGTCATTGTCATCATCTACTCCAAATATCATTTCATAAACCTTGCAAAATTTTACTTTAAAGTCAATTGGATTTTCTTCTGCAGTAGTCTGTAAAAGATCTAACATTTCTATGGTCGGTATTTGCTCACCGGTCATACATAGCAATAATTGTCGCAGTCTATCTGTCGCGTCATTTTGTTTTTCCTGACCTTCGTCATCAATAACAGGTGTGTTAATTCGTTTACCAAAATTAACAGGAACCCACAACTGAAATATGTAATTGCGTTGATCATTTGACAGATTAAAACGATCCGCAAACATTTCAAATAAATCCCAATTGGAAAATACAGTTGCCTCAGTGTCATAAATAGGAAAGTCTTTTAAAACTTTCATAAGTTGGTCATGTATTTGCAACTTTAGTTTTGCAGTTCTACATAATAAGTTTTTATGTTTCATTTCTTTTTCATCAGTAGCGTCAACATTCTCCATATCCGAACTTTCCGGAATATAAGAGGATTGTTGCTTACATTTAGATTCAGTCTTTTTGTCATCTGTAGTTATTACAGCAATCTGTGTCAATCTACTGTCATTCTGAAGCTTTTCCAAAAGATTTGTTTTGGAGTCAATTTGTTCCTCAAGATTCTCTATATAATTACAAAAAATCTCACAGTTTGGACAATTAAGAGAATCTTGGGACACATTTTCATGTATTCCTGTGTTCTGTACATTGTTAGTTTCTGTCTGCTTTAGTGTACACACATTTTTAGCAGGTAAATCAACATTAATAATCATTTTGTTAAATATTCTCACTAAGCTTAAGATATTATTTATTTTCTTACGTAATTTATGTACAGTGAACCTGGATTTATCAATCTGTGTATTGGCATTTAAGCATTCATTGTACATATATCTCCACAAGTGACTGTCATTTGGATATAAAGACACATCTTTAAACTCTAGCTTGCTTTCTCTCGCTATTTCATCAATAAATTCCATAACTTTTACTCACCGTATTTAGAAGAATTTCTCGTCTTCAACCGTCTGTTACTGGACTGTTGTCCACATCTGACGCAACACAAACGCCTCTTGGTAGGTTCTGAACCGTCTTTTTTCTCGAGACTTGAATATTCGCAAAACTGCGCTAATCTCTCCCCCCTCAGCAAGGATCGAGATTTCCGAAAAAATTGAGAAATGACGGAACTGTCTGGCTCGCCAAAATGAAGAATATTATTAATATCTAAATATTCTTGTATCTCAGAGGCGCTTCTGGATGAATAGCATTGATAGCCAAACTGACTTAAAACAAAGTGTGAGTTTATTGTCACACAATTGGCATCATAAATACAATGTAAAAAAATATAATAGTTCAGTTCAGTGTAGGTAAAAATATATGAAATAGAATAAAAAGTTATAAAGCTGTAATAAGCTTATGAAAGCATGTGTGCTTCATGGTTGCTGTGCTGTCTTGTGTGTCGTCCAAGAAGAAACAGGAAATTACGTTCTCAGTCTTCTGGCAGAATTGACAGCTGTCCCAACTTATCAAAGTGTCTTGTGAACATGTCAGTATCATCTATCCTAGTGACTGTGTGTGTGTGTCTGTGTGTGTGTCTGTCTGTGTGTCTGTGTGGAAGCATTGGCTTTATATGTTACATGTGAACGTGTGAACGTCATAACCTCACACCAACTTAGAACCTTGTATGGCACATATTCATTTCTGCTAACTTCAGTAAGCTATCCAAAAGAAGATTCTAACTCAGAGTCATATATGGCATAGGATTGACAAGCCCACATGTAACACTCCATACTTGAAGTAATGGGCTGATCATGTAATGTCATATAACCAAACATCTACATAATATGAACACATTTTACCAACTTTACATTAAGTAACTATATACTAGTACTTATTAATATGACTGGAACTACAAACTAACTTAACTTAATAGTATATAATCCACAATGTATATTCCTTTAGCTACGTGGACACGTGTCTATTTTTGTCTTCTCATGACATTCTACACCAAGATACCTTATATGTCATACACAAATTGGATACACCAGGAAAATCCAGCAATGCTCAGCTTTAAAAGAAGAATCATGTCAAATCTATTGATCAAGGTCATTCACACATACTCTATTTATCATGATTAATCATAAAACCAAATATGTTTTGCAAGCTTGCCATGAATATAATATAACACCTATAAGTGCCGAATTATGAATTTGGAATAATATTCTAACACTTATAAAAGAGCTGTCAAAGCAGAGAGGAGACAGATGGCCGGTGGCCTCCAAAGAGATGACAGTGTGCTTTTGTTTGGGGGGGGTAGGAGAGCGGCGTGATTGATGATGGATTACATCAAGGGACATTATCTTTATTTTTTATTTTTTAATAAAGGACTTGTCAAAAACTGTTTACTGTGTTTCTTACTTTTTCAAAACCTTTTTGGTAAATGGGTAGGGGTAGGATTTATCTGATACCCATTCACATAAGAGGGGGTTGGATCTGGGGGGCTTCCAGATTCTGATAAGCCCCCCACCCACTGACCCCGACAACCACAGCCCAGGGTTGTCGGGAGACACCATTGTCCCCATCAACATGGGGACAAGATGCTGCGGGGTGGGGGGGGGCAAAGCACCCACCCCCCCATGCTGAGGACATGTGGCCTGGTATGGTTCAGGAGGGGGGCACTCGCCCCTCCTTTTTTCTTACCTGCCAGGCTGCAAGCTCAGATAGGGGTCTGGTATAGATTTTGGAGGGACCCCATGCCATTTGTTTTTACAAATTTTGACATGGGGTTCCCCTTAAAATCCATACCAGACCAGAATGGACTGGGGGGGACTCCACACCATTTAAAAAAAAATGTAATCTGTATTGCCGAGAGTTGGCAAAACATTACAGCCGCGAGCAAGTTTAAATTACATTTTTTCCTTTAGAAATGTAATTATTGCTGTGGCATGTTCTATACATTACACAGATGCACCACGTTACAGAGATCCCCCAGGCACAATATTTAAAGGGATATTTCATTTTTATTATTTTTTAAGCATCATTAAAATCACTGCTCCTTTAAAAACTTTTTTTTGCATTGATACATGTCTCCTAGGGCAGTCCCTCAGTCCCCATACACTTTTTATGACAATAACTTGCATATAAGCCTTTAAAATGAGGACTTTTGATTTTTCCTGTTCATGTCTTATAGACTTTAATAGCGCTTGCATGTTCACTAGAACTTTTTGCCTGTTTGAGATGTTCTGGTGTGAACCGAATCAAGGGGTTGTGTAACGGCTTACCTTGGTTGGAGTCCATAGTGCAGAGACGTATGCTGACCCTTGCAAATAAACACAGCCCACGGTAACTAGGTAAAAGGCTACCTGGGCTGTCAATCTGAGCACGGGTGCTTGACAGGGAATTTACCAAAGGATTGTCGAGGTGAAGCTGTAGTCAGGGGTTCCAGAAGTCAGTTAACAATGAACAGAGCCAGGGTCAGAAGCCGGGGGCAGTCTTGGAACACTGAAACTTGAAAATAAGAACACAGGAAAACAGGAACCTTTGGCAATACAAGAGACAATGAACTGACACAGCCCTCAGGTTGAGGCAGTGTTTTATACCCAGCTGATTTGATAAACTGCCTCAGCTGAACCAGGAGTGACAGGTGTTAATTTCAAAGCAAGATCTAGAGTATACCCCCCCAGTGCTGCATGCAGGACAAGGCATAGCTTGAAACCAGGCTGAATAATGAACTGAGGTGTGGCTCAGAGGCAATACAGCAGGAGCAGTACACAGAAAGTCATAGGTTCAATACCTCCTTGAGCCACTTGGGGTGTGACCACGCCTGGCCATTTGCATGGCACAGTAGGAACCGTGACAGAGTGTTCAGCCAATCCCTACTCACACTATACGAACACTACACTAACACTAGTGCAAGGTGCAAGGCTTCATCCAATTAGGGCCCTAGAATGCACTGTGCAGCATGCAGTGCATTGTGGGGTGCTCAGCAGGCGGACATCCTGCCAAGCACCCCGTAAATTCAGGTGTTTGCCAAATGGGTGAACAGCCCTGAACTGCTCACCCAACTCTAGTTAGCATGCAGATGAGTTGTTTGCAGCACTTGGGACCTTGGAATGTTTCCAATGTCTAACCAGACTGAGGCGTGCTGCAAGCAATATATGACTTCCTAAGGGCCTAAATTAGGATGGGACACCCTCTATACCCAGATAGAGCAAAGCCATTCCTGGGGACGCAGGAATAGCTAATCCTACTACCTTTGTAATGACTTCAAAGACTTTTGGTAGATAGTTGGAGAGGTAAGGGCACATCCATAATATGTGAAATAGCATGCTAGGGGTACTACAGTTCCTCCAACAGTTAGAGGATAGGTATGTAGAAATACGATATGGGGTCAAGTACCACCGCTGTAAAAAACTGCGGGTCAGTTCCCATAGGTCTGCACATTTAGTTACTGCATAAGTGGTACTGAGAACCCTTTGAAAACTTTCAGAGGGATGTTCAGCTCCTAAATCACGTTCCCAAGCTTTTTAGTGAATTAATTTGGTTTTATCATGGTGATTAGAGTAAAATAGAGTAATGCCTGTAATATTTTTGTTAGGTGTCTTGTAGTATTTGGAAGGAAGAGATAACAGAAGTATTGCATTGTAAGAAGTGCAAAATTAGCAAATATTTATAATGGTCAAGGTCTGAGATACCATACTCCAGTTGCAGTGATCTAAATTTTTTGAGGGCAGGGCCAACAGATCTTCCAATATGTGAATTCCTTGAGAGATCCAATGTGTGAGATTGAGGACAAGTAAGACAAGTGAAAGAATAGAGAGGGAGAAAGAGATAGGGGTCAGCTTATTATGTCCAGGGCGTAAATCTAGTAGTGATTTCCAAGCCTGTAGTGAAGCTGTTATGGAAGGGAAAAAAGGATATGCTTGTGAGGAACATGGTAATAGATTAGTAGGTAATTTATATAAATTATTCTCTGGAACTTGGTGGCTTTTAATTCAGCCCATAAGGTAGATGGCATTGGGGAGAACCAAGCATTCAAGTGTGTTAAGATTGTGTCCAAGTAGTAGTCACAAAGTAAGACATGACCAGTCCCTCCAGCTTTCCTTGTTTTAATTAACTTGCTAAAAGCACACTTGGCCCTCTCACCCTGCCAAAAATAACAATTTAGGGTAGATTTTAGGGTTTCCACGTTATAGGAGTTTAGACAAGCGTTCGGAAAATGACCCTTAAAACGAATCCCTCAGTAGTTAAACTGGAAGGATGGTAGAATGGCTGGCCAAACAAGCCCCCAGTGTTCCTCAGACGTGACCAAATAAGGAAGAAAAAGAGCAAAAGGAAGGAATTGGAACGGGACTTTGCGTGAGGCATGTCAAAGGGTTGATATAAGCTTATTGATCAAAATCAAATTAAATTCATCTAAACCAATATTTAATCTATGATCCATGATGTTGAAATTATATAAATAAACAATACTTAAAAACTGAATAGCGTAATCACTAGGATTTACATAATAATATTCATATAAGATTATTTAATATAATCAATCATTGGACATGATAAAGCAGATACAAAACAATCAAACAGTAAACATAATTGATACAACTAGTACATCATAAAATATATGAGTTTGTTTGGGCATCCATAAGTTGGTAACGCAACGCGTTTCTTGGCTTTCAACCAATTATCAGGAGTCAGATGCATAATGACTATAAAATAGAATGAGACATCTATTAATATACAGAATCCTCTACATAGGTGAAAAATAGGTAAAGAGGAAACATCAGTTTCAATGGTACTCACTAATTTCCATAGGTTGATAGCAACCACTAGAGTGGGATTTCTCAGTGGTCTGGGTTAACACAGTCTCACCTGGGGTTGAGGCAGAGAACATCCCCAAAAAAAAGCCCAAGGAAAAACGTCCGTCAGTGGTATCGGAGCATCCCAACACACAGCCACGTGGGAGTAGGCAACCAAGTCGCAGGACCACATCAGATACTGTAGAAGAAAAGTGTGAAAAACTAAGTGGGGATAGAAAGGGAGGAAGTGATTAGATGTGAATGTATGGGAATGAGTGTAACATCCAAGGGTACACACCGAAGGATGAACATGTGTGAGTGTTTGCTGAGGGCAAGTGAAAAATGAAAAATAAAGTATGTGTATGAAGTAAAAATGCCAAAATACAAAAAAGTGAACTGAGTGTGCATCATATGGGTTGCAACAGAAATTAAATCACATGGGTGAAAGTGAAGAGAAATTGGATGTAGAGGTGGTTACCTGTAGTGTGGCGCAGACTGATCGCTTCCCCACTGCGTCGATGCATGGAGCGAACCGGCCAAAGGCCGCCCCTAAGTACCCTGGGTAGGGGGTGTGTTCACTCCAATGTCATGTAAAAGTGTCAGAGCGGCGTGCAGGAGGGAGGGAAATTCCCCGCCGTGATACGGCAAATCACAGCGGGTACCCGTCCGCCCGCCGCCACAACGCTGGGTGGAGAGAACCCACAACGCTGGGTGGAGAGAACACAGACTTCCGCAATTCAGCGTCATGTGGCGCCACATGTGGGACGTGATGACATGACGCCGATGCGCTGAGGTCTCAGCCCTCCCCCATTATGGGGTATGATGGGCAGGGGGTCGCAAACTGGACGCATCGCAACCCCTGAGCCAAGACCAAGAGAAACCAGCAACCACCACCCAAGGATGGATTATTGTGGAGATAAATGAGTGGGTAATTAAAGAAAACAATGGGGATCATAAGGGCAGAAGGAATGGGGAATATTGCACTGAATTAAATCAATATGCATAAAGTGGCCAATGAATAAATAACTAGCTTAAAGAGTAAATAATAATCAAAAAGATGGTTTGAATGTAGATTAATGAAATAGGCTGGTCAGGTCACAGAGAGCGGGTGTCTTCCACCCATGGGTTAAACATGTGAAAAAGTGGGAGACCGGGTGAGACTGTGTTAACCCAGACCACCGATAAATCCCACCCTAGTGGTTGCTATCAACCTATGGAGATTAGTGAGTACCATTGAAACTGACGTTTCCTCTTTACCTATGTAGAGGATTCTGTATATTAATAGATGTGTCATTATCCTATTTTATAGTCATTATGCATCTGACTCCTGATGATTGGTTGAAAGCCAAGAAACGCATTGAGTTACCAACTTATGGATGCCTAAACAAACTCATATATTTTATGATAATTCTATTTGTATTGATCTTGTACCAGTTGTATCAATTATGTTTACTGTTTGATTGTTTTATCTGCTTTATCATGTCCAATGATTAATTATATTAATTATATGAATATTATTATGTAAATCCTGGTGATTACGCTATTCAGTTTTTAAGTATTGTTTATTTATACAATTTCAACATCATGGATCATAGATTAAATATTGGTTTAGATTAATTTAATTTGATTTTGATCAATAAGCTTATATCAACCCTTTGACATGCCTCATGCAAAGTCCCGTTCCAATTCCTTCCTTTTGTTCTTAGAGTATTAGGGATGGAGACCTGTCATTGCGTAAACATTGGTATATTGGTATGGACAGGTCACAACCCCCCTTTTTCACATGTTTAACCCATGGGTGGAAGACACCCGCTCTCTGTGACCTGACCAGCCTATTTCATTAAACTACATTCAAACCATATTTTTGATTATTATTTACTCTTTAAGCTAGTTATTTATTCATTGGCCACTTTATGCATATTGATTTAATTCAGTGCAATATTCCCTATTCCTTCTGCCCTTATGATCCCCATTGTTTTCTTTAATTACCCACCCATTTATCTCCACAATAATCCATCCTTGGGTGGTGGTTGCTGGTTTCTCTTGGTCTTGGCTCAGGGGTTGCGATACGTCCAGTTCACGACCCCCTGCCCATCCTACACCATGATGGGGGCGGGCTGCGACCTCAGTGCATTGGCGTCATGTCATCACGTCCCGCATGCGGCGCCACATGACGCCAAATTGCGGAAGTCTGTGTTCTCTCCACCCAGCGTTGCGGTGGTGGGTGGGTACCCACCGTGATTGGCCGTATCACGGTGGGGAATTTCCCTCCCTTCTACACGCTGCTCTGATGCTTTTACATGACTTGTATAAAAGCTTGGATGGCGTGGTTAGTTCAGACATAGACTTCCCCCTACATGTTTCACCAAAAGTGACATCGGGGGGCATGGGATTTTTATTTTCTTTCCACATTTTCCAAAAACTTGTGGAAAAAAATGGCATGTTCATTTTGCCTCCTAGATTATGTGTTGGGTTGTTTGCTTTCCAAAATGGGGTCATTTTTTGGGCATTTCCAATGTCCTGGTGCTCCAGGGCCTTCAAAAGTGTAATAGGTAGTCAAGAAATTAAATGTGTAATTTATGTCCCTAGAACACATGACGTGCTCCCTGCATGTTGGGCCCCTGTATGTGGCCAAGCTGTGAAAAAGTCTCACATATGTGGTATTGCCATACTCAGGAGGAGTAGCAGAATGAGTTTTGGGGTGTAGTTGCAAGTATGCATATGCCACGTGAGAGAAATAACTTGTTAGTTTGAAAATTTTGTTAAAAAAAAGAAAAATCTTTTTTTGCAAAGACTCATGGGAAAAAAATACAATTTCTAAAAACTCACCATACGTCTTACTAAATACCTTGGATGGTCTACTTTCCAAAAAGGGGTCATTACTAATTTGCTATTTTTTTTAACAGAAACAAAGAAAATGCAGGTTTTTTATTTTTTACAAAATGTTCAGTCTTTTTTTATTTGTAGCACAAAACATAAGAAACCCAGTGGTGATTAAATATCACCAAAAGAAATCTCTATATGTGTGGAAAAAAGGACAAAAATTTCATATGGGTACAGTGTTGCATGACTGAGTAATTGTCATTAAAAATGTGAGCACCGAAAACTGAAAATTGGCCTGGTTACGAAAAGGGTATAAGTGCCCAGTGGGAAAGAGAGTAAATATAGTGCCTGGGGGTCCCCTTAGTTTGCCTGTAAAGTGGCACATCTGTACTGTGTATGGAACCTGCTGCAACAATAATAACATTTATAAAGCCAAAAAAATGTAATTTTCCCTGCAAGCTTTCTTTATTTTGTAAACAATGGCTTGGGGAGCCAGTCTGTATGATGAGGCCACAATTAACCACTTAACCACTTGCCGACCAGCCGCTGCAGTTGTACTGCGGCAGAATGGCATGGCTGGGCGAAATGATGTTATGTAACGTCGCTTCGCCCTGTGGCCACTAGGAGGGAACACGTGTGCGCGCCCCCCCCACGCCGTTGCGAGTGCCTGGTGGTCACAATAACCGCCAGGCTCCCACGATCGCCACTGACACACGGAGAACCTGTATCTGTGTAAACTCACAGTTTCCGGTTCTCTGAGGGGAGAACAGACAGATCGTCTGTTCATACAGAGTATGAACAGTGATCTGTCATCTCCCCTGCACAGTTCCATCCCCCCTTAAGTTAGAGCACACACTAGGGAACACATTAACCCTTTGATCGCCTCTAGTGTTAACCCCTTCACTGCCCTGTCTGCAGGGTCTGTATTTTGGCCCTGCTTGACCGAAACTTCTGCTCCCTCTGTGAGGATGGAATGAGTTCCGAGACTTTTCCATTGTAACAGTGGTCAATGAGGGTTGCCAACCAATAGTGATCCTTCTCCTTAATGCCACGTATTCTTGGGTCCTTTTGCAGGCTTTGATGAATGAGGGAGCCCATGCATCGCAAGTTTGCAGAGGCATGAGAAGAAGACTCCTCGGGGTCACTGAGGATTACAATATCTGGAACTGCCTCCTCCCAGCCATGTACTGCTCCCAATTGTTCTGGGGATGGAAAAGCATGTGTTAAGGGTTGACGTATATGTCTTCCTCTGCTTTAATGCCTACAAAACTGCCAGAATCCTCCTCCTCCATCTCCTCATGTGTTCTGTGACGTTGCAGTAATGGTGTCTGCATAAAGCAGGTCTTGAAAGGAAAGGCAGTCCTCCTCTTCCTTCTGCTGCAATACCTCAAGTACCCTGTCCATAATGCCACGCAGAGCCTTCTCTAGCAGGAACAAAACAGGGATTGTGTCACTGATGCATGCATTGTCACGGCTCACCATCCTTTATCAGCAGCAATTGGCATGGGGAAAAAAGGCTGAGCCATGCTGTGAAGAAAATATATCATCCCTGACCATGCTTGCTGGACCAAGTTCAGCAGTAACATGGACCATCAGTCCTGTGTGGGGTTTGGATTCAGCATCTGAACTTGTTCATGTTTGCCAGACATGCCCTGAACCAAACTCAGGTATGTTCAGGTCATCACTAATGTTTATTACATTATGTTTAACAGAAAGCATTCTACTCCATTCAGACCAAGTAATCTAGGGTTGAAGCCATGAGTTATGCAAATGATAAAAACTGAATCATCATGGGTATGATATTGCATGATGGAAAAGCATTAAAAAATGAAAATAAGGCACATTTAGAAACATTTGCTATCAATGTTTTAGGTTTTATTTTCTAGGTCAAAGTTTCTCAACTCCAGTCCTCAAGGCGCCCCAACAGGTCACGTTTTCAGGATTTCCCTCAGATGAAACGGCTGTGATAATTACTAAGGCAGTGAAACTCATCAAATCACCTGTGCAAAATAATGGAAAGCCTGAAAACATGACCTGTTGGGACACCTTGAGGACTGGAGTTGAGAAATACTTTTCTATCTAATCATTTACTGATCGCTGCTAATGAAACTTTAACAGATGATCTCTGTTTTTAGGGATTTAATTATAATATTTACTTATCAACAGTAATCAGATTTTTCTACTCGTTTGTTTTATGAATATTGTTTATCCTCAAATTTCTGACACATGTGGTAATAAAGATACATCATGGTACGAATTGCTTACTGTCAAAAACAAATTTGTCATTAGGACGGAATGGTAAAAAGGGTGTCATATGCTAAGAGGATCTTTGTCATCAGTACACTGAAGATAAATATTAGGGTCCTACAATTGTTCTCCTTGAGATGCTACTGTGTCCAAAAATGTAATTACTTGTGATTATGAGTATGTTAAGCACTGTATGTTAATTTTATTTAGTGTAAGTTCAACTTTTCACTGAACATCATCTTTAAGGTCAGCTTTACCATGTCATAACAAGGAGTAAAATAAAACAACTGTTCAACTAGTCCTCATTTAAAAGAGCAGCATGTAGCTGTGGAAATGTGCAATGGACTAGAATAAGTGTAATGTTAATGAATAGTGTAATTGACTTGCTTAACAATGTCATGTCTCCATTTATAACATGTTTAATGTCATTGTACAAAAATCATTCAATTTGGTCACTTTATCTCTTGCCAATACATTTTATTGATCATAATAGAACAGCAAAGTATTGTTACATAACACAAGGTTTTGGAATAATATATCAAGGTGTAAAGATGTTTAGTACAATATTAATGTTGTCAGCACCGATAAACAAGATGTAACACCATGTATGATGGGCATGTTTACAGCAGTAGTAGATCCAAGGCTCCAAAGGCCAAATATCATGTATCGGAGCCCTGAGTATTAAGTATCAATATAGTTATAACAAGAAAACATTTGAACAATAATAATAGTGTACTTAATATAACAATATAGTTATAATAAGGACACTCCTAAATTGCACGGGGTGGAAGTTTCTGGCACATACCAGTGTAAATAATAAGAAATATCAATGCTGTAGCTTCAAGTTACTGCAAAAGGATCATTTGTCTAGTAATTCACATGTCATCTGCCAGCCTCTGTGTCCTACACCATGATATTGTGAGATAAATAAAGGTGCACTAGCTACAGGTATGCATGGCTTCCCCTCATGGCAGATTAGTCCTGATTCGGGGCTCTTCTGCACTCTTGATATGTTCCATTGTTTGATGTCCTGTAGGGTGGCATGTATCTGGAGGTCAGATAAAGTTTGGTCTAGAAAGGGCATCTCTGGAGCCAGGGAGGACATCTGTATTGTGGCTACCTATCTGTTAGCTACTTCATTAGCTATTTTATCTGCCAGTGCATTTCCCCTAGCAATGTTATCCTGCTGTCCTGTATGTGCTCTGCAGTGTAGGATGGCTATTGATTTTGGAAGTTGTATTGCCTCCAAAAGACCTATAACCAAAGTAGAATGTGAGATGGATTTACCATCAGCTGCTATGTAACCCCTCCTTTGCCAGATAACTCCAAAATCTTGTGCAGCACCGAATGCATATTTGGAATCAGTGTATATGTTTAAATCTCGTTCTGCAAAGAGCTGACAGTTCTGCTGCTTGGGCTGACTGAAAAGGAACTGGATTTGCTTCTAATATTACATCAGGCAGCTATACTACTACATAGCCTGCTTTATATGTGGTGTCATTCGGTCTTGAACAAGAACCGTCTAGAAATACATTTTGTGCATTAGGGAGAGTGATTGAAGACATGTCAGATCTGGGAGATGTGTCTTGGTGCATGAGGTCCATGCACTCATGCTGAGGCACTACCTCATCCTCCTCACCTTTCAGCCCTAGTAAGGCATTCAGGATAGGAGTGGGACTGGAGTTGGGTGATCCATATTTTATCTCTAGTTTTGGGTTGGACAACAAAATCACCTCATAGCCGCTCAGCCTCTGAGCTGACATGTGTTGAGTGTGAATGTTCTTTAGTAGAATGGAAACATTGTGGGTATTGTGTAATGTAGTTGCATGACCTAGAGTGAATGACGTAGCCATTTCCACAACCATTGCACAGGATGATAAAGCTCGGAGACACGCCAGCATGCCCTGTACTAGCATAGGCACAACCTTTGCGAAAAATGTAATAGGGCGAAGTTTACCCCATGCTCTTGCGCTAGGACTCCCTCGATTGTTTTACAATTGTGTCTTGCAAATAAATGAAACATTTTTCCATACTCAAGTAATCCAAGTCCAGGGGCAGTAACCATTGCAGTTTTAAGGTACACAAAAGCATTACATATTTCATCGTTCCATTTTATACAGTCTGGCATGTCAACATTTGTGGCTTGTCTCAGGAGGTTATCATAATAGGAACAATCAGATATCCACTGGCAGCAGTAACCAATCATACCAAGAAAAGACAGCATATCTTTCTTAGTAAGTGGGTGGGGCAGACCCACTAGAGCCGTGGCTCTATCGTGACTGATTTTCCTCTCTCCTGAGGCACAAACCAAGGTACTCTACAGTTTACTGACACCATTATAGCTTTTTCTTAGAGACCTTGTGGCCATTGTCTGCTAACCAATGTAACAGATCTACACCATCCTCTTTGCATGCAACCTGGCATGGACTACACAACAATAAATCATCAACATACTGTAATAAGACTGAACCATGGAGGGGAGTCCAGGACTGCAAGGTTGCCTGGAGGACCACCAAGTAGACTACTGGGGACACACAACCCTGGGACAGTCTGCAACATGTCATTTGGCGATTTCTAAAACAAAATGCAAGTAGTGGCTGTGTCTCCTGGTCCACCGGAACCGAAAAATATGTGTTTGTTAAATTAATCACAGAAAAATATTCAGCAGTGGATGGAATGGAGGTTAGAAGTGATGGCACATCAGGCACTATAGGTGCGATGGGTGTAACCAAGTTGTTTACAGCCCTGAGATCCTGTACAAACCTATAAATACCATCCAGCTTTTTCACTGGATTTATAGGTGTGCTAAAGAGTGAGACTGTCTCTTTTAGAATTCCCCTTTTTTTTCTTTTTTTCACATTAATTTTTTTTGAAAATTTTCCAAGATATATACAGAGTGTACAACCGTATAGAAGGTACAACAAGGGAGAAATAGTCCCAGGGAATATTGTAACCATATGTATCAGGTAACAAGAACAATTGGGTTCAACATATGAGGATAAGAATAATCAACGATATTGACGTATGTTGTGGGAGATTAAATTAGAAATGGGTTTCAGGTAAAATGACATGAAATAACATACAATAAATAGATGAAATAGATAAAATAAAATGAAATATGATAAAATAACACAATATAAAATTAAATACAATTTAAATTAAAATAGAATTAAAATAGAATTAGGCTGGAGTTAGGAATGAAGTTAGGATTAGAGATGGGCATTTTCAAGTTATCAAGTACTTAGAGAATATCAGCTGATGCTAGGGTAGTTATCAGAAAGGTTTAGGTCAATGTATGTACACCTTCAGGTTAGTGATATCCTACCCTCCAAATCCTCCACTGATCGTCACATTTTTTCCTTGAGCCATGTTTGTTAGCCAGTAAGGATTCATAGATGTGGTGAGTTTGTATAATGGCAATTGTTTCGGATATGTTCGGTACCACATTTGACTTCCAGTTTTTAGTTATAAGTGATCTGGCTGCTAGAAATATATGTGTGACGACTGTGCGGAAGTGTGAAGGAAAGGTCTCAATGCCCAGGTTTAACAGAGCCAATCCAGGGTTCGGGGGGGGGTAAAAATACCAGTGATGGAGGAGATTAGGCAAAAAATACTATGCCAAAAGCTGGTCAAATGTTTACAAGACCAAAAGATATGTTTAATATTACCTACATCTCCACATCCCCTCCAGAACAAATGGGAATATTACCTACATCTCCACATCCCCTCCAGAACAAATGGGAGAATTTAGACATCCTATATGGCGTGAGGTACCATCTTAGGATTATTTTTTTAGAGAGTTCCCAATGATTTTACACATTTGGACGCTTTGTACATTGTATTGAGGGCTGTTTGCCATTGTTGTTGTTGAGTGAAGGTTAATAAGTTAATAAACTGATCATGCTGTTCTAGGAGAATAAGTCTAAGCTCAGAGCGGAGTCTTATCAGTTTGTTTGCTAGGACAGTACTCATAGTGACCTTGTTTTGAATTTCTAGTGATTTTATATCTTTTAGTAGGAGGTCAAGTTTTAGAGTTCTTTGTTTTTTAATTCTTGAACTGGTTTGTAGTAAGATACCTCTAATAAAGGCCTTATGGGTGCACCACAGTGCCATGGGATCAGACACTGAGTCAGTGTTCAATGCAAAATATTCTTTTAGTTGGTTAGTTAAGGAGGTCACATGAGTAGGTGTCAGGAACAAACTAGAGTTGGCTCTCCATACATAAGTCATACTAGAAGCATTCTCCTCCACCACTGTAATAGAGACAGGAGCGTGGTCAGACCACAAAATGTCATCAATGGTGGAGGAGGACACTGCCTGCAACATACAACAATCATATCAATACGTGAATATTGTGCCTGGAGGAGTGAAAAGAGTAACCACGTTCATTAGAGTGTTGACATCGCCAGACATCGTAGAGATCTTCTGCGTGAAGGGTATACTGTAGTGTAGACAGGGGACGTTTAGATATAATGGTAGTGTCCATGGTGTAGTCTGTTTTGAGGTTATAATCTCCACATATGATTAAAGCACACTTTCTAATCTCAGAGATTTTGTTGAGCAATCTTTTGAGAAATCTCAAATGGTGAGAGTTGGGTGCATACAGACTGACTATTGTGTAAGTTTGATTGTTAAGATCATCGACTAAGATTAGATACGTCCCCTCAGGGTCTGCTATGGTTAGTTTATGTTTAAAGGCCACATTGTCTCTAACAGCGATAATTACTCCTTTTTTTTGGGGG